>NC_133773.1:142231604-142574056 GCF_003597395.2 Chelonoidis abingdonii | reverse complement strand
GCCTCTGAGTCTTGGGGTCCCCCAGGGAAGGTTTTGGGGAGACCAGAGTGAGCCAAGACACTGGAAATTCTTGGTTGGTGGCAGCAAGATCAGATCTAAGCTGGTAATTAAGCTTAGAGGGGTTCATGCTAGCTTCTCAGGTTATGAACGCTAAGGTTCAAATCTGAGTGGGAAAGCTATGATAGAAGGCTGCAGCAGAACCTCAGGGAGAGGCGGGGCAGTTGGCCTCAGATCATGTAAGGTGTCCCCTAACACCTGATGCGCCCCCCCTTCAGGGTGAAACTCTGCAGATAAACTCTTGAACTCTGGGGCTGCACTGGCCAGGGACAAAGACTTTTGGGTTGTTGGACTTTTGGGACTTTGGGTGATTTTTGGGTCGCTGGACTTGAGAGACTTTTGGGGTATTGGACTTTTGGGACTTTAGGTTTTTGGGTTGCTGGACTCAAGAACCAAAGGGAAAGGACACGGTCCAATTTGCTGGGTGGGTCTTTGCTCATGGTTTGGTCTAGGAACCCTAGTTGTGGTGTTTTCCCAATTTAATGCTGATATTGTTTACCTCATGTTATTAAAAATTTTCTGCTACACCAAGACTCTGTGCTTGCGAGAGGGGAAGTATTGCCTCTTGGAGGCACCCAGGGGTGTGTGTAAGATTTTCCCAGGTCACTGGGTGGAGGCTTGAGCTGGTTTTGCGTTATGTCGTTGGGAGGGGACCCCTATGTACTGAACCTGGATGTTGTTCCTATCAACTCGACCTGGCAGAAGGATTACATTTTTCTTAAAGGAGACATGTTGTTTGGTTTATACCCCTGCCCAGCACTAAGGAGGTCCGGAACTGGTTCTACCTGGCTGGAGGGGGAGCACAGGTCCTGGGGGAGACACCAGAATGGGCTGGGAATGGCTGGATCACTCCATGAGGAAACCGCCTGGCCCATACTCCCTCCAGTAGCGCCTTGGGGCCAGCCGAGAAGCTGCCCGCCCATCTCCCCCCAACCTCCTGCCGAGAAGCTGCCCCCTGGCATCTCCCCGACACCTCTGCAGCTAGCCCAGAAGCTGCCGTGCCCTGGCTCCTTGTCCCCCCTAGCCCAGCTCCTTCTGCCCTGAAAATTAAAAGGACTTACACATGCTGCGGTGGGAGCCCACTGGGAGCCTCAGCAGCAGTAGGGGAAACAGCTGACAGGCGGGGACTTCGTGCCAAACAGCTGATTGGCTGCAGACAGCGAAATAGCTGATGAGGGCTGCTGCGCATGGTAAATAGCTGATTGGCAGTTGCCAGAAGCTGATCTCTCTGGTGGGTGCAGAGCACCCGCTAATTTTTTTCTGTGGGTGCTCGAGCCCCGGAGCACCAAAGGCGTCAGCGCCTATGCCTGCTGCTCTACAATTTGTGCTCCATCCAAATGAAACAACGGTTGGAGCTGCCAGTTCAACTCCAAAGCTCCGGAAATCCCATCAAAAACAGACTGGCAGCCTCCTGCTGACGAGAGCTTGGAAGCCAAAGGCCTATTGGAATGGCAACATACAGACACAGCAGGAGCTGGAGCCGGAATCAGAGCAGAAGGGGTGGCCGCGGGGGTCGATGTAGAAGGAGGAGAAGGAGAAGGAGGCGACATGGCAGAAGGAGACGAGGGCATAGGGGTCACACAGGAGGAGGAGGAGAAGATACTGAGCTCCTGACTTCATCCCACTCTCCTGTGCAAGTCATTGACATGCCACTGTACAATAAGTTCACCATCCAAATGAAACAACTTTTGCATGAGAACACCCCAAAATGACTTCCCAAGATGCAAGGAGCCTGCTACCAAGTGAACAATGCCACCTGCCACCCCTCACCTTTGGCCATGGCAGGGCGCACCCGACTGGCTGGAGGGAGCACGGGGAGGGGGCAAGCTGCTGAACCCACCCAAAGTTCACTCATCAGACACAAGGGCAAACTTTTCTTAAAGGAGACATGTCTTTTGGTTTTTATCCATGCCCAGCATTAAGGGGGTCTGCAGCTGGTTTTTCCTGGCTGGAGGGAGACCACAGGTCCTGGGGGAGACACCAGAATGGGCTGGGAGTGGCTGGCTCGTTCCTTGAGGAAACCCCCCGGCCCATACTCCCCTCAGCAGCGCCCTGGCAGTGAACGAAGTCTAGGAATAAAATGGTTTATTCTGGCAAGAGGTTATAAGTTGGTGCCACAAAGTACCCTAGGAGTACTGAAGTTTCATAGATTGATCTATTACAGGTCAGTGTATATGGTTGCGGGGGAGGGGGTAGGTTAATGTTTAGGTTTGTCTGGACCAGAGAATACATGTCTCAAGATGTGCAGCATTTCATAAAAATGACATCGGGGACATAGAATCAGAGACATAATGGAATGGAAAAGAAACCAGAAATGTAACACCAGAAGGATGTTACAGCAGGGTTTTAAAAACAGGAATACTGAAAACATGCCATCTTAAAATCCCAAGAATGCCCCACTCCTGGTGTGCTCTCAGTTCTGGATACCCCATAAATAAAAGAGGTTCAGAGATGCCTGTTCAAATGATTAGTCTCCCTTCATGCGGAGAAAATACCAGACACTAACGGGTGTCACTGTTTCAGGGTAACTGTATCTGGATTTCCCCTCCATGGTCTAACAAGGGCACCCACTTTAGTCTTCTGGCTTCCAGCTCGCACCTCTCTTGGGCGGAAACCCATGTCTCATACTCTCCTGCCCAGGGATTTGAAAGCGGCACATCCCCATCAAGACAGAGTGTGATGTCCCCAACAAGACAGACTGCCTGTAACAGGCTGGCAGCTGCGCTTTGCTTTCTCCCTGAGGGCTATGACCAGTGTATTGCCAGCAATACAAGTTACCACCCAGCTCCTTCTAACCATCCCTTCTACGCTCTCTGAGGCGCACACTCCTGAGGCACACTCTGACCGGCACTGCTCCCAACCGATTCCAGCCAGTTCTCTGTCCCTCAGGTTCTGTGAGGGAAACAGAGTTTCGACAGGAAAATGCCATGAAGAAAGGGTACCAAGATGGAGTTCAAACCCTTCCTATCATATGTGCCATCTTGAATTTTTAAACTCCATTTTGAATTGCAGCAACATTCATAACAGAATATGACCATGTACCAAAATCACCTTACAAAAGAATGCAGTGGATGTAGAAAAGAGGTGTGAGGGGAGTGGAGCAAGGTGATTATCAGTGTTCATGGTGAGACAAATACTAGAATTCTGGTGCCCAAATTTTAAAAAGGAGTTTGAAATATTGGAGAAGAGGAAGAAGAAAGAGAGAGCAAGAGACAGTTTTAAAAAAAACAAAAAAACTGAGGGGCAGAAAAATGCCATACAGTGAGAGACTGAAAGAGCTCTATCTGTTTAAGCTTAGAAAAAATAAGAGCAAAATGGATACTAAATGGCTCATTAATCTAGCAGATAAAGGCAGAATGTAGCAGGGTAGTCACCCCGCTCCTGCCTGGAAGGGCTTAAAGCAGAAAGCAACTACAGCTGTAGCCAGTGCAATCAGGGCCCAGCTGGCCCTTATAAGAGGGCAGTGGGCCAGGAGCGTGTATAGAGACACTCTCTCTGCTTGTAGCCTGGCTGCTAGGGAGTTGAGAAGATACCTGGGTGGAGCAGGGCTGGGGGAAGGCCAAAGAAGCTGGGAAGCTCCAGCCTGGAAAACCCCAGGCTGTGGCCTAGTCTAATGCCAATTAGGTGCTGGGGTTGCAGAGGGCAGCAGGTTCAAACCCCTCTTGCCTGTGATGAGGGGCTTATACTGCAGTCTGCCCAAGGAGTGGGGGCTAGTTAGTGACTGGTAGTAGCCTATGACTGAGGTGAGGTGGGGGTCAGTGGGGAGGGCCCTGAGAGTGAGGGGTTACTGCCAGGGGGCAGCACCCCAGATAATGGGGCCCTGGAGTCCAGGGAGGGATTCAGGGGCCCACTGGCCTGCAGGGGGCTCTGGAGGCTGGATGAGCTAATTCCCGAGATGACCATCAGGAGGTGCCACAGTGGTGAGTCTTGCACCATTACACAGAGCAAGAACCAATGGCTGGGAGTTATGGTCAAGCCAAGTGAAATTAGAAATGAGCACAGACATTTAACTGTGAGGCTGATTGAGCATTAGAAGAAACTACCAAAAGATGTGGTGGGTTCTCCTGACAACTTCAAATCAGGACTGGAAGGGATGTTGGCTCTGTCAGAAGAAAAGGCATCCATTCCCAGGCTCCACTACCAGAGAAAAATTGGGTGGGAGGGGAACACAAATATTTTCAATAAACTAATGAAACTATTCATTTCTATCTCCTCAGTTTGATGTTACCATTTCAAATTGTATATGAATTGTATTATAGCTGATAATATAATGTATCAGTCTTATATAATAAAATATATATTCAAAATATAAGCTATTAATATAATACAATTTCATTACATTCATATATCTAAATTAAAAAATATTGTTATAAATTATAATATAATATAAAAGTCAAAATGATAAAGATGAAACAAAGCACTTCAGTTTTATCAAAACACCACTTTATTTTGATATTTCCATAATGAAATTTCAGAAATTCTTTTCAGTGGAGAAAAGACTTTTTTCTTTCAGATTCTGGGCAGAATCTCTCTATTTTATAGCAGGGGGTCTCAAACTTCATAGGAGCTGGAGACGGGATGTACCGCTGCTTCCTGGAGCTGTGTGGAATGGGGCAAGACCCTGACCCCTCTCCCCAGCTGAAGCACTGGATTGGGCGAGCCCCAGATCTTGCTTCCCGGATGTGGCTCCCAAGCCGTAGTTTGCCCACCTCTGCTCTTAAAGCCTGGGGCCCCTGTTCTATTCGTTCTTCTGCGAGCTTTGCTATGTGAGAGCTGAGGAGGGCTCGCCAAGCCACCTTTACCAAAGGCATGTCTTCTGTGCAGTAGTGCTGCCACCTTGTGGTGATTTCAATAGCACACCCATAACACTTGCAGGCTACATAGATTCAAAGGGTCAGAAGGGACCAGGGTTATCATCTAGTCTGATTTCCTGAATAACACAGGTCAAAATAGGCTGATTTATTCCCCCAAAATAATTCCTAGAGCAGATCATTTAGAAAACATCCAATCTTGATGGAAAATTTGTCAGTGATGGAGAATCCACCACATTCCTAAGTAAATTGTATCACTTGTTATCCTCATCAAAGAGTACAATTTATTTCCAATGTGAATTTATCTAGCTTCAACTTCAAGTCATTGAATCATGTTAGATCTTTGTCTGCCAGAGTGAAGATCCCTTGGTTAAGTATTTGTTCCCCAGGTAGGTACTTAGACTGTGATCAAGTCACACTTGAACTGTCTCTTTGTTGAGCTGAATAGATTGAGCTCCTTGAGTCTATTACTATCTATAGGGCATGTTTTCTAATCCTTTAGTCATTCTTGTGGCTCTTCTCTGAACCCTCTCCAATTTATCAACCTCTTCCTTGAATTGTGGACACCAGAACTAGACACGGAATTCCAGCAGCGTTCACACCAGTGCCAAATACAGAAGTAAAATAACCTCTCTGCTCCTACTTGAGATCCCCTGTTTATGCATCCAAGGACCTCATTAGCCCTTTTGGCACCATGTTACACTGGGATCTCATGTTTAGCTAATTCTACACCACCACCTTCTAATCTTTTTTCGGAGTCACTGTTTCCCAGAGTAGAGTCCCCCACCCTGTAAGTATGGCCTGCATACTTATACATTCACATTTAGCCATATTTTAAAAGCTTAGGGTTTGCTTGCACCTAGCTTACCAAGCAATTCATATTGCTCCATCAGTGTCCCATCCTCTTCATTATTTACCATTCCCTCAATCTTTCCCCCATTGCCATACTGTTCAAAAGCTACACAGGTGAGCCCCAGTGGGCCATGCTAGTCTATATTGTTTAATAGGTGGAGTTGGTAGTGATGCCTACAGTTAACATTGTCAGATACACTTCCCATTATAAGACCCTGTTTTCTGTTGCTTATAACTTTGCCAAACTTAAATCATGCAGGTTGAAAAATTTCCAGGCCAGGTGTCTGCTTTAGGCTGAATTTTTTGGGGAAAGTTGCAGCAAAAATGGATCATCTTTATCAGAAGAAGATGGTGGTGGTGGGGAAGGATACATGATTTGCCTATATTTAAAAAAATTATCACAATTGTTACTTTTGAGAAGCTCTAAGGCCCCCATTCTGTGGAGCAGGAACTGGAAATATGGTATGTGAGTAGGGGAGGGGGGTCACGCTGAAGAAAGTGGATAAGGAAAAGTTATTTACTTATTCCCATAATACAAGAACTAGGGGTCACCAAATAAAATTAATAGGCAGCAGGTTTAAAACAAATAAAAGGAAGTTCTTCTTCACGCAGTGCACAGTCAACTTGTGGAACTCCTTATCTGAGGAGGTTGTGAAGGCTAGGATTATAACAGTGTTTAAAAGAGAACTGGATAAATTCATAAATGGCTATTAGCCAGGATGAGTAAGGAATGGTGTCCTTAGCCTCTGTTTGTCAGAGGATGGAGATGGATGGCAGGAGAGAGATCACTTGATCATTGCCTGTTAGCTTCACTTCCTCTGGGGCACCTGGCATTGGCCAGTGTCGGTAGACAGATACTGGGCCAGAGGGACCTTTGATCTGACCCGGTACGGCCGTTCTTATGTGTCAGGGATGTGCCTTTTGCTGTTCACGGAGCGGGGAAAAAACCCATATGGAACCAAGTCATGAGATTTCTCCCCCCCCCCCCCATGCTTAATTTGCACATGCTCAGTTGAGAATGGTTAGAGTTTGGTTGCTAAATTCTCTGAAGATGCTATCTGAGGCTGGAGCATGCTTAGTGAACTCAGCCCTAACATGTGACCAGACTGAGCATGCTCCATCTCAGAGATGTAGATGCTGAGCAGGACTTTCCCTGAAACTGCTCCTCCCCAGCTGTTGGTGTAAAACACAGGAACTAAGAGCAAAGAGATGCTCTGTCTTGTGCTCTGAATGATCTGCCAATTCCAGCTAATGCCCAGGCAGCATGGAGGAGAGGGAGCTGGAAGAGGGAGTGCAAGCAGAACCTGCTGGTCGTGATGGGGATCTAGAGTGGAACTGAGTGGGATAAGGAGCTGGGGTGGAGAAAGAGGAAGGGAGCTGAGAGCCAGTGGGGTGGTGGTGGAGACAGGACAAAGTGTTGGGAGGTATGGGGGAGATGGGGCCTTTCTGAGCAAGGAGTCTGGGATGGACACTGGGATGTAGCCAAGAGAGGGAGATATATGTAGCTGGGGGGAGGGATAGCTCAGTGGTTTGAGCATTGGCCTGTTAAACCCAGGGTTGTGAGTTCAATCCTTGAGGAGGCCACTTAGGGATCTGTGGCAAGATCAGTACTTGCCCCTTGCCAGGACTAAGACTTCTTCCAGTTCTATGAGATAGGTATATTTCCTATTATAAGAAATTTTTTGCACTGGGCTGTGTTGGCATAATTTCCTTGTCTATCATTATATCCTTGGTACGGTACCCAGAGCAAGCATATCATCAGTGTGACATCTTCTCAGGGAAGAAAAGTGGCCATGGGAGTCAGGGCACCTGGGTTCAGTTCCCAGCTCTGCTACAGACTTCCCATGTGACCTTGGGCCAGTCACTTCATCTCTCTGTGCCTATTTCCCACACCTGAGAAATGAGGCTGTAACGGGGCACCTGGCTTTGGAGGGTTTGTGTATGCCCCAGTGAGACTGGGAGCTGTAATTGCAGGTCACATGCTTTCTCCTAGCCATGTGCCCTACAGGAAATTGCCTGTAAGGCTTCCTGCATCCTATGCAGATGGGAAGGGCTTGGTATCCTGCACCGGATAGGTGGAAGATCTTGGGGGAGACATTAACAGGGCACAGGCCAAGAGGAAGCTGTCACTGGAGAGGGCTGTGAACTCCCTGAAGGCAAGGGCTCAACCAGACCTGAGGGGCAGTGAGACTGTGGAGCTATGTTGGTTTTTTTCGAATCTTTGTCAGTGAAGTCCTGAGAAGACAGGTGGAGCCCGTGCTACTGTTTGGAGATTGCACTCAGCTGTTGAAAGTAATACTTCTCTGCTTCACAGAGATGTGGCCGGGCTAGATCCAGTTAATGTGGTTGCTCAGATACTGTAGTGATAGCAGTGGAACAGAGACCTGCACTCAACAGAATTCTCGCTGACCTGGCCCAATTAGGCAGTGGATGTGTTGGCTGGGCCTCTTGTCTGGCCTTCATCTTCAGTCCTTAGTAGAGGACATGCCAGTAGATAAGCATGGAGGTGATCATAGCCTAGTCTGGAGCTGACCAAGACAAAGTAAATCACTGTGCTAATATTGTGTCAGAGAGGAGGGGAGAAACAGCTTTGTTGACCATGGGTGGGAAAGAGTATTTCTGGCCACTGATGGGACGTAGGTGTCCCTGCTTTGGAAATGAGTCTCATGGTATTCGGCTGCTCTGAAACATATAAAGCAAAATCAGCAAAGGAGCAGGCAAAGGCTGCCAGTATTTCCTCAGTGCAGGTTCTGAAAGCATAAGCCCAACGTTCATTTGCTTCTCTTCAGATACAGATTTCTTGTGCACAGGATGTTACATGGAAATGAGTTGAGCAAAGCCTCAGCGACCATGTAGCCAGCTGAGAATCACAAAACATGCACTGCCTCCCTGCAGCTATGCACTGACTCTACTCTGGATGAAAAGGTCTAGAGGAGAGAATTCTGGATCACTCCCCTACATTAACACTCACCTGCACCAACATTTCAGATGGACCAGGTTGGGATCAATATCTTTGGTGCCAAGCCTCTATTTGTCTGGGGTAAAGGAGTGGTTATCATAGCCAATAGCTCATGCATCTGCTTCTTATATTTGTGAAGCACTTTGAGTTGAAAGGTGCATTAGAAAAGGCAAAATACGGTATTATTCCATTTTCATCCCTTGTTCTGCAATTCAATGTCATGCCAGAAGAGGGCACCTCAAGACCACGTAACAACACCAGCAGCTCTGGTTTGAAGCTGGCCCTGTTGAAAGTATGACAGCTGTTCTGAGTAACTCACAAAGTAGCCCGACTTCAATGAAAGCTAACCCCAGAATAATGACCAGCAAGACTGGGAAACATCAGCTGTCAAGTCTCAATGGAAATATCACAGTTTGCTCCCACGAGTGGCTGATAAATGTGATATACTGGACAGAACATGAGAAAAGTACCACAGGGAACTCTAGGGTCCTTCTTTGCTGTAGGGCAAGAGGGACGTGCTCCTGGCAGACAAATAGAAATATCAGCTTCAGGCAGCCTCCTGTCATGCCATGCTGGCCCATGAACAACTCTGGGGTAAGGGCCTTACCCATCTGTCACTGAGAGAGCACAGAGGTCGTAAGTAAACCATATCTGTCCTTCAATGTGTTTACACAGCAGCCAGCACAAAAGGGCCATGACCTTGTGCAGGCCCCTGGGTGCTACTGAAATAGAAATGTTATTAGGGGTTATGATGATTCTCATCGAGTTCCCCCACACCTGCACTCCCACCTGCAATCTGTGCAAGCAGTAGGTGCCAACACACGGCTGTTGCTGGCCATTCCTTGATTCAGTTTCAGTAAATACAGAGCTTTCTAAGAGCGGATGGCCGTTTCTCAGACAGACTGTAAATAGATAAACACACTGTCAGCGTTCCATAGAGCCCAGCTAAGCACAGCCCAGGCCTTTCCAACTTGCTGTCTCACTGAAGAACTGCTGTCTAATCGTTAGCACACAGGACTGGGAATAAGGAGATCTGGGTTTTCTTCTGGCTTCTATCACAGACTTACCTTAGGCAAATCACATCACATTATTATTGGCCTTACTGCAGTACCTAGAATTCCCTCCTGAGGTTGGAGCCCCCTCATGCATGTTAGCTGGGAAACTGAGCAAGTAAAATATTCCTGTTTTTTATGGCCACCTGCAAACAGTGTCGCCAATTCTTGCCATGCAGTTTTATTGTTAAGTCTCTCAGTATTTTTTTCTTAAAACTCCAGCTCCTGGAGTCAGGTAATTATGTGAGAATCTCAGCTTGTATTTTTAGAAAATAGTTTTTATGCCTCCTGGTTGCATAATAAAGCTGGAAAATGTAGCAACCCCCTACCCTTAAAGGCTCAAAACCCAGAAGGTAAATAAAATGATTTTAAAACTGATTTTTGTTTTAATGCTTGGGGTTGGCAAGAGACAGGGTGCAGGCTGCACTGAGAGGCAGAACCTGGTCCAGGGATAATGCAGGCTGCATACTGGTCAATTTCCTTCCCTGCTTTCCACTATTGACACGGTCCGCATGCTGGTGTGGTCTGGCTCCAAGTCACTGTCTCTTGTGAAGGGTCACCTTCTGGGTCTGCCGTAGAATTTGCTCTTTGTGCAAACAGTAGGGAGGTATGGGAGGAAGATGGTTAGTGCGGTGGGAGGTAGAAGGAAATGAATAGTGCAGGGAGCAGAAGAATATGCAAGAAACTAACTGTCTAGCATAACCACAGTGCCTACATCACGACTTGAGGGTGTTACAAAGCCTTCCACGGTGCCTGAGGAGGCTTCTGTGTCCCAGGACACCTGGCAGACTTATTTCTCTCTCTAAATCTTCCCTTGGCAGCTGTGGATTCTGCAGGTTATTGGCAAGGCATGTGGCTGGGGCAGATTAACACAGGATAGCAGATGGCTGGGCCTTGCAGTCTGCCGCAGCAGTGGATCAGAGCAACAGGTGGCACTACAGAGCACAGCTGGGTGCAGGTGGCAGGGCATGGCTAGCCTGTCTCAAGGAATCAGAATGAAGATACTTGGGGGAGCTGGGAGGATGCAGGCATGAGCCTGACCAAGAGCCTTTCCCAGTGCTTAACTGGTCATGAAAGAGGTGCTGGGCTCAAGCAATTATTTACATTCATAACGGAGGCAGCAAGCCCAGTGGTGCTAGGGCTATGAACTGCTAAGCCCAGCAGTACTGGAGCTATGGACGGCCAAGCCCAGAGGTGCTATGGCTTAACCCTGGCAAAATTAAGCCTTGGTCTTTCCAAATATTGCTGGCTTCATTTAGCTGGGGTAAATCCTATGCCTGGGTGAATAATGGAGGTGGGCCAGAAGGTTCCCTTCCTGATCCACACTTTCTCAAAGCTTGGATCCTGGGCTAGGTTCAGGCCCATCTCTAGTCAATGGTGATGTGCATGTTACACCGGGAGGACTTTGTGATGGATGTTAAATGGAGTCTAAAGCAGAGCCATTAGATAATAAAAGCAGGGAGGACTATGTGACAAAGGGTCCCTCTGTCTGTCCATCCCCATCCAGTTATGGTAGCTAGCCAGCATCTGATCTTTGGGACGTCCTGGGAGGGGCTAGTGCCTTGCTGTATTTTCTAGGAATTGAGGAGTATCCCTTTAAATCGTTTGTGAGCTCTCAAGTGGTCCTCACCATTGCGTATGTTTCCGAAGCCACCAGAACCCCACCAGAGCAGTGGTTTGTACAGGTAGCCAGGCCTGGCATGTTCTGTATGTTTAGTGAGCATGGTTTTTTGGGCTACACTGTTCATGGGTCCTATAAAGAGCAAAAGACCCAACTTCCTGTTCCATCTACCACCCTGACTCTCGTTCTTCCAAACCCAGGTTTCAGAGGTTGTTTGTCCAGCCTTGATCTGAACTCTGCTTAGCTGCCTAAGCGGGTGTGTCAGGTTTCCTGCGAGGAACACAGACCTAGTCCGTTATCATAGGAGACCCGCTTGGGACATAGCAGCACCTGGGCCCAACTGGAGATCAGCTGTCCATTGTAGAGAGCGGTTCAGGCTGGCCTGCCTCTCATTCCATTGGAATGAGGCGATCTCATCTGCCAGGGGCTCTAATTCTCACCCAAGCCCTGCTCTTGTTTGTGTTTTGGAGGCCCCCATGTTGGCTCTCGGGCTTTGCTGCTTTGCACGGCTGTGAGATTTGGTTTATCCTCTCCCCTATGAGAGCTCTGCAGGGAGGGGCCTGTGCGCCCCCCTGCTTGACCCAGAAAGTTGGGTCATGCCACTCACCAGTCAGATGGGATTACTGCCAAGCTAATCATGCTATTATCAAATGTAAATGATGCTAAATAGTCTGACACCGTCAATCAAATTGAACAGCAGCCTGTTGTTCGGAGGTGGGTTTTTTTTAGAACTATCATGTCAACTGGCCAAAGGAGGAGGTGAGGTCTGTGCTGCGGGCAGGCATACAGGGAGAACTCACTGCAGTGCACGGGGCTAGCCCAGCATGGCACGCAACATGCAGTTTGTGCATTAGCTGCAAGCTGCAGGCCCCCTTGCTCTGGGCAGTGGCCCTGACTCCTCTCTGGCATCCCCCTGCCGTATGTTCTCAGCTCTGTCTTCCTTCTGCTTCTTCCTTACCAGAGCAAAACCAGGAAGAGGGAATACAGGCCCTTTGGGTTTTCTCTCTGTCTCCCTTTCTGCTTTTCCCAACTTCTTTCTTTTCCTCTTCTCCCCACTGTGACAGAGCAGGAGCTGCCTCAGGGGCATGCACTTGTATAAAATATTGCTAAATAAAGTGCCCGGGGCTGAACCTATGCAGGAGCATGTGTGAGGGATCCCTGCCCTAGAACCCCCCACCCCTGCATTGTTTTACTTGAATGGAGTGATGACTCAGTGCCTAACCTAACCTCAGCAGCAGCCAATCCCCACTTCAATTTCATTCAGTGCAGCCAGGATAAAGAGGAATGGCTTGTGTTTCTCTCTTCCCCTTGGCCTGCAGTAGCAGGGTAAAAGCTGCTCCGACCTGCTCTGTGTGCCTAAGGGAATTCACCTCTATTGGTTCTACCCGACTGTTCACTGGGGATCCATAGGCCCCTTGGGACTCCATCATGCCCATATAATTTAGCCCATCCAGACAAGATCATTTAAAAGGATCTAAACTATCTGAGGCAATGCAGCAGAACTGATATCCTGCCCATGCCCTCCCCTATTCCTCTCTCCTCTCCCTTCTGATCACTGATAGACTGGGTTGGAGAAGATGGACAGCACCAGGCCCTTGAAATTGTCATTTACAGAGCAAACTCCTCCCTTTGTGTTGCAGCTTTGGATTCCCTTCTCAAAGGCGTGGGTTTCCAAGAGACCTGACTGGGAGAGGGAAGAGAGCCAGCTCACAGCCTGCGTTGAAATGGTGCCTGAAGTTTGACTGAAGTGAAGCCAGAAGAATTCCCCTCGGACCATGACCATCCAAACCTTTATCTCTTTCCATACATTCCCCACATTTTCCCCCTCCTCCTATCTGGACAGCTGCTATGAAGAAGAGGGAAGATTTGAGTGGGGAGGAGAAGTGGTGCTTGCTTACTTGTAGTGTATTATTCAGCCTGTAGGTGTTGCTGTGTACCATATAGAGGACCAGCCGGGGTGTGGTCACTGGTGAACAGTGAAGACAAAACTGGAACTCAAGCTGTGTGGATGCCTGTTATTCGTCTCTAGTTTGTAGTTGCTTTCTTGTTTAAGGCTGACTGATTCCCTGTAGCATGAAAGTGCTAACTAGGCCTTTCACATGAACATAGGAATTGCCAAACTGATCCATCTAGTGCAGTATCTCATCTCTGACAAGAGCCAGCAGCAAGGATGTTGTAAGAAACCCTGCAGCAGGCAGTTATGCGTTAAACTGTTGCTAGGGGATGTTAGAACTTGGCTCCAGGGTCTCCTTCCCTTGTTGGTCTCCATGTTCTCTTGCTCCAGCTCCCGGATGAATCTCACTGTGACGCAGACTGGCGTTCAAAGGAGGCGGTCTATCACGACAGAAGATGGGACGTCAAAACTGAAGAGTGGGAAGTTTGAAATCTGAGTCCATCTCTGATCACAGTGGGGAACAATCCTTGTTTATGTTAGTCACCCACCTCCTCCCAGGAGTATCTCCCAGTTATTTCTCTCACACTCTCTCTTTGGGCCTCAGGATGGGGAGTCTGTCTCAGACTTTTCCAACCTGCATCTCTTTGGCTTTAGCTTGAGAACTTTGAGCTTGACTGCAGCACTGCTCACGACAATGGGCAGAGTTCTAAATAAGAACGCAAGATGGAGCCATTCACGACAGGCACTGCAGAGGCAGAGCAGGCAGTAGAGCAAGACAACCAGGCGCAAGCAGAATGCATTTTAATTGGCAGTGCTGATGCAAACGTAAGGGCTTGATCCTGCCTCTTAGTCGCATAAGAAATCCCATTGAGGTCAGTGGTGGCTCAGCACTTCTGAAAAACTTTTGGCCTATACACCTTGCCCAGATGCCCTGACCTCCTACCCCCCTGCTCTAACCAGTAGAAAACACAACCTCTTTTATGCTTCCTATGCAGTGATGTGTCCCACACTGACAAACAGCCCTCCAAGAGCTTTAGACTGAAGCATGCAGGGGGTTTGTTTTTTAAAGGCATTGAAGCCACTTCTGGGATCTCTGAAACAGTCCCTGCTAGGGGTTGGGCTGGTGCCTCTGCCAGAAATCCCCACCAAATCCTTGTGACCACAATGCAAAACCTTCCAAATTAAAAAGGGAGCATATGCAGCGACCTTCCCAAGCTTGGATGCTGACCCCATGCTGCTCTGGGGTCAGACCGTCACCAGGGCCTCAACTACTCAGTATATTAAATGTTTCTCAGAAAGGCGCTGAAGCACCATCTCAGCACATCAAAAACAAACCACAAGAATTTTCTCTGCCCTTCACACTAAGTACTCGGGTATTTCACCTGGGTTCTGGGATCATCTTTGTGGGGTGAGTGAATCTCATATGAAGGCCTGATTTTCACAGGTGCAGGTCCCATTCCGTTCAGTGTGACTTCTGGGTGATCAGGCCAAGGGCAAAGGAGGTATTGCCCAATTCATGGGGCATTGACAAGTGAAAAGTCCCAGGCCATGTTCTCAGCTACTGTAGATGGTTGTCCTTCCCTTGACGCTGAGAGTTGATAGAGCTCTAAGGGATTGACACCAGCTGAGAAACTTCACTCTTATGCTTATGAGAGCCCTTTACAAGTGGGACTGATAACGTCTCAGGTTCCTGGTGGAGAAGATGGATGGCCCATTGGCTACGTTGCTGGGCTGGAATTCAGTAGGTACAAGCCACTGGTTTGCCATGGGCTTCCTGAGTGACATTAGGTGAGTCACTTCAGCCTAGATCTACGGTGGTATGTGGGCTCCTAGCTTCTGTGGTTTTCAAATTGAACCTCTGGGCCTTAGTTTCTCTGGGTGGGAACCACAAAGGTATGTAGGCACCTGAGTTCTGCTTTTCAGCACCACTGCAATCCATAAAATCCTGCTCAGCTGCTGACTAACGGTGTAGGCACCTAAACACATGTGGCATCTGAAATTTAGTCCCTTCCCCACTGGGCTATGGGATATGATGAAGTAGTCTCTCCCAATCTTTCCTGCTGAAACTGTTCCACTTTAATGGACTCTATAGCCCAGTGGGTAGAGTGCTCACCTCAGAGGTGACAGATCTGTGTTCAAATCCCTTCCTAGCAGTCTGCGAGGACTTGAACGGGGGCTCTCCCACATGCCGAGTACCCTAACTGCTGGGCTAAAGGTTATAAGAGGCTGCCACATGGAGTTAGGTGATCTCTGAGTGCACTTACTAGATTGGGCCTCACATGTGACTTAGGCAGAGGTGCGCCTGTCATTCCCTGGGTTGTAGATTGCTGATGGAGAAATGCACCTCCCAGCAACCTGGACTTCGGTGCCAAACTCTGAAAGCGGGCCAGGACTTAGCCCACACCCCTCTTACCAGCATAATCCCCAGCTGGCCTTGCCTGCTGGCTTCTCTGGATCACAGCCTAAGGTACCTAGTTCTCCCCACTCATTGTTTAGGGAGCCCAGGTGCCTAGCTCAGGCTATGTGGATTGCAATGTTGTTCCTATGGTTTTTCTATGTGCCTAAAAGTTAGGCACCACCACCAGGGGCGAGGGAAGCTTCCTAACAGTGTGTGTGGTGGGGGGGCAAGCCATGGTCCTGCCCCCACCCCACTCCTTATCCTGGGGCCCTCCCCCTTACCCCCGACCTCCTGTCCTCACGCTGCCCTTTCCCCCCAAGACCCCACTCACTCCCCCTGTTACTTGTCCTTATGGATGGTAAATAGTGGGATGGCATAGCCCTCTTACTTTTAAAAATGGTAGGTCCATGGCCTCTGGACCCCTCTAATACCTGTGCCGCTGACCACCATGCTGCGTGTCACCCCACCTAAGTCTGTTTTGTGGATCTGGGCTGCTGTCTCATTTCCCTCACTGTAAAATGGGATAACTGTACTGCCTGACCTCTCAGAGAAAGTGAAGATAAATATATTAAAGACAGTGGAAGACTCAGGCAACATGGCCCATATAAAGAATATAGATTATGTATTTTATTTAAATCTGTTATTTACATAATCCATAACTTTTCATCATATGTGGTTTTGCTTTCTATATTCTATTGGACTCGGACAGCGAATCTAGATTGGTCAGTTTCACTTGTGGTCACGTGTCAGTTTCACTCTCTGGTTCTCATCAAGGCTGTTGTGTTGGAGATTCCTGTCTTACAGGGACTGTGTAAACCCCAAACACTTCTCTCACACAGCTCCTCCCCGGGGGTGCCTGAATGGACACCGAACATGTGGCACATTTTTTTCTGCACTACTCAACGATCCCAACCAACAATTTCCAGCCATTAGATCTCCCTGATAGTCCTGCAAAGTGTGTTTCTAATACCAGGCTCCTTCTCCCAATACCAGTGTCCCACTGTTGATATCAGCATTGCCTCTCTGCTGAGCAGCGGCAGGGAGTCAGGGCTGGCTTCCCAGTGGAAGTGGAATCGATGACAGGGAGTCTGGGTATACGTTAAGCGTAACTTGTTTTATTTGCATGGATGCACCAGTCCTGGAACAGAGATGGTCACACTGCATGTAGGGCAATCCCTTCTTGCAGGAATCACAACCCAATACCAATATCTAGTTCCCAAACCCCTGCTTCTCCTGCAGATCCTTCACTAGGAGCTGTCTCTACACAGAATCTTGCATAGCCCAAAACTAATGACACACCATGTCTTTCCAAGACTGAACACTGGTTTGCACACTAAGAACTTGCAAGGCTCTCTGTAAACAGTGCCAGCTGGTAACACGTGCCATAAAAATATGACCCTCCTGAGTCAGTAACATTTTGTTGTCTGCACTGGTGTAAGTAACTGCACAAGGGTCTGGGAAGCAGAGAATCAGACCCCCTAACGTAGACACATTGCCTCAGTATAAGAAATGGTTTCAAAATGGGATACGTCACATGGGTGCATGTAATTTTTTACATGTGTGTAATGCATCTGCACAAAGGGTTTGCACGGATGCAGCAACCAGCCCAGCAACAAGGGAGACCAGAAAGAAAGGCCTCCCTGGGTCTGAGCGTGAGTGGCTAGTCTGAGACTCTGCTGGTGCTGCAACATCCACACAGCTATTGGTAGTGCACTAGTGCAAGCCAGCTCACACGGGTCTGTCTACTCAGGCAAGAAGCATGCTCCCCGCTGCAGTGTAAACATACCCTCTGAGCTTTTCTTGGCCTGGATCCTGAACTCTCTTTTTCCTCCCCACATCCCCTTGATCCATTTCTCAGTGTCTCAGCATTAAATAAAACGCTACCCAACAGCTGCACATCAGCTTTGCCCTCAGGAGATTCTGCCCTCTAACACATACCATTTGGTTGGTCAGTAAAGCAGAGAAAGATAAGAGATTAAACCAGTTTAGAGCGATGGAGCAATCAGTTAGCTGGTAAACTGTGCTGTTCCCCAGGGCTTCAAATGCCTTTAATGAGTTATTATTTAGTAGACAATATTGTAGTTAATGGAGGGACATTTCAGAAATGATCTGTTATTAATTAAACTATGCCAGGGCAAAGCTACCAAGTTCTTCTTCCAGGCTGAACTGGGTTGATTTACATCGCTTAGTATGGAAAGATACTGGAGGGTGGACTTTAGTCAGGAAGGAAAGATAAGGTTGCCATTTTACAAACTGTATTTGTTTTGATTCTCCCTTTTGTTTGTATTTTTGATCCTTCTTTCAAGCTTGAATAGCTCTAGCTCCACTAGGAATTACAGGGTTCCGTGCGGGAACCACTGGGTGAGGTTCTCTGGCCTGTGCCATGTAGCATTCAGACTGGATGATCACAGTGGTTCCTTCAGGCCTTAAAAATCTATGAATCCAGCCCAAGTCCATTTTATTTATTTATCCTGCAATGCCACAGCAGGTCCAGAGCTCTGGGCGTTCCCAAACCTCTGACAGCCAGAAGCTGGGAGTGGGCGACGGGATGGATTGTTCGATAGTTGCCCTCTTCTGTTCATTTCCTATGAAGCATCTGGCACTGGCCACTGTCAGAGACAGGATCTGGGTCTAGATGAACCATTGATCGGACCCAGTCTGGGTCCCCTCCCTGTTGTGCTAGGCAGTGCACAAACATATAAGAAAAAGATGGTCCCAAAGACTCCAAGTGATGAGTAAAAGCTATTACTAGCCAGTGGCTGCTTGGTGGCCCATGTGAAGCTTTTCAGTCTAGTTCCCAGTCTCCACCCATCCACTGATCACCTCTTAGAACATGCCGCAGCTAACTGGCCCCCACTGCTGGCAGACTCAGCACAGAGACAGAGGGCAGGGTTGGATGTGTGAGGCCTGGGGGCTGTGCAGATGAAGATTGCTCTGCTATTGTCTGATAGGATGACCAGATGAGATGAAGAAAATATCAGAATACATGGCGGGGGGTCCACTGGCAGAGCAAAAAAAAAAAGCGGAGTGCTGCCGGCAGAGCAAAACAAAAAAACAAAAAAAACCCAGTGCTGCTGGTGGAGCGAAATAGCAGGACAAATTGCATCCCAACAAAAGATCGGTCGGGACGCGGGACAGCCACCCAAATATCGGGACAGTCCCAATTTTATTAGGATGTCTGGTCACCCTGTTGTCTGTGCTATGGATGGACAGATGCCATCAGTTTCCAGGGCAGTCAAGCCAGCACATTTTGAAGAACCCCTCACCTTGGGTCATCAGCAGTGCTTGAAGCCAAGGCATTAAGCACCAAAATGCAGATTATTACCACTTAAGGAAAAGGAGTAGATCCACTAGCTGCTAGCAGTAATAGGCTGTCATCTTCTGCATGCTACTGAAGGGGGATGTGACACACGTTTTATGCTTTTTGCCATCACTACACTCACACAAAGAGCCAGTTAAAAGCAACCAAAGCATTGCCCAGAACCTAAACCTTATCACGTCACCAGAACTTGGGCCAGATCCCAGCATGAAGTCATTGGAACTATGTTGATTTATACCAGCTGAGGATCTGGCGCCTTGTACGTGGCTCAAATATGTGCAGTTAACTTATTCCGTATCAAGCCCCTATGAATGGCGTGGGCTTCGACCGGGCTCGGGGGTCAGGTTGCTGCTAAAAAAGTCTGTTCTCCTGTTCCTCCTTCCAGCCATGTCCTTCAGAGCCAGAGGATCAAGTGAGGATGTGAACTTTCCGCACCAGTTCTCTGACATTTCCCCGTCACTGTGTAACCAGCCAAACAATAAATAAACGAGAAGGGTAGCTGCAAAAACGGAGCCAAAGCAAAAAAGCACATTATGGGGGCGGTGGGAAGGAGTCACTAACAAGCCAGTCTGTGCATGTGGATCATTCATTTGGTCTTCACTGCTCTGGACTTTCCACTCTCACCTGCTTCCTGTTAATCAGAACCCACATTACAAAACATTGCAGTTAATAGCTGGCAGTCAGATCCATGCCTCTCCCTCGTGGTTCCCTGTCCTCCTCAGCTCTTACAGGCAGCCTGCCCCTTGTTAGGTGAGCTTGCTAGGTGAGCCTGACCAACTTAGCTCATTTTGTGTCAGGGATTATTCAGACACAAAATGAGCTAAGTTGGGCAGGTGCTTTATGGGGGAAAATGGGCCAAACTCACCTAGCCAGGCGACAAACTCAGAACTTGGGTGCTGTCCCCCTAGATGTCCCTTACTAATATACAGCATCTTCAGGTAACACCCTGGTGAATTGCGTGTTGCATTCCCTCTCCCTCCCCCAAGGGGCTAGTCCATATAGTGGATAACAACCTACTCCTGCTGCCAGTCAACAGAGTTCCTCCATTAGCTCAGACTGCCTGAGCTTTGGTGCGGAATGTCTTGGTTTGATCCCCAACTGGAGACCGATGCTGGGTTCTCTTATACCAGCTCAGCATGTTTGAGGGGCTGGAGGGAAGAGAGTGTACAGGAATCGACTGCTCTGTGCAGAGATGCATTATTGTTATGAGTCCATAGAGTCACAGAAACTTCCCATGTCCCTCGTTGGCTGAAGTTCAGTGGTGCTTTAGACAATGGCTTCTTGGGGGCATCTATGTACCCCAAGCCACCTGTGAGCATGGTGTTCGTCATGCCTTTCTGTGGGTCCCCTGCTGCACCACACGAACAAACCTCCCCTGTAGGCCTGCAGTGGTCAGGCCAAAAGGGAAGGGAAATATTCTGCCTTCTTCAAAGGGCTGATGCAAGTGAGTATGTCAGTGGGAGCTGTAAATAACACCAGCAACAGAGCCACGTTGGTCATTTCTGTCGCGAGTAAACCCAGCGTCATCTGCGAAAACAGGAACCAAGCATCGACAGCGAGTTCTGGGCACCGAGTGAGCAAGAAAGCAGAGCCAACACCCTCCTCCCCCAACCCCACCCCAAGTTCACAGCAACAATATTTTAAACACCGACGACAGTGCCTGTGACAAGGACAATTTACAGCTGCTCTGCTCTCCGGTTACTTTCCAGGGTCTGCTGGTTGGTGGGGGGGAGGGGCGGGGGTGTTGCACAATATGCTTTGGTAATTGCAGGCAATACACCTCTACTCCAATATAATGCTGTTCTCGGGAGCCAAAAAATCTTAGCGCGTTGTAGGTGAAACCACATTATATTGAACTTCCTTTGATCCACCAGAGCGCGCAGCCATGCCTCCCTGGAGCTCTGCTTTACCGCATTATATCCGAATTCGTGTTATATTGGGCTAGAGGTGTAAATGTAGTTTTTCAAGAACTGCATTAACCATAGTGACATCCCTGCAAAAATGATACTTTGCATCATCTGGGTGATCCAAACAAATGAACCCAATTGGTTCTGCTGATGCGGTTTTATATTCCAGATTGTAATGATTTTACTAGTGCCTAAAAAAGTGGTTCTCAACCACAGCCTGCATGTGGCGCAGTTAGTGCACAACTGTGTCCTAGCTCAGCTGTGTGCTAAAGGCTGGGGCTTTGAGCTCCCACGTGCCCTGCCGTGCGGTGGGATCCGGGATACCAGCTGCTGCCCTGCTGCGCAGTGGGCTCCGGAGTTATGGCAGGGTCCAGGATCAAGGTCCTTGCTGCACGCCGACCTCCGCAGTGGGGTCTGGGCAGCTGGCTGCCGCCTGGCCCCACAAGGCAGGGTCCAGCCAGCCAGCTTCCACCCAGCCCTAAACCACGGGATCCAGGCAGCTGCCTGCTGCCTGCCCCGCACCGCAAGGTCCCAGCGGAGTCTGGGGTCAGGATCCCTGCCCTATACCCAGCTCTCCACTTCTGGCCCCATTCAGGGGATGCTGAGCATAGGGGTTTGTGGGCAGGAGGTTTGGCGGGGGGCACTGTGGTTCTCAACCTGCAGCCAAGGTAACACTTTGTGGGCCACATATGCAACCCACAATGATAAATGGGTTGAGAACCACTGGCCTATAAGGACCAGCTGAGATTAGCGACCCATTCTGCTGAGTATGTTCAAAACATAGTAGAAGACAGTCCCTGCCCCCAAAGAGCTAACAGTCTAGCCAGACGGGACAAAGGGTGGGAGGGGAAGCAGGCACAGAGAGGGGAAGTCACTTGCCTAAATTCACACAGCAGATCAATGACAGAACTGGGACTAGACTAGAGGCCTCCTGACTCCCACCCCGGCATGCTCTCCATTACACCACACTGCCTCTTATAGGTGGAATTGGTAGCATCATTTAGTGTTAAGGTTGCCCAACACTTCCCATTCTAAGCCCCTGCTTTCAGATACTTATAACTAAGCCAAATTTTAATCATTTGGCTGAAATTTTCCACCTCACATATCTGCCTCAGGCTGAATTTTTTTTTAGAAAATTTTGAGCCTAAATGGCTCAGCTATTTCCAAGAAAGAGGCTATGGACAAATACTTTGTTTTGCCCATGTAAAAAGATTCTGACAACCTTTTCCTTGAGAAGCTCTAGCATCTCCATGTTTTAGAACTGGATCTTGAAATCTGGCAGTAGGGGAGTGGCCTTTGAGTCAGGGACATGCCCTTTGCTCTCCCCCTGGAAATCGGCCCAAATTTGGCCAATTTATAAGTCTGTTCAAAATTGCACTTTGCACATGCTCAGTAGAGCCTTTCTAGAGTGACATAGATAAATGCCCCACAGATTCCATCTGTGCTGGCCATGCTCCAGCCCAGGGCTGGGCAGGACTTCCACTGCATTTGCAGCACGAGGCTGGGGTCAGGCACCAGAACTGAGTGATGGAGCCTGTCTCTCCTGCACTCTCAATGACGCACTGCGAGGCCAAGGCACTGTGGAGGTGAAAGCTGCCTGATTTGAATGCCAAGGGGGAAAGAGATAGATTTGGGGGGGGGGGGGTGGGGGGATTTGACTGGGACACGAAGCCTGTACGGTGGTGAGACTGGGACTACAGACTAGTGGGGTAGGGAGAAGACAGACTGGGAGTCTAAGGCTGCCTAATATTTCCCATTAAAAGTATGTAGCTAGGCTGCCCATATGGGTTGGCATGGTAGGAGGCCTGTGCTTATGGAGATGGCGATTCTTTCCCTGTTGCTGCCAGGGAGATGCAAGCAAGGACTGGGTGCAGCACAGTGGCTGTTGGGAGATCCTAGGTAGCCACAGATTTGTCACAATGTTTGGCCTTAATGTTGTGCCTTTCATCCCAAAGTGCTTTATGGACTAGGGGGTCCGATCCAGCATGGAGACGAGCCGCTCCTGAGAGGTGCTGAGTCCCCGCATCCCTCACTGAAGTCAATGGAGGTTACACATGCTCAGCCCCTGGAAGGGCTAAACTCTGGCAATAGGCGGGACCGCCTGTGGGATCAGAGAGGAGCTCCATTTCTTTGGCCTACTCAGCCCTTGGCCATGCTGCAGAGGCTGCCAGCAAAGGAGCACTGGCCAACGCTAGTTGTGATAGCCGTCTGGGCTCAGGCCACCAACACTCTCGACACAGGCCACCAGACAGCCTTGAGACCACAGCAGCTTTGGGCAACCTGGCCACCTCCTCTCTTATGAAGTGTGGCTTGTGCGTTCTGTCTGGCAAACGAACACTGCTTAGACAGGGCAGCTGGGGGCCATCCTGCAGAGCTAAAAATAGGTAGGGAAAGTCTTCCTTCTCTGAGACAACTTCTTGGGTTGGGGATATTTAAGGACTATGGTTCTCACCCACAGATCTCAGACCTCCTCTGACAAGGTGGACAAGTCACACTATAATAGAATCATAGAAAAGTAGGGCTAGAAGGGATCTCAAGAGGGCACCTACTCCAGCCCCATAGCGCTGAGGCAGGACCACATAAACCTAGGTCATCCCTGACAGGTGATTGTCTAACCAGGGATCACACAACGAAATCAATAGGCAGCAGGTTTAAAACCGTCAAAGGGAAGTACTTCACACAAAGCACAGCCAACCTGTGGAACTCATTGCCAGGGGATGTTGGGAGAAGGCCAAAAGTATAATGGGGTTCAAAAAAAGAGTTAGATAAGTTCCTAGAGGATGGATAACTCAATCATTGCCCTGTTCTGTTCATTCCCTCAGCAGCACTGGCCAGTGTTGGAAGACAGGATACTGGGCGAGACGGATCATTGGTCTGACCCAGTATAGCTGTTCTTATCTGCCCTTAAAAACTCCTATGACAGGGATTATCCCATCCCCACCTTATAAAAGGGGTTCAGAGAGATTAAGAAACTTGCAGGCCTCACACAGCAAGTCAGCAGCACAGCCAAGTATAGAAGAGAGGTCTACTGGTTCCCAGGCCATTGTGTTAGACACTGCACCAGGGCTTATTAGTGTTACTCAGGGGTAGAGAGTGAGAGAGACAGAGAGAGATCATGCAAATATCTGTCCCTAGTGTCCTTTCGGTCTTATTGCTGGAGACACGTAGGGGACAAATTTATTTTTCTTTCTTTCTATCTAAAGACAGATCTCTGCTCATCACCATGGTATCTGCCCTCGGTATTGTACTCAGTGTGGCTGCATGGGTGGGCAGAATTTGGCATGTAGAGTGTTGTATGAAATGTCACACTCATTTGGCCAACAGATATTTTGCCCATTTGAAATTCCTCTCCTTCCCCTCCCCCACTTCACATATGTTTGGTTGTTCAGAGAAACTTCAAGAGATGATCCAAAGATGCTGAGACTGAGGATATTAATAACCCCAGCTGGGACATAGTATCTCCATTTCAGGGATTGGGGTACCAGTAATAATCACCTGCTTTCCAGGGGTGTTTTATAAAAGTTTGTTTCCAGAGAATGTACCTTCTGAGCCACATTAAAGTTGTTAGTGGCCCCTTAGTTTATATGGGATTTTGTGCTGTTAAAGGGGAGGGAAGGATTTTTAGTATTCTATTTGCTTCAGTTAATTACCAAGTTAGTCTTGTAAACTATCACTGTGTGAACAGGGGCCTTTCCCAACCTATTCCAAATCAAAGTCCACAGGCTGTGGCCCTGCCTGAGGTTTGGCTTTGTTAATAAAGAAATGAACAATCAGACATCTTAAAATTCACCTTCAGATGTGACCCAAGTCCTCGCTGTTCCTGAGGTTCCTCCCTCAGAACAGCTCTGCCCACACCCTAGATCTTCTTTCCACACATAGCCACTCCCACTTCTTTTAACTCCAGGTGGAGTAATGAGTCACCTGCCTTGTGAGACACTGATTCACATGTGGTTTCAGGGGTCCTCATGAGAGGAGCCTCTTATAGGATCTGTGCCTAAGTCCAGCAGATCCCACTTAACCCTTTCCCTACAGGATCAGCGCTTATCAGGCAGGAGACGTTGCTGGCCTGTTACACGCTACTAAGAAAAAAAAATTCTATCTGGGACTTCACTGCAACTGTAAGTGCTGCAGCTTTCGAGAAAAAAAGGATACAGATAAGTTGAATAAATGCCTTCTTATTAGTATACTGTGACTTAGAACTCTTAAAAGCCCGAGTCCCACATATAACAAAGAGACAGCCCCTGCCCCAAAGAGGTTACCAAGTAAGTACAAGACAAGCAGTAATGAGTGGCTACCAATAGCACAGGAAAACAGCGAGTTGATTCTGATCAACCTGATAAGCAGCAGGCACCAGAGATTTCTTATTAAAACTGCAATAATGTTACAAATGTGACTTACTTGTTTCAACTGATGCTTCAAGGCATAAATCCTTCTCTAGCTGTGGGGATCAGGAAGCAACTTAAAATAACTCTGGACCCAATAGTCCGTAACTGTCCACTACGGGGTTCCTTGCACTTTCCTCTGAAGCAGCCATTGCTAGCCAGGGTCAGAAACAGGATACTGAACTAGATGGACCTCAAGTCTGGTCCAGTCTGACAATTCCTATGTTTGTATTTTGCACTTATTAAAGTGATCCAAAGCCCGTTGAAGTCAATGGGTTTTACGTCAGGTCCTAAATTAGATGGGTGATATTAGATTGGTTATTTCTACATTGATATGTTAGTCAGTTTCACTCTCTGGTTCTTAAACGCAATCCTGTTGTTTTCGGGTTCTCTATACCTCACTGGATTATTCAAATCCATCTCCTGTGTTCCTGCCCGCCCCCCCCATTCTCACCGAGCCTTTCAGGGAATGATCATGGAACATTTTCTCTTCCTTTCTGAGGTTTTTGTGGTGATGTCTATTCTTCTTTTTTTATAAATCAAAACAAAAACTGAAATGTTAGGGCCTAAAGTAAATTTTGCCTCCTTTGAAATCTCTGGTCGGTTTTACTTCTATTAATCAAATCCTCTCATATTGGCTCAGAATGGAGAAGTTTCTTTCTTCCCCCCCCCTCCTTTTTTTTTTTTTTTTAAATAAAGCATCTCAGATCTCTAAGTTGCAACTCATCTCACACCTAAGCGAAATTGTGTTTTGCACAAGCCTTTCAGCTGTTTTCTCAATCTCTCCTCTGTCTCATTCTCAATTCAGTCAGTTGCTATAGGTATGTTTTAATCCCCAGCATGGTAGATTTTAATTAGTCTTTGTACAGATGGCCAATTAACATTCATTACTTTTGCCTTGAGCGATTAATTATGAGTTTGGATAGAAAGGGAGACAGAGACAGAGGAAAGATGGGCAGGTGAATTTTAAAAAAAGTTTTTTAATCAGAGTTTGGGTTTTCGTTTTTGTACCATAAAAGAGAAGTGAAGGAAAGCAGTTACCCTCCTGATTGAATCACTTACAGTCCCAGAGTGCAGGCAATGTGTTTGAACAGAAGACCCAAACTCACTTACTCTCCCTGTTGCTATCATTGGACTCTAAAGCCAATTGCTGGTGCCCCAATTAAATGCTAATTGAGCCTCTTAATCTGGAGCTGGTGAGACCTTAGCTGAAGCTTGGGAAAGGCAAAGGAAGAGTAAAACCAGATGGACAACTGATTCCTGAGGGATTTGGGAACATCCATTACATCTCTGGAGGTCTAGTTTGAAAGGCATGTAACGGAAAGGCTGCTCTTGGCTGGTACCTACTGAACTAGTGGTATTAAATCAGGTCCAGAACAGACTGTGAAAATATGTAACCTTTCAGTACAAATAATAGTGATGTTTTGCACCTCCATAGTACTTTCCATCTGAGGATCTCAAAGCACTTATATATATTAATGAACTCAGCCTAACAAATTTCCTGTGATCTAGGTAGGTATGTTATAGATGGGGGCTGTCAGGAGAAAGAGAGATAAAATAACCTGCCCCTGGTCAGTGACAGATCCAAAAACTGAACCCCGATTTCCTGACACTTGTGCCTTAATTACAAGATCATGTTCCCTCTGAATGAGGTGTGTTAGGTGGCAAGACTTCGTTTACATCATAGCGTAGCATCATACTATTTTGTTGCCTCAGAGAATTGTAGAAAATAGATAAGGGAAGCAAGGGGACATAAGGCGAAATCTATGGCCAGAAGAACAAAGGATAATAGGGTGGAGATTTTAAAAGTATATTAGGAACAAAAACAATCCTGACAAGTGTGTTGGTTCATTGCTAAATGGAAATGATAGAATTATCAATAATAAAGCAGAAAAGGCAAAAGTGTTCAATAAATATTTCCTTCTGTATTTGGGAAGGAAAACAGATGATGCAGTCATATCATATGATAACATTATTTCTGTTCCACTAGTATTTCATAAGGATGTTAAACAAAAGCTGCTAAAATTAGACATTTCTAAATAAGCAGGTTCAGATAACTTGCGTCCAAGAGTTTTAAAAGAGCTAGCTGAGGAACTCAATGGAATGTTATTGTTGATTTTCAATAAATCTTGGAACACCAGAGAAGCTTTAGAAGACTGGAAGAAAGTTAATGTTGTGGCAATATTTAAAAAGGGAAAACAGGATGACCTGGGTAATTACAGGGCTGTCAGTCTGACATTGATTCCAGGCAAAATAATGGAGTGGCTGATATGGAACTTGATTAATAAAGAATTAAAGGGTGGCAATATAATTTATGCCACTCAACATGGGTTTATGGAAAATAGATCCTGTAAAATTAATGTGATATTTTTATGAGATTACAAGTTTGGTTGATAAAGGTAATAGTGTTGATGTACTATACGTAGACTTTGGTAAGGCATTTGACTTCGTACCGCATGACATTTTGATTAAAAAAGTAGAAAGATATAGAATTAACATAGCCTACATTAAATGGATTTAAAGCTGCCAAACTGATAGATCTCAAAATGTAATCATAAACAGGGAATCATCACTGAGCGGGTGTATTTATAGCAGAGTCCTATAAGGATCGGTTCTTGGCCCTAAGCTTTTTAACATTTTGATTAATGACCTGGAAGAAAACATAAAATCGTCACTGATAAAGTTTTCAGATGTCACAAAAATTGTACAAATGGGAAATAATGAGAGCAACTCACTGATACAGAGCAATCGGGATCACTTGGTAAGTTGGGCACAAGCAAACAATATACTGTACTTCTTCATATGCCTACATGTAAATGTATGAGCCTAGGACGGGGGTGGCCAAACTTTTTGGCCTGAGGGCTGCATCGGGTTTCATAAATTGTATGGAGGGCCGGTTAGGGGAGGAGGTCATGGCCTGGTCCCCACCTCCTATCTGCCCCACCCTGGTACTTCTACCACATCCAACCCCCCAGTTCCCTGACGGAAGGGCCAGCTTTAGGCCTATTCCGCCAATTCCCCTGAATCAGGCCCTGCGCCTAAGAGGGCCCCGCGCCCTGTGAGAATCCCTTTCCTGGCTAGAGGCGCCTTTTTAATTTTTACTCACCTGGTGGCGCTCCAGGTCTTCAGTGGCGCTTTGGCAGCCGGTCTTTCGCTTGCTCTGGGGTCTTCGTGGCACTTTGGCGGCAAGTCCTTCAGTGCCGCTGAAGACCTGGAGCGAGTGAAGGACCCGCTGCCGAAGTGCCACTGAAGACTCGGAGCACTGCCTGGTGAGTACAAGCCCCATGTGTTTTTTTTACATGTTTTTTTAGTCATCCCTGCGGGGGCCCCATCAAAACTGTTCAAATTGAGCCCCGCACTTCCTAAAGCCAGCCCTGCCTGACGGCCCCCCTGGGATGCCTGCCCTCGCTGCCTGTTGCCTGATCGCCCTAGGACTCCCATCGCCTGATTCAACCCCTCCTCTCATTCCTGATGGCCCCCCTCTGAGACCCCTGCCACATCCAACCACCCCTTCTCCCTGTCCCCTGATCGCCCCCAGAACCTCTGCCCCTGACTGCCCACTGCCACCCCATCCAACCCTCCTGCTTCCTGACTGCCGCCCCAGGACTCCTGCCTCCATTCAATCCGCTGTTCCCCCCCATGACCACCCCGACCCCTACCCACCTCCCTGGTCCCTGACCACCACCCCAAACTTTGCTGCCATCTATCCAACCCCCCCTACTCCCTGTCCCCTTACCTTGCTGCCTGGAGCACCGGTGGCTGGCGGTGCTACAGCCATGCCACCCAGCTGGATCCGGGCCATGCTGCCGCTGCCATCACCATGCAGCACAGACCACTGGGTCAGACCAGGCTCTGCAGTTGCACTGCCCCAGGAGCTCACAGCCCCGCTGCCCAGAGCATTGCGCCTGTGGCGGAGTGAGCAAGCTTAGGCCGCAGGGGAAGGGGAAACAGTGAGGGATGGGCTGGGCCTAGCCTCCCAGGCCAGGAGCTCAGGAGCTGGGCAGGACTGCCTTGTGGGCTGGATGTGGCCTGCGGGCCATAGTTTGTCCACCTCTGGCCTAGGAACTAAGAATGGATGCCATACTTACAGGGTGGGAGTGACTCCATCCTGGGAAGCAGTAACTCTGAAAAAGACTTGGTGGTCGTGTGTATAATCAGCTGAATATGAGCTCCCAGGGTGATTCTGTGGCCAAAAAAGCTCATGTGATCCTGGGATGCATGAACAGGGGAATCTCGCATAGGAGTAGAGAGGTTATTTTACCTCTGTATTTGGCACTGGTGTGACCATTGCTGGAATTCTATGTCCAGTTCTGGTGTCCACAGTTCAAGAAGGATGATGATAAATTGGAGAGGGGTCAGAGAAGAACCATGAAAATAAGGAAAGGATTAGAAAACCTGCCTTATAGTGATAGACTCAAAGAATTCAACCTATTTAGCTTAACTAAGAGATGTCTACAGGGTGACTTGATCATAGGCTATAAGTAGCTATGTGGGGAATAAATATTTAATGATGGACTCTTCTGTCGAGCAGAGGAAGGTCCAACATAATCCAATAACTAGAAGTTGAAGCTAGACAAATTCTGACTGGAAATAAGGTGTGTGAGTAATGAATAGTGAGAGTAATGAACCATTGGAACAATTTGCCAAGGGGCGGGATGGATTCTTCATCACTGGCAAGTTTTAAATCAAGACTGGCTGGTTTTCTAAAAGCTCTGCTCTAGGGATTATTGTGGGGCAGGTCTCAGGCCTGTGTTATATAGGGAGTCAGACTAGATGACCACAATGGTCCCTTCTGGCCTTGGAATCTGTGATCTCGTGAATCTTTCCAAAAGAGATGATAAACCCACTTGGATTTACCTGGAGACAGATAATTTTTGTCATCTTCTAATTTCCTTGGTTCTACTGTAGGCTGGTTGGAGATGTTGCACATCTTAGATCAGCCAGTGCATCCCACAGCACAGCTGGTATGGTACCTGTGTTACAACAACCCAGGGCTTTGGTTTCCTGTAGATTCGCATCTGCAAACACACACACAGACGACATGCAAATGCACACAACATATATCATACATACATGCACATAAATGTGTGCACTGGCTGGAAGAATCCTAGAAATAAAGGGCTCGATCCTACCTTCTTCAATGGAAGCTGGCTTAGACCTGAAGTGACAAAATTCTGTTAGAACGTATGCTAGCCCACAGTTCCTGGGTATTGTTCTCTACAGTATATTCTTCAACCCTGGAAGTCCCACTGAAGTTAAAGGGACTTAACAACATATTTAAGTGCTGTCCTGAATAGGAATTGACTTAAGAATTCAATCTATTTAGCTGTGTGCTTAAGTGCTTTCCTGAATCAGGGCCTGATTGCTTTGTCCACTCTGGCTTTAAATGTTTTAAGCTTCCACTGGGTTCCTTGGGAAAGGATTTTGCAATCTAATAGGACGTTTCCCCTGATGTCCAGTCTAAATTCTCCTTTTCTCAGTGCATTCTCAACATAACTCCACTACCACACAGATGCACGCCAACACACTGACACACAATAACACGCCTGACAAACAGGCCACTGTCATTTCTACATGGGGAGAGAAACATAACCCTGTCAGCAAATGAGAAGGAGGCTGGTAATCCCTCGTCGCCTTGTTTTTGTACAGAACCAGGGCTTTATGTGTAACATAGGCCACTGCTCGAAAAGCGCTTTGGGAAGCTGAACGCACTAAGTAGCCACAGCTGTCAGGAGCAGCTCTCAAAGGGAGTTAGACGACGAAATCCCTTTTAAGATCTGGGCCTTAGTTATCATGAAATAACAAAACTGATGTAAAACCGTTAATAAGCAATAATTTGTCTTCTATACCTGCGTAATGATTTACTAATTGATCCCAGAACTTGTACTGAGCTGCAAATAATTGTGTGCTAGTGTTGTGGCTCATTGGTTTCTTCTCATTAAGTTATATTGGTGTAAATCAGGAGTAACACCACTGAGGTCTGTGTAGGTAGATGGATGTGGAATGGGCCCAAGGAGAAACACATTTGGACCTGAAAGGGGTACATTCCTAGCTGTCTAAAGTGCATTTGAAGCTGAGTTACAAATTCATCTGGCTAGCAATGTCAAGTAAAGGGCCCCATTCTGAGAGTGACCCAGGCCAGTGCAGGAGCTGCATTGTGGGTAGCAGGATTGCTCTTCTGAGTCGGGATGACTTACATGAGTCAGACTCTGCAGGACAGGGCCCATAATTCCCCCTGCACAATACCCACTTCCAGCTTCGGCACATCACTAATTCGTTCTAATTGATTTTTCACACTCTCGGGAGGGGGATTATGACATCCAATAACAGAGCCCTGATGTTCTGGCTTTCTCCCTCCCTGAAAAGAGTCTGAAATGCTAGACTCCATCCCCCCAAGAGCTGGCATACTTTTCTCAGCCCTGGGTAGCCATGGTGAGACAGTTCCCAAACCCTTCCCCTCTGCAGTTTGGATCAGAGGCTGACTCAGCCTAAAACTCCCTTTCACTCAATATATGAAAGTTACTAATGGGCCCGCTGCAGCTGTTTCCGTATGTTTCCCGATCACCGGAATGCTCTCTTTCTCGCTATTTACGCAGGCAGACAGAAAATGAAAAGAATAACTCATGGAGGGCCTGATTCTGACGCTCTCACCAATGCTGTGTTGCATTTCCTCACTCCTGGTGATTTCATCCTGAGGGAGCTTTGCAGAATCAGATCCTCAGTTCATGACGAATTATAATTGCTGGCCCACTTTTGTCTCCAAAGAGGCACTTAGTCCTTTAGCAGAGAAGATCAAATTTTTTCTAAACTGCCAACAGGGGCCTGTTCCTACTTGTGGAAGTAGGTCCATTGATTTCAAATAGCATAAGGATGGCAGGCTTGGACCCCTGGCAATCTCAGGGCTTGAATCTTGCCTCAACTGTACCAATTCTATCCTGGTGTAACTGCACTGACCACAGTTAGGTTGAAATTTTGGGGCGGGGGGAATTAACAAGCTTAAGCTTGAGGTCTAAACTTCCTAAAATTGTCACTTTTATGCAACTTTGCACCAGATCAACTTGTCTTGAAAACTCTGAGCAAGGCATAAATTAGCATCATACCACTGGCTTCAGTGGAGCTGTGCTGACTTAGACCAGTTGAGGATCTGGCCCATCAGTTGAAACACTGATCTGTGTGTTGTAAATGAGGGCCAAATTCTGCTCTCAGTTATGCCAGTCTCAACTCAGACGGTTGCAGATTTCTCCCAGGCTCTGATGTGGAATATATACGTATATATATTTTCTTACTATATGTTCCTTTCTATGCATCCGATGAAGTGGGCTGTAGCCCACGAAAGCTTATGCCCAAATAAATGTGTTAGTCTCTAAGGTGTCACAAGTACTCCTGTTCTTCTTGCAGATACAGGCTAACATGGCTGCTACTCTGAAGTCTGATGTGGAACTGATACTTACCAGCAATGGACAGCTAGAAACATTACCGGAAAAGAAAGGACACCCTCAGCTAGAAATCAAGGCCCATCTCCTCGGCTGGTGCGATCCAGCATAGCCATATTGAAGTCCGTGGTACTTCACCGATTTACACCATGTGAGGATCTGAAAGTACAGAAACTCTACAGAAAATGTCACACAATGAATGCCAGGTTCTCCAAGCCCCCTTGCCAATTTTTATGATTGTACAATCACATTTTCCCATTACCTTTTTTTATTTTCCCCAGTTGCTGTGTGAAGGACCCACACTAACAAAGGAAACTGACAGCCTAACAATTCGCTCTGTTCAGATAAACCCCTGCAGAGCCAGTGAAGTCAATGAGACTCTACAAAGATACAGGAGTGTATCCCTAAAGGACTGATTGCAGGGGCCTGACTGCTGACTGTGGGGAAAGCAGTGAAACTGACAATGTGCAAAGTGCTGTCAAAGGCTCAGAGTAAACAAACTCAGATATATTTCCTCTCAAAACTCTTCCAGTTCTACTAATCATAGGGGTAACTTGTAGCAGGAGTTGGCAAGAAAATAGCAGATGCAACAGTGGGGTTTTTTTAATTGATGGTGTTCCTTTAAATTCCATTGAGCTGCATTGGACTAGGAGCACTTTGAAAAGGGGGACAGGATAAGGATATAGCTATTGTTTTGCTGAAAACAGAAAGTCCCTTCTAAGAAGGGATAGTCATTACCTGAGTTCAAGGGAAAGTTTCATAGGGGCTGCAGGTTATTTCTACCAGCGGCTGCCAGCTAGGGTTGCCAACAGTCCCTTATTACAAGGGACATCCCTTCTGTTCTCATCTCTGTACAACAAGATTGGGAATTGCTGGGTACTGCAAAAAGCAGCAAGAAATTCCCCTGGCAAATGTAGGTGAGTCCTGTTTAATGTTATTATTAATAAATAATAATGATAATAATTCATAGCAGGAGGGGGGCAGGGCAGGATGCTAAGAAAACAGTCCCACAGTTTTGAAATACAACACTGGCAACACAACTGCCAGCAAATATCCCTGACAAAACCGGGACAGAAGAAGGAAACATACAAGAAAAGAAATTAATGGTTGGACCAAATCCTTCCGCAGGTAAACTTTGGCTTCACAGCAGTGGGACATTCCTTTGCATAAGGCCTATGGTGTCCAGCCCTCGATGGGCTGGCCAAACAACAAATCTGTTTTGGATAATAGTGTCAATTCTTAATATAAAATGCTGGCACTCACCCACCCCAACACACATTCTGGATAAGCGAACTGCAATCCGCTGACGTACCCTCCTTTGTAGTTTTGTAAAATATTTATAACAGCTATTCTACCTGTTTGGCTCAGTCCAGAGACCGAAACCTCGGAAGTTCACACCAAATGTTTTGTGTGTTGCACATGTACATATCTCTCTGAACGTATTCATGCTGAAAAGCGCTTCTTCTTTTTAAGTGTTTCTGGATAAGATCCAAAGAGAACACATGCAGTTTCTTTCCATGTGACATCTCTAAACTATGGCCTTTCCTCTCCAGCTCCAGAACTGAAACACTCACCCAGGCTGTCATCATCTTGCATCTCCTTCACTGCACCATCCATCTATCTGGCCTTGCCGCATGCTTTCTTGCCCGGCTTAGATCCATTCAGAATGCAGCTGCAAAGCGGGTTTTCCTCGCTTGTTGCACTGACAATCTCACCCCTTTCTTTGCATCCCCTTCCTTAATTCCCCTTTCTCTATCACCTCAAACATTAGCTATTTGTCTTCACTTTCAAGGGACTTCATGACCTATTCCCACTCTACCTATCAACTCTCATTCACTACCGAGCTGTCAATGCTCATGTCTGATCAGCCCATGATACCAGCTCTCATCACTCACTTGTTATAGTTTCATACATGCACTTTCAAGCTTCCTCCCATGCTGCCCCTCATGCTTGGGAGGAGCTCTCCATAAACATCTGCACCCACTTTCAAAACCCTCCTTAAAACTCTCCTGGGCAGTGATGCCTACAAAAAAATTTGACCAGGGTTAGGCCACTGCTGTGCAGAGACCAATATTGTCTCATTGTTCCCTTGTACTTCCCCGTTGATCAGACTCCATTGGGTCTCACTTGTCTCGTACCTGGACTGTAAGTTCTGTGGGGCAGGGACTATGTTTTTGTTCTGTGTTTGTACAGCACCTAGCACCTGAGGCTCCTTGGAATCAATACTAAGACTCAATAAAAATGATGCTGAATAATACTATAGTTTCCCTTTGAACAGCATGAAATGTCGGTTACATCTCAGAAGGTGCCAAGACATTTATGGGACGAAATGAGGATAATGATGGTTTATTTTCCATCTGATTCTATGTGACTTGTCCCAGGAATAGAACTCATCTCTCCTGACACCCACTTCCCTGCCCTAACATACTGCGGGGCTTGTCCCATATCTATAAGATGCAATGCACAGGCGGCCAATCTAGATGATTCCCGGTGGTCCCTTCTGGCCTTAAACTTGATGATTCTCTGACTGAGGCCAGGTCTACGCTAGGCCTTGTCTCCACCACAAAATTAAGTCACCGTAAGTTAGGTCAATGTATAATCACTGCAGTAATTACTGAGGTAGTTTGTGTCCACACTATGCTCCCCTCTGTTGGTGGTGCACATCCTCACCAGGGACACTTCCACCGACTTAACTGTATGGGATATTGTGGGATGGTGACACCTAGAGTCCCCCCAAGCTGGGGCTGATAGGGGGCCAAGCTGTCAGGCAATGTAAGTAATGCGATGGCTACACAGACACTTCATCACCCTAACTATGTCAACCTAAGTGCTACACCTCTCGCGGAGGTGGAGTTATTAGGTGGGTGGCATGGGCCACTTACATCAGTGAGACCAATGCTGTATTGTAGATCACGTCCTAGAAAACTTGGTCGGCATAACTACCTGATAACTAATCCACACCCCTGAGCAGCATAGTTAAGCCGACCTAAATCCCCATGCAGACAGCACTAGGTTGACAGAAGAGTTCTTCCATCAGTTTAGCTACATCCTTTTTGGGAGGTGGATTACCTGCGCCAGTGTCAACATAGGTAACGTCTACACTGCAGCATTACAGCGGCACAGCTTGACCACTGAATGCACCTTGCAGCCTTCTCAGTAATAGCTGATGTACATGTAAAAATCCAAGTACCTACCCCATCCCTAGTGGTTGCTAAGAGCAAGGCCTTGTGCATGGAGTGGGGTAGGGTTGCATGGACGTAGTTTCACTAGTGCAAACCCCACCAGTGTAAAAGTGGCTTGTATTGTTGCAGCTCAAGCTACAAGGGGACAAGGCATTTTTTATACCGGCGCAGTGCATCTACACTAGAGGTTTGGACCGGTACAATTCCTCCAGTGTAACTGTATCCTGCCGCATGCACAAGGCCAGAGTTACTCCACTTTCACCCTGAAACTGACCTCAGTGAAGTGATTTCCACGTGGCAGAATACGTCACCCGTGATGCTTCTAAAAGTCCCTGCTATATCGTCAACTATAACAAGGTTCAAAAAAGAACTAGATAAGTTCATGGAGGATGGGTCCATCAATGGCTATTAGCCAGGATGGGCAGGAATGGTGTCCCTAGCCTCTATTTGCCAGAAACTAGGAATGAGCAACAGGGGATGGATCACTTGATGATTACTTTTTCTGTTCATTTCCTCTGGGGGGAATGAACCACTGTCGGAAGACAGGATACTGGGCTAGATGGACCTTTGGTCTGATCCAGTATGGCCGTTCTCATGTTTTTATGCTTTAAACCTCCAGCCTTGGGCGCTCAGGAGCCATGAAAAGCTGGAGTTGCTGATTTACTAGCCTATATGCTGAGAAAGAAGTGACAACAATGAAGCCAACTTTGGTTGTTGGCTCAGAAGAGAGGAATCAGGAGACCCAAACTCTATATCCATTAACTCACTCCTTGGGCAACTCTAGTCACTCCCTTTACCTAATTTTCCCCATTCGTAAAAGGAAGCGAGTGATATTCATGCATCCTTGCAAAGCACTGTGAGATCTGCAGATGAATAAATGGGAAGTATTATTATCTGACTGACACCTGCTTCGAAAGAAGGTGACAACCAAGTCTATTCCCTCAGACCCTCCGCTAAAAGCTTCCTTCGTGACCCCAAAATAGCCTTTGAGACAGAGAGTGCCCCCCAGTGTTTGTTTTATGCACAATTCCCTTTTGGCACATTCCAACAGAGCAATGGCAGGGTATGGCCCTCTGTAAGTATATGCCATTAAAATATGCACACTTCCTGAAAGCAATATGGATTTGCTAAATATACTGTGCACAAATCTGTTTACACTAATAGTGGCTGGGAGTTTGCCATCCATATGACTGCAAGAAACCATCAATTCAACATAAATTAACTGAAAATTACAAGAGACAGAAACTAACTATTTCCCTCCACCCCCCTAGCCTGAGAAGGGGGAAGCACAGAGACATTGGCATCTATGCTGTTGACAAGGATGGCTCTGCTTGGCAAACTTGTGGCGTTTTCTCCAAGCATTCTATGCCATCTCTTTTGTGCATTTGCAACCATGATTAGCGTCTTGAGCCTCTGCAGAAGGAAGATGAGAAATGATCACCACTGAAGGACATCAGAGCTTTCTACTGCTCCTCTTCCCTTGCTCTTTTTCAGAGAACAGTTGAGGTTTGCTGAAAACCAGTCTGCGTATTAATCCCTGACACAAAAATGCTGCTGGAATCAGTGCAAGATTTGAGCCTTCACCCACCCTGAAATCAGTAGCCAAACTTCTGGGGCAACGGGATTGGCTCAGAAAATACACCAAGGATGAAGATGCTTTGTTTGCAATTTAGGACCTGATTCAGATCCTCTTACTCACAGCTGGATAAGTACCTTGCTCTGAGGGTGGAGGAATGTATCCGTAAGTGACTGATTTGTACCAAAAGGATGGTGGAGAAAACAATCAGTGAGAAGCCTCCTCTGGTTCCTCTCAGAGATTTCACTTTGGGCACTTGAGCTGAAAAGAGGAATAAACACATAATATTTATCCACGCTCCCAGGAAATCTCAGTGGAGACGCGAGGACCCAAGTCATTGCTTTGGCATGGGCAGATTGCTAACTTGTTTAAATTAAAAAAAATCCCAACTTAAAAAAATTGGCAGCTCCCAGCATATTAGTCAAAAAGCTGCAGACTTGGCTCCCTGTCACCTCAGCAACATAATGTTAAATGGCATCAAGACAGTATATCAGCCATTTACATATGTTGCTTATAGACGCCAAACTTATTAACACAATAAAACTGCTGCTAAGATGCCTCCCTGCCTATTTTTCTCATTGAGAATGTCAGTGTTGTAAGCACCTAGCAGTCTCGGATGGAAACACACTTGGTTTGCCTTTCATACGGCAATGGGGAAAATAAATATATGAATCATCTAAGGTCCCACAGACCATTTCCAAATAAATCTTCCCAGGAGGAAGATTCATAGATTCAAAGGCCTGAAGGGACCATTATGATCATCTAGTCTGACTTCCAGAGAATCTCACTCAGTAATTTCTTCATCAAACCCATAACTACAGCATCTCTTTTAGAAAACCAGCCAGTCTTAAAGACTTCAGGTGACTGAGAACTCAGTATGTCTCTACAGGATTTGTTCTGATGGCTAATCACCCTCCCTGTTCAAAATGTGCATCTTGTTTCTAGAAGAAAACACTTTCCCGAAGGCAGAATGTTAAGCAAAGGTGCCACTGAGTAATGATCCTCTGCAATTTATCGTGCCCAATGCTATTAACTAATGAATCCTGGGAAGGAAATAGCCAGTCACTATTTAATGTGCCCATTTTACAGAAGGGTTGCTGAGGCATTAAGTGAAGTCAAGTGACGGGCAACAGGTCCCACAAGGCAGAAGTTAGAATAGAGCAGTTCAGTGCTTTACCGCCTGGCCCATCCTTCTTAGAGATAAGACTGACCAATCAGTTCAGTATGAGAAGGCTAAGGATTGACAGTAATAACCACTCGCCACTGGTCTCCAAGCAGGACTATCCACTGATCTCCATCAGGTGGGAGGTTGCATAAAAAACAGTGGTGAGATGTAGCCCATGAACTGCATTTATCACTCCATGGGTGCCACCAGGCTGTGTGGGGCACTTCAGGGGCAATTGCCGTTCAGAGACACAATCAACATTTCCAGGGATTAGAACAGAAGCCCTCTGGGCTTCCTGGCTGTCCTGAGTGGGGAGTCAGACCTCCTCTCTGCAGCTGCACCTTCACCAATGCTTTGCAGGTCCCTATGGATGGCTCAGGCTTTGTCAGGATCCTTCAGGATCTGGGCTCCCCATGCTGACCTGAACCCCTGAATCTGGTTAAAGGGAATGTGATTGGACATGGTTAGGGTTAAACTCCCACAGGATCCTTCAGCGCTCCTGGCTCAAAGGAACCCCTGATGGAGGTTGATGGAAGATTTTCCTACGTTAAGGAGCACGGAACTGGGTGTTTCTAAGGGTTCATGCTCACTCACAGCTCTCACGGGCTGCTGCTGGAGCGAGACCCAGCCCCAGCCCCAGCTTGTAGCCAGGGGGTGACTTGGCTGCACAATTAAAGGCCTGACTTTGCACTGTGATGATTTATTTGCCAACGCCCCAACTAGGGACCCTCTGTGCATACTTCCTGTGAAACAAATAAACGTCCAGCCTTGAGGAGCACCCTGAAAGCTCAGTAAATAAACAGACATTCCTTCCCTTCTGCAAGGTTCTCTCAGCTCAGGGTGGATGAGGAGGGCCCCTGTGGGACTGGGCTATTGAAAAACATGGGGTGGGACATGGAGAAATATCCAGGGCAGGGGTTCTCATCTTACCTCTGCTTCTGCCCTTAACTTCAATCCAGAGCAGGATCCAGTGGGTGCTGACACCTGCTGGGCATAGCATGTCTGATCAGGTACCAAACCCAGGAGATGCTCCTTTTCCACTGGGGCTCCTTAAGTGCTCCGTGGGGAAAGAGTGTGCGAGGGGCATCCCAGACCTGAACAGTCAGCAGAGCCATTGATGGGCTGGCACCATGTGCACGCACTGGTGACTGGCTGCGACTTGCTGTGACTGTGAGAGGTGCAAGAGCTAATGTTATTAGTGTATCTTCTTTAAAGGAACAGCCCCGTGCGGTTTGTCATTAGGTCCAGACTATATTCTACCACCAATGGCCCCGGTCCTGTGTTCTTCTTGCCCCCAACCCATGGGCTTATAAAGAGATTTGATTGCACCTCAGTTGCAGAATTAGTTGTGTGGAGGGGGAGAGCCAACTTGGGCAATCTGAGCCCAGAGGTTAAGGTAAGGGGGAAGCTAAAAACAGTGGGAATTTCCCCTTTTTCTGCCTGGCTTGAAGGAGCAGCACCCTGCCCCCTTGTCAGGTGCAGTTTTTGCTTTTGAATTACTGCCTGGGTGGGCCCCTACAGACTGCACCCCCCATAGTCTTGTGAGATGGTCTGGCCCTTTTCGTCAGCCCCGCTCCCTCCAGCAGGAGAAGCTGCATTTCCAAGTTGTAAGTGCATGCCCTGTGCTGGACCTGCCCTGTGTATTTGGAAGCCTTGGAAAGATTACTGCTGCTGGCAGGCCTCATTTGAATAGTTGTGTTTCTCCAGCAGCTCACACCTGAAGCTCTCTGAGCACGCTACAACCATGAGGGACTGAGCCTCTGGGGCTGCGGGGAATCAAGTCAGTCCTGCTATGCTCATTTTATAGATTGGGAAACGGAGGCAGTGCCTGTGAAAGTGACTTGGCCAAGGTTGCACAACTGATCTGGGACTAGACCCACAGCCCTAAGTCTTATTAGATTCCCCCCTTAGGGGACACTGCCCATCACTTCCATGGGCATGACATCATGGGGCAATGTAAGAGTCTTGAATTTTATCCCAGGTGTCACACTCCACTGCATGATGTTGTCGCACCCTCATGTACTGACATCACATCAGGACACCAACCCGTAAATGTTCTGGGATTAGGTTTGCGGGGAGCCCAAGCCTAACTTCAGGGTAGTTTGGTCCTGCTCCTCCATTCCAACGCCAGGTGTCCAAGAGATCTGCTCTAGTTCAAACAAGAGTTCTGGACTTCATGCAGGAATCATTGGTGAGGTTCTCTGGCTGGTGCAATGCAGAAGATCCTACTAGATGATCACGCTGGTCCCATCTGGCCTTAAAGTCTAGGAATAACTTTACTGGGAGTGGAGGGTGCTTGGAGCTTCAAGCTGTCCCACCATCCTAATGCCTGAGCTGAAGAGAGAAAGATACCATCCCAACCTTTCCTGTTACTCCCCGATAAATATAAAGGTTTCAGGTTCCTGGGTTGCTATTGAGTCTGAGATCGGGATGAATTTCAGAAGATGGGATGCAGGGAGAGAATTTAGGGGTTATGAGAACCCCAGGATGCCACAGCTGACCAGGCTTCCCCTTATCTGGGATGGGGACTGTCTCTCTTCTCCCTCACATCTGGATTCCAGGCCTATAGTCCCCTGGAAGCAGCTTTAACTACCTAATGAATACAAGGTAATCAGGAAACATGGTTTTCCCCTAAACAGGGCCGGCGCTTTCATTTAGGCAACTTAGGCAGTCGCCTAGGGAGCCAGCTTTATGGGGGGGCGGCATTTTGCCAGGGGGGGAGGCAGGCGGCTCCGGTGGAGCTGCCGCAGTTGTACCTGCGGAGGATCCGCTGGTCCCGCGGCTCCGGTGGACCTGCCGCATGCATTTCTGCGGATGGTCCGCTGGTCCCGCTGCTCCGGTGGACCTGCCGCAGGCATTTCTTCGGATGGTCCGCTGGTCCCGCGGCTCCAGTGGACCTGCCGCAGGCATGCCTGTGGCAGCTCCACCGGAGCCGCGAGACCCACGCGCGAGGTGGCGAAATGACCCGGCGCCTAGGGCGCCAGAAACCCTGGCGCCGGTCCTGCCCTTAACCCAGTTGCACACATGATTCAATCTTGTAGCAAAGAGCCTGCCCATTCCCCTGGATGAAAACCCAGCTAAAACCTTGCTCAGAGCCAGGGCCTGTCTGCCCTACCAGAGTTGAACACAGCTGGGTAACAAGGCTGTAGCCAAAGTATGTCATTGCATGATTTGTTCTTTCCTGGGTGGACAGAAAATGCCATGTAATAGACAAGGCCTTTTTGGGGAACCTCCCGCCATTGCAGCTCAATCAAAAGTTGGAGCCCTAAAGCAGACAGGGTTCTAGACCACACTCCATCACTGACCCATGCTGGTGAGCCCTGTGCCTCAGTTTCCCATCCCACTCCTTGTCCGTTTAAATTGTAAACGCTCAGATAAGGAATGTCTCTTATTCTCAGCACAATGGGCCTCTGATTTTAGCTGTGGTCTCCACGTGCTAATGAAACTCATAAAGTAACACTGTCTCCCAGAAAAGTCCAGTATAGAGCCAATCCAAACCAGAGAACAAACCACAAACTATGAGCTAAGGTGTGGGTCATGTGCCGTGTGTTTTTAAGCAGAGCTCAGTGAGAAGCCCTGTTTTAACACACAGGGGCTGCTTGGCCCTGGGTTCCGTTTCAACGTGTAGTCAGGGCCTAAAGAACCAGCCAGATCAAGTGACTTGCCCCAGGAGAAGGGGTCAAATCCTTTTTGCTTCTATAGCTCCTTCTATGCCTTACAGATACTGTCCTCCATAGCCCCTAGTAGGATTATTATCCCTTTAAACAGATGGGGAAAGTGGGGAATCAGGGTGTTGGAATTCCTTCCGGGACCTTTTCCACTTGGCTAGAGAACACCTCGTTCTGTTCTGGGAGAACACTTCAGCCAGTTCTCTGGAATCCAAAACCACAGTTTGAATCCAGACTTGTCACTGAGATTTCTCTGCTGGCAGTTCATAAAGCTACACCTGAGCTGATCAATGTACATAATTATAAATCAGAATATAAGCATATTTGAAAACAGATGTAGACTACAATCCCTATTATATTACATGCTTTATGGTAGATTTACTAATTACGGGAAAGAATCGCTAAATAGATGATAAGCTGTCCACTCACTACAAGGAGTACTAGTGAGGAAAGCTGCAAACTTACCCCATATTACTCTTCTCCTTGCTACTTCTTTATTTACTAGCCACATATTATTTACAAGGAATTCGTGCTTAGTCCACTGTTAACCTCTGTTTCCTTTTATTATTCATACAAGGCCTATGCTGGGAAGAAAAGTGACTTGTCCAAAGCAGCAGTAGGAGAGACAGTAACAGACCACAGGTTTCCTGACTTTTATTCTGGTGCCTTAAGGACAATGCTATCCCTCCCCTTCTATTTGCCTGCCTAACTGTGTTCTTGAGCTGGGGAGATATTTGTCTATCCTTAACTCAGAGGATTTAACAGAAGGAGAGAGCCAGGGAGATCAGAGAAATAACTTAGCAATTGGAGTTGAGGGTTGGGTGTAGAATGCCTTCTTTTAAATATTTCAGAACCGAGCTGACCAAAATCTGTAAGGATGAGTGAAAAGGGGCACAGGATAGACTGAGGCTATGGGTAACTCCTCGCTGGCATTAAGGGGAGGCGTTTTCTTGGATCTGGGTGCAGGATCTTGCAATCAGTAACCCAAAGGTGTGCTCAAGTAATAACCTGCGGTTAAATCATGCCCTCCAGATGACTTTTGAGAGTTCCCAAACTTCATGTAGCCAGGATCAAATCAGCCCTAGTAGGAGAGAGATAAATGATGGAGATAAAATTCCAGTGAAAGCAAGTTAATAACCCCACCAAAATAATAATTAGGCGAGTTTAAAAGGAAATGATGCAGCACTTTGAAGTCTGATCAACTTTTAATGTCCCATCAGGCTCCTAACCCATGGTTGCCTTTTAGTATCTGAGTCTTGATTTTCCACATTTTGCCCTTTGATGATGGAGGCTGATGTGTTACAGATTAACAGGGTGGCGGGGCGGGGGAGAAGCGCCTCTAGTCCTCGGAAACTGCTGCAGGTCTGATCTCAGGAATCACTTTCCTTTCTCGGGGCTTGTCTACACGGGGGACTGCAGAGAGAGGGCAAGTGGAATGGGGAATCACTTTCCTGCAGAGTCAGAAGAGAGATGGCAGAGCTAAGGAAGGAAGACGTAGGGGGAGGGTGGGGAAAGACAGAAAAACACCTGCAGTGCAATTTGAACGTACTCACAACCCCAGAGCCGGCATCTCTCTCCTGTGCCCACCTCTGCTCCTTCCATTTCGCTTTTGTTGCCTGGCTGGGAAACACAATCATGATTTACGCAAAGCGCATCAAATTCCTGCTGGAGTTCCAACTCCTTCCGCCTTCAGGATATGCCCCCTCCAACCTCCCAGTTACCAATCCGGAGCCGCCCCACTTCACACCGTCTCCAGAGTTTTGCGTTGCTGTTAAAATCGAATCAATCCCCACTTGTTTCCACTGGTAACTTTGATTAGTTTTGAATCCGATCGCTCCTTTTTTTTATTTTCACTTTTCCCCCCTCTTCTAACTATTAAGTTCCCCCAAAGAAACACTCATTTCGCTCAGTGAAGACAGATCAAAACTAGTTCCGACTTCACCCTGGAGAAATTTAACCGGGGAGGAGAAAAGGGGCCCCTTTCTTTCATTAATAAAAATGGGTCCCGTAGACTTTCTAGCCTGTGTCTCTGATTTTCTAAAGAGTGGCTCTCTCTGGCAATAGAAATTCCGCGTGAAATAATGGTCCTTTCATTGGTTACCCTAGAAAAGGTGGAAGATCTGATTCCGAGGCAGGTGCCTTGAATAAGAATCCGGCAGGAAATCCCAGGCAGAGCAGAGACGATGTTGATGATTTATTTTATTTGCAGTTGTTTTCCCTCCTCGGTAGCCGGGGAAACTTCCACCACACAGGCAAGCCGCTCTGCGAGGGGGTTATGGATTGATTGGTTTTTAGTCGCGCCGTGTAATAACCACCTGTTTGCGAAAGGAAAGTGAAGTGATTTAGTATTGGGTTTAAACAGCAGAGCCTCTTTAAACGGTGTGGAGACCGCAGCTACTGGGCAGGAAACGAACTGAAATCGACATGGTTGTGATTGCTCAGGGTTCCCCGCACCCCACAGCTCCGGAGAAGGTGGCTATCTCGGCAGGACAGAAATAATAAACACGATCTGAGCGACTCGCTGTTAGCTTTCGGAGACCCGACTCGTCTCAGGGCACATTGGACCTAGAACCCAATTCGGATCTTCTGTGCGAAGAGACACTCTGTTAATTAGCGATGTATCCTGCCGAAATGGAGCCTTTCCGTCTGTTTTAACGGATAGGGAACAAAATGCAGCCGCTCCTGTTAGCCTTGTTCTTTAACGGTTTTACTACCCTTTAAAAAAAATGACCTCCCTTTTTCTGCCATCCGCAAATTGGGATTTCTCTTGAAAAGCCTAAACTTATCCCTGTGTGCAAAGGATCCTGACTCCCCCACCCCCTCGGCTCCGACGCGAGATGGTGGTTATGAACTGCTGCAGCTGCAGGACATTTGTTCCAACTGAAAAGGAGCAGTGTGAACGCTGCAGGAGTGGAACGGCATCGCCAGGCCGAACATAATCCTGGTGAAGTCGATTTCAAAATAGAAATTAAACCGAATTATTATTTTAACAGAGAAAAGCCGGCTGGACATGTCTGGCGGGCAGGAACGGAAGATCGATGATTTAGGAATAAGGACTAAATTATTTGCTCCACAACAAAACAGGTTCAAAAGGCTCTGAAAAAAACAGGCGGCTATTAAGACTGACAGGTTTTGACAAGTAGGATGAACCTCTGGGGGTTACCTCTGTGCACATCAAATACAGACAATCTTTTATTTTTAGATATTTTTTTTTACCCTCCGAGTATTTGCAAAAACAACAAAAACGCACCCGAAATCCCCAAATCAAACACACAGAGCCCTGCCTTTAAAAATGATTTTTAAAGCGCTGATTTTTTTTTTTTTTTTTTGCACCGGGAAGAAGAATTCTTTATTTTTACCTTCCCAGCGGATCACTGTGGATCTGAAACCGCGGTTCCTGATTTCTAAAGCGTCTAATTTCACTCTGCCAAAGTAGAAAAGAATTGTGTTTCCCCATGGAGATTTGTCCCAGTGCTCGGGAGGCTTTGAGCTTGAATAAAATCATCTCCGTTCTTATTTCGATAGCCTGCTCGCGTCCATCTATCGGTCCCAACGAGTAGTTTCAAATCAGTATCGGAAAGATCTGTGGGTTTCGGAACGGAGCCAGTGTGTGCGCAGGGCCTGGCCCCACACGACTGTTTGAGTCGGACCAAACCTCGGGCAATTTTCACTCCCCTTCGCATTCAGCTAGAAGCCCTTTCTCGGGTCTTAAAATCCAATCGACTCTAGTCTCCCCCACACTTGCAGCCCCCCAAAGGCAGCGGAACAAAAGGCTCCGGGGCTCCCTTCTATCAACCTAGGGCCCGATCCCTCCGGTAGCCAGCGGACTCCAGTTTAAAACGCTCTGTGATTTCTTGGGCAGGCAGACAGCGCGTCCCTAAATAACCCCCCTCCGAATAAAGGGGACAGGTGCTTGCTCTCTGCCCGTGCGCGGTTAAACCAGCTCGCACCATGCGGGGACCGTTGTTGGTGTCTCTCTCCATTAGAGCTTCTCGGTCTTTATTTATTTTTCACTCTGTGTTTCTTTCTCTTTCTTTGAACCTTCTTCCTGTCCCCGAAGCCAATTCAACCGGCCCGGCCCGGCCCGACCCTCTCCCTCGCTTTACCTGTCATCCTCCGCCTCACCTGCAGCCGCATGGGCGGGTTTGCCAGGGCAACGGGTTTGCTCTGTGAGTTTGGAGTGGTGTTTTTACGTGTGTGTTCCCCTCCCGGCCCCACTTTGGCCGAAGATGCCCAGAGAAAAAAGAGGGGGGAAAAAACCTAGGTGTCTGGGCGGAGATCTTGTTCGCGGCTGTGTGGTGCCTTCATGAGGGCCATAGCAAGGGGAACAGAAAGGGAGAGGGGTCTCCTCTTCCCCCCACCATTTAGCTCCCCCCTCCTTAAATAGTCTTAATTTCCAGCAGAAGGGCGAGCTCGTAGGTTGCCTGCCTGGCGCATTTCAGCTCATTGGAGTGGAAAATAGACTTTACACCTTCATTGTAGCGGATGCTCCGGACAGCCCCCTCCTTCACAGGGTTAACAAAACTAAATCAGTGTGCGGACACTGGACTTCTCCAGCAGGGAGCCAGACCCAAAACCTGGGGTGAACTCTGCGAGAGAAGGGGTGGAGATCTTAGAGCACGGGGGAGCGGGGTAACCACGGCTCGACGAGTTTGCACCAATTCACATTGATTTTTTTCCTCACACGCCCCCTTCCCAGTTTGCTCCCTAATTAAAAACATCAGGGGCAAGCGGAGGGGGGCTTGAGCTGGCCGGTAGGGAGATGTCGCAAAGCCAGAGCGACCCCATCTTTGAGTCAGCGGGGTCAGCAGGGAGCTCAGAAAGTTAAGAATAATCAGCCCGACCACAAAGCGTGAGTGTATCTCGAGATCCAATTGTCCCGAGTGTCCTTTGGCGTGAGAGCTTCACATTTTCATCTGAAAAGAACCCATCAGAAATTGTCCACTTCTGTGAGAAAGTCAGGCACATCTACCCACCTGTCCGCACAGCGTGTATCTTCTTCCTGAATGAGCACATTGCGGCACGTCTGTGTGTGCAATACACACACACACATAATGCATGTGTGTAGTGATATGTCAGGGGTGGCTTTTAAACATGGACATGGCTCCTATAAACAACACAATCAACAATAATCAAACACAACACGGATTTGGAATAGAAGCTCTGAAATAGTTTATTTAAAAGCAAATCAAACAAACGAAAAAAGAAGACCCACAAAAAGACACATCACCGCTCCTGAAACCAACATCCTTTCCACACCAGATCCTTCTTGCCAGAGAAGAAATAAATCAAATTTACACGGGGAGAAAGCGCCTGGGTTTGCTGTCTGCCGGCTGTGAAGGTGAATCTGAAATCTCTTAAGGAAATCGGGGAGCCCCAGGGCTGGCAGGCTGTCGATGGGTAACATTAGGGCTCCTGCGTGTTGTTTTTAAGGAATTATCTCTGTTTGAAATAATGTGGACGCAGATTGTGACGGCGCAGCCTTAACAACCAACTCCTTGTTGCTCTCCCGGGTGCTGCGCTGCCATATGATTTTGATCCATACCGCGTTGGGTTCAAAGTGGATCGAGCGATTTCTCTCCGAGGAGTTACGCAAGACACATCTGATTGAAAAGGAGGGGGATTAAAATCGACCGCCCTCCCTGTAATCAGCTGAGTGGATTTCGAAACCAAAGACACGGTTCCAACGAACCAGCGGGTGGTAGTGTGTGTGTGTGTGTGTGTGTTGGGGAAGGTGGCTTAGCCAATGGAGGAGCCGGGAGCCCCTGTGGCCGCAGCCCTGCCAAGTTTGCGTTGCTTCTTCTGCAAAGGCTCCAGTCCAGTTTTTTCAGGAGATCTCTCTCCCCATGTGCCCTCCCCAACCTTAGGGCAGGTGAGTTGTCCAATCAGATGGTCCTTGCCAGGTACCAGTCTTATTTGTACTGCTCTCCGGCGAGCCAGCCCGGATTTGTGTACCGAGGTGTGAGTGTGCGTCTTGCGGGAGCCCCCCCGCCTCCAAAGCAACCAGCCTGCCTGCAGGACTCTGCTCTCCTCTCTGCAAGGGACAAGTTTGCCTGGATCGCAGCTCCCTGGCTGCTTTCACCTCGCTGGGAAAGACACGCTCACCTGCTTGCACTTCTTCTGGGCTGGGGGGTGGGGGGGCGGGGGGCAGAGTTGTGTGTGTGTGTTTCGGGGGGGATCTTTTGCACACACACACACAAGAGGCACAACCCCCTCCAAAGAACTCACTCCAGACCAAATCATGTTCCAGCCAGCAGCTAAGCGGTGCTTCACCATCGAGTCGCTGGTGGCCAAGGACAATCACTTGGCTTCAGAGGACCCCATCCGACCTACAGCCCTCAACTACCCCAACCCTTCCACGGCCGAGGCGTTCGTCAATGGCTTTCACAGCGCGGCAGCCGGCAGGTCCCTGTACAGCAGCCCGGAGCTGGTCTTCCCAGAGGCCGTGAGCCACCCCTCCTTGAGCGTCCACCCGCACCAGCTAGGCGCGTCCCAGCTCCAGCACCCGCACTCCTTCTTCGCTCCCCAGCACAGAGACCCCCTCAACTTCTACCCCTGGGTGCTGAGGAACAGGTTCTTCGGACACCGATTTCAAGGTAAATCAGGAATCTCCAGCCTCGGGAAGGGAGGGGATTTCCCCGGCTTGTCGCTGCCCCTGTCCCTCCCCTTCAAAACGCATAGACAGACCTACCGGGCAAACCAGGCAGCCACTTCCTTTAGCGAGAGGCCAGGGAGTCACAAGGAATAGAGGGTCTATGCAGGTGTGTGCTGGACATGTGTAGATCCAGGCTTATTCCCACACATACGAAATGCAAGGGCAGAGTTTTAGTGCATTGAACAATTTCTTGTTGTTGATTTCTTCTTGCATTCAGCATTCTATCTATCTATCCCCAGCCACTCCCTCTATCTATCTATCTATCTATCTATCCCCATACACCCCATCTATCTATCTATCTATCTATCTATCTATCTATCTATCCATCCTCTTTGCAGTGTTGGTCCCAAGAGATAAAAGAACCACCGTGGGTGAGGTAATGTCTTTTAAAGAAACAACTAAGAGTCCAGTTGACTAACAGATTTATTTGGGAATAAGCTTTTGTGGGTAAAACCTCCACTTCTTCAGGTGCATGGAGTAAAAGGCAATTGCTGCAAAAGCAATTTTCCCTCTCGTGATATTGATATCTCCTCATCAATTATAGGGAGTGGACCACATCCACCCTGACTGAATTGGCCTTGTCAGCACTGGTTCTCCACTTCTCTTCCTGTGTCAGTATAATAATGCCTGCATCTGTAATTTTCACTCCATGCTCTGAAGAAGTGGGTTTTTTAACAAGGAAAGCTTATGCCCAAATAAATCTGTTAGTCTTTAAGGTGCCACCGAACTCCTCCTTGTTTTTGTGGATACAAATTAACATAGCTACCGCTCTGAGACTTGTCTTTTAAAAGATCAACTTCTGTTGGTGGCAGAGACAAGCTTTCCAGCTACAGAGCTCTTCTGAAGCAGCTTGCATGCATATGCACGTCTACACAAATGCATACATAGATATCATTGTACCGCATGCATATACTGCTTGTGTATTGCCGTGTATATTCTGAAGAAGACCTCTGTGTAGCTGGAAAGCTTGTCTCATCCATAAACAGTAGTGGATCCTTAAAATATATATTATCTCATCCACTATCTATCTATCTAACTATCTATCTATCCATCTATCTTCTTGTGAGCTTGCGTTTCTATTGCATCCTCAGATATAGGTATATGTATTCTTTCTCTCTCCATAGGACTTTTAATATACAAATATATTTCCAGTGCAGCAATCTACACAAGCACTATATGCATGCAACACAATTACAAACATGAATGCGTGTTGTCCTGTATCTGTATATGTGCCGATTTGTGTATGTATAAAGAACCATGAGACTTGAAAACAATGCATCGCTGTTTCAAGGGAAAATACAAACATTAGATTACCAAGATTTCGTTTATAGAGATATTTATAATATCTGAACGCGGTAGCTGAGATGCTGAAAAGTATACGAGCGTATTTATAGTTTAAGGAACAAATATGAACGAATTAAGGAGCGTGTGTAGATAGAAAACACACGTCTGTAGTAAATCAAATATTTCCTTTTAAAAGAATTATTGGATGTTGTTTTCAAGCTCTCTGGATTTTGATTTTGGTTTTATTATTTTTTTTTTGCCTGCTTGTTTTTGTTTTCACGTAAACTAAACTCGTCCCCCCTGTCCCTGAGCTGTTCGCGGCCCAGTCTCGCGGCAGAGAGGCAGGTTACGAAATAAATCCACGGGAAAGGTCTGCGGCGTTAAAACTGTTGCTTCGGCAGCCTTGTTCCTAAACTCAGCTCAAGTTTTCTTGTTCTCTCCCGGGACATCTGTTCTCAGCATTCGGACCCTGCTGGCTGGGCGCTGCTGGACACAGCCCCTGGGTAATTGTGAATCTAGTTTCCCAGAAGAAATAAAAAAAAAACTGGAGCAATAAATGTAGGAGCTGCTCTCGCATTTCCCAGGGCGCGTTGGGAGTGGGAGAAACCTCGCCCCTGCGCTGGGGTATTTTTAATAATAGATCTGAGCGGGTCTGGGGGCAAAGAAAAACAATGATCGAATAAGGGATCCGAGCCCGGATGCCTTTGAACTCAGTAAGTCAGGGGGAGTTTTTGCCATTGATTGTAAAAGCCAGGATCAGCCCCAGTGTCTATAGGCCAGGCTCGTGGAAAAATTACATATAATTATATTTGCATAGATATATATAATTTGCTAGATATAGCTTCCCTCCAGGGTATGTGACAGATATAACGTAGCCAATAAAGTTCATATTATACACTCTGTACCTACACACAGTATAGAGAGATTAGATTCTATTTTGCAAATATACTCATCTCTTTATATATAATTTACATACTTTTATGTGGCTGGGGTGGCGATCTCTCTCTGTGTATACACACACACACACACGCACGCATTTACTTTGTCACAGCTGCCATACACTTGAACCCTGGATGTGATGTGTGTTCACATGGCTGTCTGCTACTTCTTTCGATTTATAACAAAACATTTAACCTACATATGTCATTTTTAGACCTGATGTACAACTAGAAGTATATGAAAAATAGAAATAGATCTAGTAATTGACACGTGTAAATAAGCGTATGCCTGTGGCTAGGTGTGCGTTTGTGTATCGCATCCAATTGGAATCCTATGCAAAAAATAAGTCCCTGTGCCCACGTGGGTGTATGTCTCGGAGAATTATTTCCTCAAAATGCATAATATATTGGAAATGATTAGTCCTTCCATACCCACAAACTCCCGCGGATTTCTGCTCAGCAATTATTATATGATACCTCCAGCAGTTGTGTGTGTGTATATATATATATATATATATATATATGCAATTTCTCTTCTATTCTCTAAATTTCCCTTCTAGTCTCTCAAACCAAGGGAAAGGTTTCGCTTGCACCTAATCTCCAAAAGGAGACTTTTTTAATATTTTTTTTGGGGTAAAGAAAACAAGAGCCTGTGTTAGGAGTTTGACCCAGGCTGAGGTTGCAAAGCTGCTGAGATACTCGGGTGTTTCTCCCCACCCACCCCCTCTCCCCAATCCTCATTACCGAGTTATAAATGCAAATCCACATTAGGCTTTTCACTCCATACACTAAACCAAGTAAAAAGAGAGCAGGAGATCATCAAAGGCTGGCTTTGTTCTGGGCGGGAAGGGAAAGATTAGGTTATCTCCTCAGCAGCAAATTCTCTCGCCTGGCTCCTGGCTATGCCTGCTTAAGCAATAAATTGCCGCTCGCGAGATTGCTGAAATTGTTATGTGTCAGCAGCACAGATTAGCCTGAGAGATAAAAAAAAAATCCAGGGGGTCAGAGCAAGTTCCCTCTTTGGGCAAAATCCCTTTTTCCTGCTCGCGGGAGGGGATCGGCCGGACATCCCAGCCGCTGCCCGCCCTGCTTCTGGGAGCGGAACCACACGGGCAAAAAGATCCCCGGATCCCATGTGGCACCCGCCTCCCCCCGCCCAATATACAAAGCAAATACCCCTTCCCCCCAAAAACAAATCGCTTCTGTCCATTCTAGGCTCGGCGATGCTCCTGTTTCGCGGGGAGGCGGAGCAGGGAAGTGGGCTACAAGGGAAAGTGTAAAAGTCAGCTTAGGGCCGCTGTGCGCTTGGAGATCCCTTCTGAATGGCTAGCACCGGGGGCTCTCCTGCCTCCTCCTGCTCCAGGGCATTTCAGCGGAGAGCGGCTGCAGAGAGGAAGTGTCCAGCCATAGACCAGTTTGGGTGGGATCCCCCCACCTGACGTGTATTCGCGGCTTTATTGACGATTGATTTGTATCAGCGCCCAGAGCCCCCTGAGTCATGGATCCGGCGTTCGGCGCTGTACAAAGCTGCCGAGGGAAAGGTCCCTGGCCCGAAAGGATCGCAGCCCGGGCTGTCTCTCCCCCCCCCACCGCACCGCCTGGGCTGCAGCCCGGGGGGGATGCGGCCGGGTTCGCTGGTAGTCCGTTCCCGGATCGCTGCTGGGGCCTGGCCAGCCCGGTTCTCAGCGATTCCCCAGCAGAGCCGCTTCGCTGGGACGTTGGTCACCAACTTCAGCGCTGCTCCCAGAGGCCGCGGCTGAGATTTCTTGCCCGGTTACTTGGCTGGAGGCGCAGCGGGGAGCAGATAGGAGGTGGAAACCCCCCCCCCCGGGGCCTGGGAATGGGGGAGAAACGGGTCCCCAGCTGTAAAGTCCGGGCGCTCTGGGCTCCACTGTAGACCTGGCTGGGACGGGTTCAGCCTCGGTGTGCAATGGCCAAAGGCTGCCCGCCGGCCCGTGCCCTAACCCAGCCTCCTGTTTTCCCTGGCAGCCTGGCCAGCGCCAGCGGGAGAAGACGCTTCTCCAGGCGGCCAGGTTTGCCCAGAGAGGGGGGTTCTCCTCCGCAAAGGGGCGGAGGGGGTCTCCCCGATTCCACCCGACTTTCCTCTGCTGCGCCGGTGATACTGGGGGGAAGGGGTCACTCGGATCAAGGGAGATTTGTGTAGCAAGTGCTCGGCCTTTCCAGTCCCGAACTAATGTACCTAGGGCCACTTCTGTCTTTTTACCAGCGATCTCTGAGCCACTGCTTCGCCTCTAGCCAATAACTGTCTTTCTTTCTTTCTTTCTTTCTCTTATGCATCTATTTCCCTTTCTTTCCATTTACTATACTTATCGATGTCCACTTCTTTCTTTCTTTCTATCTATCCCCATCCGCCCCATCTATCTATCTATCCCCATCCGCCTCATCCGCCCCATCTATCTATCTATCTGTTGCTTTCCCGGCTGCCGCTCCTGTGTTCCCGACCCCGCTCCAGCCGGGAGTTACTCCCAGGACTTTGGATGTCATGACGCTGCTTTTTGCGGCTCCTTTTCCCAGGCAGGGCCCCGGCCGCAGCGGGACAAGTGCGGGCGGAGAATGCGGCTCCTAAGACCCTAGCAAGGCTCGGCCGTTTCTGAGGCGCTGCAGGCTCCCCGGCTTTCCCTGTCCCCGGCTGAGCAGTTAATTAAAAGCTCCGCTCGCTTTGCAATTGCTTAAGTGCAGGGTCCTGACAGCCGCCGCCAGATCATTTGTCAGGGGGCTCTCGGCGGTACCTGCAGCACCTCGCTCTTCCCGCGGCCTGACCCCGCCCTGGATGGGGGCAGAGATAAGGCCCGTTTCAAAGGGAGCCTCCCTGTGATTTATGGGCACCAATAAGCTCGGCCTTGTTACTCTGCCCGGGCTTTAATTACAGGGCAGGTCCCTGCGCAGCGCGGCACGGCGCGGAGCGGAGCTCAGCTTGCTGGCCGGGGCCGCTCGCGGGGGGCTGGGGCTGGCTCCCTGTTCTGGGCGGGGGTCCCCCTTTGGAAGCGGGGAGGCAGGAGGCCGGATCGCTCCACCGCAAACTCATAGAAATCACCCACCGCCACGTCTTCGTTCACATCCCTTGTGTGTGCGCTCTTCGCTTTCTTGCTTCTGATTCATTCTTCACTTGTATCAGAAGGGGAGCCCTGTTAGTCTGGAGCTGTAAAACAGCAGAGTCCTGTGGCACCTTGTAGACTAACAGACGCTTTGGAGCATGAGCTTTTGTGGGGGAATACCCACTTCATCGGATTCTTCACTTGCTTTCTTGTGCTTTCTCGTTATTCTTTCTTCCTTTTCTTCCTTCCTGTCCTCTTCTTTTTCTTTCTTTCTTTCTTTCTTTGTGTTCCCTAGGGCTCCCCAATCCTGAGGCTGCCCAAGGGACTTTCATTCCCACGCATGAAGATCAGAGTAGGGGGAAGGGAAGCCCCTTTGGTGGCTGGGGGACAGGAGAGGAAAAGGAACAGCCTGCAAAGAAAGGGGCGAGTCACCCACAGGACACACTCACACATTTCCCCAGCGAGAGGTGGGGCAGGGAGGGGGCTGGGCAGACTAAGAAGTTGGTGGGGGGGTGCCCTGAGGTGTGAGCCCTGGCCTGGCATGTCTCTGATTCTCAGTGCTTTGTCTGCAGGGAGCGAAGTGTCCCAGGAAGGTTTGCTACTGCATGGGCCATTTGCCAGGAAGCCCAAGCGGATCCGCACGGCCTTCTCCCCATCCCAGCTCCTGCGGCTCGAGAGGGCCTTCGAGAAGAACCACTACGTGGTGGGGGCCGAGCGCAAACAGCTGGCCAGCAGCCTCAGCCTCTCTGAGACCCAGGTAAGTACAGGGGGAGGGATCCAGCCATCCTCCCTCCCGAGCCTCTCTTCCTCCTTCCGTTGTGGTGTTGCGTGCCATGCAGAAATGGATAGGTCACCTTTGCTTGGCTGTGGGGGTGCAATAGCATGCCACATGTTTCATTGGGAGGGGCACAGAGGGGAACAATTGTACCAGGGCCTGTACTCAAAGGGGCCCCTAAAACATCTGTAACTAGGGTGAAATGGGAGGGCATCAGGCCCCAGGCGATGTAGCAGGCATCCCGGGTCTCAGCACAGTTGTGCAGCCAGTTCCCTGAAGCTGCTCCCATTCTGCTGGGCAAAGAGCTTTCCTCTGCTCCCCCAAGCTGAGCCGACACAGAAGTTAGGGTGGGTGGATATTCAGACAAGGTACTGCAAGGAATTGCACCTGTTAGCGCAAATTGTATTTGCAGGCCAAGGGACTGATAGTTGCAGAGCACAGAATCATTTTCCTTTAGCAAAGTAGGTTACTATTATTATGGTCTGGCTCTCCCTTGTATCTGTTGAATCAAAAACTGTCAACTATCTGCAAGAAATGAATAAGGAATAAGGATATTTGGAAAGGGGAGGAAATTCCTCAGGACTTCAAAGACGCAGTCTTATTACACTATACAACGAGAAAGGCAACAAATCTGACTAGCTTAACTCCCAGCCTGACTCTCTGGTATCTGTAGATGATAAAAGACTTTCCCCTACTTTGCTCAGTCAGCTTACTATGATTATTATTATTCACTATATCAAGGGCTTGAGACCCAGCAGTGCAAATGTTTGTAAGATCATTTCCCCCAAAGTCCTGGGCTAATGGAACAATACTTTGTGGATTAATTTTTAACTTATACATAATTATGGGATAACTATTCTTGCTAATAACAATCATTAGAACATTCATTGCTATAAAAACCTATGACCTGTAGCATCATTCCATTGCATGTAACACTGCAAAAAAGGAACCTTATTGCACTTGTTTGTCAATATAAACAAACTTTACAATTTGTATAAGTTGAGCCAGATAAGAAATAGGAGCCAGGAGTTGCTGTAAATTAAAAAGGAATGGAGATTCATTTTAACTAAACTTTCCTCCATCTTGGACAAGATTTTACAAGGGCATTTTTCCTCACAGCATTAAGAAAAACTGAAATCCAGAAATATTATAGATAGGAGTGTGGGTGTAAAAAATATACCACAGAGAGAAAAGATGCAGAGGTGAAGGAGCGAAGGAATATACCCAGACTGGATCAGACCAGAGGTCTATCTAGTTCAGTATGCTGTGTCCAACTTCAGCTTCTTCAGAGAAAGGTGCTAAATTCCCCACAGTGGACAAGATGGAATAAGCTGCACATTGAGAAAGTTTCTTCTTACTCCTCTCAGTCAGTGGTTGTCTTATTCCCTGAATTAGGAAGGTTTATAGTCCTTCGATGTTGTTATCCAATCTAATGTAGCCGTGAATGTTCTCATTATCCACATCAGTGGCCAATCTGTTTTTGAATCTTGCTAAATTCTGTGTGAGTATATATTATACAGTATAAATATATAACTAAATGTACACGTATGTATACACACACATGCACGCACGCACGCACGCGCACACAGGTTCTTGGAAGATCTCAGCAGCAAAAAGTTGCCCCAGGATTAAAAAGTTTCTGAGTTTGGGTTATCAGGCATAATTTCAGGAACAGCTTTAAACCTTTGGAAAACTGGATAGATAGATAGATAAGGCTGAATTCAGACTTGGATCCAGATCCAGTCTCCTCAGTGCTTTGGCTCTGCATATCCCCATTTGGAATTTTTTGAACCCCAGGGGATCATTTTAAATGTGTTCACCCCAAATCCAATGAGACAGGTCAATCACTGGGATGCCGTTTGTCATCACCCATGCTCTGCGGTCCTGTATTCTTCTTTGCTTCTTCTGTCATGCCTCACGTATAAAGCCAGCTCTCAGAAAAACCCCAAAAGGTTAATGAAACAAATGCCAATTAGTTTTGAAGGCAACAGCCGTCAAATATTGCCCCAGGGGGTCAAGGAATCCTTGGGATTGTGCTATGTTGCCCCAAGCCTAATTGTGATTTGTTCAGAAAATTGAAAGACGTGTATCTCTAAATCTGGGTGAATGTGCATGTGTATGGACAGAAAGAGAGCAGAATCTCACGTTTTATTGTATATTTATAAATATTGTATATTTATAGTTCTAGAAATCCCGTGGATGCATTTTTGTAGCTTTCTAGTACAGGGTTATTTATCATCTGCAGTCACTCAGTGAACACAGGTTGGCAGTTTGCACTGAGAGACTTCTCTTTGGAATCGCCAATAACCTAAGGCCAGATTCTGAGCCTTTAATAGCATTTCAGTATCATCTCATTCCACAAAGCGTCCCACAGAAATCATTAGGAGTAAGATGCTAAACAGGAGGAGGAGGATCAGACTTGGTCCTGAATGATCACCAAAGTAATTCAGCTCATAAATGCAGCAGCAGAGCTATTTCCAAAGGGAACTTTTCGATTTCAGCCCAGATGTGTAGTGTTATTAATTTATTTTTTCATTAGCTTTGTAGCTTTTTAAAATTTATGTTTGATCATGTAAAGTGAGTGTGGCGGGGAAGAACCAATTTTCCATGAGAAACACACAAATGCTGTACCTGAAACATATGTATTACTGTATGAATGGGCATCAAAGTACTGACAGAGACCCTGACCGGTCGCTGGAATCAATTTATCCCATCCACGCGTCTCAAAAGAGGAATTAAAAAGTGTAGCTCAGATTGTAACACACATTTATAGCCACCACATATATTACTACAGTGTGGGTATATGATGTGTAAAATATACATGCACACACCTCACATCTCAGACACACACACACTGCCAGTATAAGGCATACACTTCATCATATATAAGACACACATGGTGTGTCATGCATGACATGTGCACCATCGCATAGGTAAGATTGTCACACAAACACCATTCTTACATAACATAGGCACCTTCTCTCCTACTGCGCACACACAGAGACTCACATATAAACATGCCCGTACATATTTTTTATTTTAGATGAGAGAAGTGCAAATGTCCCCCAAATTCAGTAACTCGACTCCTGGGCCTACTCTCGTCTGCAGAAGTGTGGCGCTCAAGGCAGGACCTTGCTCCGTCTCTGAGCAGTTCTTCTTCTGGCACTTGATTTCTGCGCTTTGTCCCAGTCTCAGCTAAGACTTTCTGGGATGCTTGGAAGCACCTGCATCCGCTCCTGAGAAGAGGCAGCTGCAGTGTCACAGCTGGAGTGAGGCACAACTGGGACCAGAGAGCAACATCTGGAGCAGCCCAGAAAGAAGGTGGAGAAGGGTCTGAAGAGACCCACCCACACCTGTCCATCCCTTTGAGTCCCAGCCCAGGAAAGAGCTGGGTATTGCCCAGAAATTGCCTTTAGATATAGGGTATGAGGTGTATGGAAGGGTCACTAATCTCCTGTCCTGTGGAGTTAACAGAGACTGAGGCTGGGGCATAGGCACCAGAGCGGGGGGCTGAAATAGATTCAACAGGGCTATAACACACCTACTAATGAGGGTCAGCCTGGGGTGTGCCCACAGGGGATCCAGCCCACACCATACCCACTAACAGGAGAGGTGGTGGGTTTGTGGCTGTTGTGCTGCTGTTGGGGTGGGGGGTGTAGTTTGTGTGCTGTGTGTTGATTTGATTAGGAGGGGTGGTGGGGTTGTGTGTGCTGTGCTGCTGTGGGGGTGTGATATGTGTAGTTTGTGCGCTGTGTGTTGATTTAGTTAGGGGGGTGGTGGGGTTGTGCATGCTGTGCTGCTGTTGGGGTGTATAGTTTGTGTGCTGTGTGTTGATTTAATTAGGAGGAGTGGTGGGGTTGTGGGTGCTGCTGTTGGGGTGTGGTATGTGTAATTTGTGTGCTGTGTGTTGATTTGGTTAGGAGGGGTGGTGAGTTTGTGTGTGCTGTGGTGCTGTTAGGGTGTGGTGTGTGTAGTTTGTGTGCTGTGTGTTGATTTGGTTAGGAGGGGTGGTGAGTTTGTGTGTGCTGTGGTGCTGTTAGGGTGTGGTGTGTGTAGTTTGTGTGCTGTGTGTTGATTTGGTTAGGAGGGGTGGTGAGTTTGTGTGTGCTGTGGTGCTGTTAGGGTGTGGTGTGTGTAGTTTGTGTGCTGTGTGTTGATTTGGTTAGGAGGGGTGGTGAGTTTGTGTGTGCTGTGGTGCTGTTAGGGTGTGGTGTGTGTAGTTTGTGTGCTGTGTGTTGATTTGGTTGGGGAGTGGGGGGTTGTGGGTGCTGTGCTGATAATGCTGGCATGTATGTGTAGTTTGTGTTCTCTTTATGTGTGGATTTGAGAAAGAGGGTTTGGTGTGATGTGTTGGTGCTGGGATGTGTGCACAGTCTGTGTCCAGCCTGTGGAGAATAGATCCATAGCACGGGGGCAGACAGGACAGTACATTGGTCCTAGGTCTGGCCTACGTGATAGGATCCTTCTTGTATAATACACGCACCTTCTCTCATCCCGTTAATGCACAATCACACACACAATCACACAGACATTTTTAATTTCAGATGAGAAAAGTGCAAATTGCCTAACCGGCCCTCAAAGACACACACACGCACAACTCCAGTGCTGATGCTGGGAGACGGGGGTTGCCTGTGTACTGCGATGTATACTTAGTCTGACTTTAGCCCTACGTTTCTGTGATTCTGTGGGTCAATTTGTGTCAGGAGGCTTGTGGGCTTGGTGTGACATGCTGATGCGGGATGCAGGTGTAATTTGTGTATGTCAGTTTGTGTCAGAGGGGTTGTGGGTTTGTTGTGCTGCACTGATGTTGGGATGCAGGTGTAGTTTGTGTGCTGTGTAAGTGTTGATTTGTGTCAGAGGAGTTGATGTGAAGTGCTGCAGGAAGTGTGCGTAGCTTGTACGCTACGTGTGTGTCGATTGGTGTCAGAGGGTTTGGTGCGACGTGCTGAACTGGAATGCGCGCGTCATTTGTGCATGGAGTGAGTGTGTCGATTTGTGTTGGAGGGTTGTGGGTTCGTTGTGACGTGCTGATGCCGGGATGCATGTGTTGTCTGTGTGCTGTGTGTGTTGGGTTGTTTAGGAGGGGCTGTGGCTCTCTGTTAGAGGTGTGGATGGAGGAGTTGTGTTGGCTGTCGAGTGTGTGTTGTTTGTGTGTGTGTGGTGTTGGAATAATTTTGCCAACGGAAATTGACAAAATGCTGCTTGACTTTTTGTGAAGCTTTTTGGCAAATGAAAACCATCCTGTTCCTCCAGAGGCAGGTATTGGAGGCGACTCCTGTAAACTCCAGCTGCAAAGCAGGAGGAAGACCATGGCTGGGTGGTTCTGTTTCAAAACACTCCATCCCCAGGCGAGGGCTCAGTGGTGCTCCTGGCGAAATCAGGGGGAGCTTCGCCATTGACCTGAGAGCAAGGCTGGGCCTAACATTTATTATCCCAAAATTCAAAACCCTCATTCAAAGGCCCCAGTTACCTCCAGGAAAAACTTGGGTTCAGCTGAGATGCTTTGTTGGGTTCCTTCTGTCATCCACCCCCAGTGGGAAAAGCCAGCCCACCCCAGTTGGCAGTTCAGGAAAGCATAGCTGTAGGTGCACCTGCATGACCAAGCTGGCAAACCGGGCAGGGGAAGAGGGTGAATTTGTACTGCTAAAGTCTTATATGTGCAGTGAGTGAAGAATAGCCACTCGCTACGCAGGAGCCATGCTGGCAGGCTGGCAGTGAGAATGGCAAGGGTCTCTGAGTGGATGCCCCTTGCCCTGCTGATCTGTGGTTTAGGAGGCAGAACCGCTTGTTGTTCCATGGGGAAAATTCCTCCCCCTCCAAAATTCCGTTAGTCGAGACTCCTATAGGGAAGTGTGGGCCCCTACCCTGGAAGACTAGACACTCCAATAGAAGGGAGAGGTGCTAGTGGCCTGAGCACAGGTCTGGGAGCCATGCCCTCTTGAGCTTGAATCAGTGACCACAGGCAAGTCACAGCATGTCTGCCTCAGTTTCCCTGTCTATGACATGTTGGGGAGAATAACCTTTCCCACCCCCTGAAAAGAGTGCTGTGTGGATTCCTGATGAACATTTGGGCTTGGAAGACAAAAAGTCCTGTGCAATCTCAAGGGGAAAGGCCTCCTATGTTATTTCTTCTTGCCACTGCTTTTGGCTGTGACTGGGGGGTTGTGGGGTGGCGAATGAATAGTGTTGTGTCTGGCCTAGCTCCCTTTTTCACAGGTGGCAGCTCCATAGTGGCTACTGATTTTTTCTGACACCTAGGACAGAGAGATGAGTCACGGCCAGCAGGGGAGGATTATGTTAGGCACTGCAGTGTCCCATTAACAGTGGTCATGAGATGCATTGACAATAGATCCAATGGCATGCAGAGCAGAGAGGAAAATCAATCTGTCCTGTGTCTAGCACCTGCAAGAGGTGTGCCTTGAATTAACATACATGGCATTCTGTCGATAACAATAACAGCACTAACAGTCAAGGCCTTGCTTTATTGTAGAAAAACTATTTGGGTTCCAATGTGACTATATTGCCAATTAACCAATAATAATGGGAGATATACCTATCTCCTAGAACTGGAAGTGACTTTGAAAGGTCATTGAGGCCAGCCCCCTGCCTTCACTAGTAGGACTAAATACTGATTTTTGTCTCAGGTCCTTAAGTGGCCCCCTCAAGGGCTGAACTCACAACCCTGGGTTTAGTAAGCCAATGCTCAAACCACTGAGCTATCCCTCCTCCTAAGCCAAACACTGGGATGCTGTTCAATGATGGTGAAGGTAACAGAAATCAGAATCCTAGGGTTAGAAGGGACCACAAGGGTCATCTCATCTAGTCTAGGTATGAAAATAAACGCACAAAAGTTAAGGAAGGAAAGAGTTCAGCACCTCAAAGGAATGTTAGTTTGCTAATCCTGTATCTACAACACTTACCATTACTGTATTAAAGTGCACATTTAGACAGAATAACAAGGATATAAACACATTCACTGGGATGGAGGCAACATTCTGAGGCTAAATGTGGGACTAGATTTTGCTCTCGGTTACAGTGGTATAAATCTGGAATATCTCCACTGATTCTGATGGATTTACACAGAATTTCCCTCTTAAAGTGCCGTTAGACTCTGGAAAGTGACAGGTACCAGGGGGCAGCCGTATTAGTCTGTATCTGCAAAAACAATGAGGCATTCTTGTGGCATCTTAGAGACTAACACATTGATTTGGGCAGAAGCTTTCGTGGGCTATAAAGTGACTGTAGAACAGACACCGTGGGATTTTATTTATTTAGTGGCTCCTGATCCAGTTTGCTCCAACGACAATCCCAAAGATGTTTTCTTCTAACTGCCAGCCCAGGAAATTCAGCCTGGGCATCAGAAAGACAAGCTGTGTTCTTTCCGAATTCTGCCTTGACACAAACAATCAAGATCTGTGACTGGAATCTGGTTAACAATTTGGTTAAGTATGAATGAGCCGGAACAGAATCCGGTGCCCTGTCTTGTAGCTGTGTTGGCCCCTGCAGGGCAAAAAGGAGTGAAAACTTCCCTTGTTGGGCAGCTTTGACTCAGAGACTCGGATGGGGCCATGTCTGTTGAGTACAAAGGTGTCATGGTTACAGTCACTTTTCTGACCATAATCACTGCTTAACTCTTTCATTCCCTGGCTTTTGCACATTTATATTTGTAACCTTTATGGTCTGTTGAACATAAATTCCTGTATTTGAATTTTGCTGTGGTTTTGAAAAGACAAACTCCAGAGCTATTAGGGGTGAGGAGTTTACAAAATGGAGATACTGATTTTATGAGCTCAGCTGCTTTGGCCAATGGTGACCTGTGCCTTGTAGTATATTCAGAAAGCAATTGGACTCTGGTCGCTCCAGGACAGTTTAGTCCCTGCCAGGACTGAAGAGTGACCCTATGTGGTGTCAATAGACAGCACAAGCTGGGTTATCCAGCCTGGCAGCTAGTGAGCCCCAGAGAACCACTGTGTCCAGCAGCCTCCATAATGAATATTCTTCATATTGATTATACCTCGGTCCTATCTCATCTCTGCCCTGAAGGACATGGCAGGCCCTGAATTCTAAGGATACAGTGCAGTAGGGAATGGTGTGAGTTTGCAGAGCAGGGCACTTCAGAGATGCCACTGTGATCAAGCTCATGGAAAGAACCTAGAAAGAATCAAGTGCTGTGCCGAGTAACAGGGCAGAAATGCTGTTAAACCAGTGTTTCCATGTGCTATTTATTCCTTGCTCAGCTACTCCTGCATGCTTCACACAGGCCGCCTCCAAATACAAAGGCACCACCCGCCCACCCACCCCCTGCCACAACAACGCAGAGCGGAATGAGACAGGTTGAGAACGGCTGACAAGGAATCTTATTCCTATGCCTGCAATGGGGAGAAACAAGGGTTAATTAATACACTTCTATGGACAATGTTTCATCCTAGAAAGAAAACACTGAATAGCTCTGATGGCTGGCTCATGTACGGTCAATATGAAGACTAAAATGCATACATAGCCGTGATGATAGTGGATTAAGATCCATTCACTACAGAACTTTGTTCAGCAACCCTAGAGTCCTCCATAGCAGTTGATTATCATTGTATAACAAATCTCCTGGGATGTCAGCAGGGTTTGAAGCCAGGAGCTTCAGCATTAGAAGTATGGGTCTCGTCCACTTGAGCGAAAGAAGTATCTCCACTAACAGCTCCCTGTGTGAGGCTTTTAGTCTGTATATGAACCAGCCATTAGAGAGAGACAGAGTAACTAGTTCAGGTTTAAGTATCCAGGCGTTTGGATTTGCCTACTTTTTCTGTGGCATTTTAACTTCAGGCAACCTGGTTACATTAGCATAAAATTTCAAGCAGAGTTACTTTCCCGCTCATTGCTGGCGCTGCATTAACACAGCTGGGAAGAAAACTCAAGGAAGAGTTTAACCTAGAGTAATTCCCAAGATGAGGATAATGTCCAAAACTTTGAGTGTGTATATAGGGCAGAAGATAAAAAGTTTATAAAACAATGAAAGGGACAGAGAAAGTAGCTTGGGAGCATCTGTTCTCCCTGCTTCCTAACACAACAAGAGGGATGGTCAATGCAACTGAAAGGCAGCAAATTGCAAAATGGTAAAAAGAAATACTATTTCCACTCATGGTGTGATTAGACTGTGGAACTCACTGCCTCAGCATGTCACTGAGGCCAAGAATTTAGTACGATTCAGAGGAACTGGATGGACATTTATGTGGATGAGAATATCTAGCATTATCATAGCTAATGCTAAAAGAATTTTGAAAGGGATAACAACTTCATTTAAGCCGATTTCTATTAGGGATTGGGGAGCAGATTCTCCTACCTCTGCCTACTGTGAGGTTAGGGTGACCAGATGTCCCATTTTTAAAGGAACAGTTCTGTTTTTTGGGACTTTTTCTCATATAGGCACCTATTACCCCCCATCCTCTGTCCTGTTTTTTCACAGTTGCTCCCTGGTCACCCTGTGTGGGGTTCTTGCACTTTTTCAGCAGCATCTGGCTTGCGACCACTGTCAGACAGGATCTGGGCTAGATGGATCACAGGTCTGATCCAGCCTGGGAATTCCTATGGTGTGAGGGATGGTGGTTTACCTTTGCAACGTGGCTTTCACATCCTAGGCACCTGCAATATTGGAATGGATTCCTCCAAGCGGCGTACAGTTCAGAAAGAAGTGCTCTCTAGTGCTTAGAGCACTCTGGCTGTCAGGATGGGTTCCATACCTTGCTCTGATTTGTGCATGACCTTAGCTATTGATTTAATAGCTCTGTGCCTCAGTTTTCCCATCTATACATTGGAGATAATGATACTTCCCAAGATCCTCTGTGTCTGAGAGGCTGGACTGAAGTTTGTAAAGTGCTTTGGAGCTGTTGAATGAAAAGCAACTGTAAATATTATTTTAAAAATACCCTAAAGCTAAGAAAGCAAATAAGCTGATTCCACGTGCTTTGATTTCCGTGGGACCCACCAGTCTTGCACAACGTCCGTATTAATAAAATAACCAGTTCTTATATTTCAAGGTGGAAGATTCTAAATCGCTGCATAAAGTATATACAGGGATTATTTTGCCCACAACAGAAATGCAGCCAGCTGTGATGTGGACAACGACCTTTGTCCATCCATGGTGCATAGCACTTCAAGACAGAAAGTAGATAATATTGTGTCCAATCAATGGGGCAGTAGAGAAGCAGAATGTAACTGCCCGAACGGGAATCCAGCCAGGCCCATTCATTGCTCCTGGGGAAATGAGCCATAGGTATCTCAACAGCCAGGAGTGGTCAAGATAGTGAAGCAGCACAATGCCCCCTAGTGTCTTGCTGGCGCCTAGACTCAGTAATACTGGGAGGGAATAAGGCCATCAACTGAATCACCATCAAAGCAGAACTCTGGCTGTTGTTTATTTCCCAGAGGCCTCTCAGCCAGCTGTTGACTCAGTCTAGGCACATGCACTCTGATGAGATCACACTAGGAACTCAGGCTGGGTACATGCTTTGCGCTGCCAGCAGTTCTGTTCTGAGGCCGGTTACTCACCCGTTTGCTTTGCAGCTTCTCAGACCTCTCCCCGTAACACAGGTTAATGCTGGAAAATCCTGACACTCGAAATTTTGTTCCTTGATCATTTTTTCCATCTCTTCATATTCTTTATTCAGTAGGTAAAGGCAGTTATGCATGACTCTCCAGAGAGCAGGGAGTGGCATGCAGACATGCACCTTGGTGAAAAGGAGGAGTGGTCTTGTGGAAAAATTGTTAGCAAAGCGACATTCAAGTGCTTGCTCTGCTACCAAATTCCTATGTGACCTTGGGCAAGTCACTTAGCCTCTCTGTGACTTGGTTCCCCATGTGTAAAATGACACTTTCCTACCTCTTGTAAGGATGAATACATTAAAAATTGGGAAGTGCTCAGATATTCCAGCAATGAGGGACATAAATAGGATGAAGATTAAATAGTGCCTAATGAGGAAGCAAATATCTCACTCAATATCTGAAAATGACAAGGTTTTATGTGGCTAATTGGGAGCCTGGATAATCGAGAGGGCAGGAGCCGTTCTGCCATTCTGCAATGAGGCAGCCTTCCTCATGGTTGGGGACTCTGTCTCCCCCTCCTCCTCACAGTTCTGGCCAGGGGTCTCTGCTCTCGTGTCTGAACCACCACATTATCCGATCTCTTCCTTGTTTCCCAGCTTGGGATATGGGGGACAAAAAAGGGATTTGGATAATGAGGGTTCGGAAAAAAGGAGATACACCTTACTCCTAAGATAACTGCTGGTGATGTGTGTGAGCCAGAAGGACCCCGACTGATTCCCAGGGCAAGGGTATGGCCTGGCTGTTAAAAAAGCTCATCTTTCTGCTTATAGACAGAGCAAATTAGATGTAGGCACAATTTTCCCAGAGTCACATTCTGGAACAGAAGCGCACTCTAAGCACCGTTGTGAAACGTGGCCGTTTGCCCTGAGTTAACCAGCCTCTCTCTTCTTAGCTGTCTTTGTGTGCCACTCTACCTGCCCTGCCTGCCCAGTTTTCTCCCTCTGTCTCCGCAACTTCTGATAAGCAGCACCACTAAATGTCTCTCTCCCACCCCCTGCCCAAGAAAAGCAGAAAAGTCCCCCACAAAAACCTTTAACTGGCAATGACAGTTGCTAAATTATTTCACTAAAAATCCAGGAAGTCACCAGTTAAGGCAATGTTCCCACCAACTTAAACTCACACCTCATCCCCCCTGGACATCAGGCCGCCCAAATGTGTTCCCACACATCTCAGCACCACAGGCATCTCATCTCCGCAGCACACTCCCTGGTTCAGTCCCCGTTTAGAGCCACCCCCTCACCTTCTTCCAGTCACATCCACCCACAGACCCTCCTCAGACAGCTTCAGATAAACTCTGCATCAATGTAGAAGATGTAGGTACTCACATTGCCTCATCACCATAGTATCTGAGCATCTCAGTCTTTGATGCGCTTATCTTCCCAACACCCCGGTGATGTAGAGCGTTGCTATTATCCCCATTGCACGGATCGGGAAACTGAGGCACACATGGTTAGCTTGACAAAGGGGCTTGGGTGCTGCAGTACTGCCGGGACACAGATTTTATAGCTATATCTTAATCAGCCCTTGAAATGTGAAAGCAAATGGGAAGGAATTAGCTCTGTGTAGCATGGAGCTGGGTCAGGTGCTTATTTATCCTCACAACGTGCATTTGAGACAAAGCTGATCCCCATTTTAGGGAGGCCCAAGCCTACAAAGGTATTTAGGCTCCTAACTTCATTTATTAAATGGGAGTTAGGTGCCTAAATGCCTTCGAGAGTCTGGGCCAGAGAGACTAAGTGTTCCAGTCTGTGGCAGAGCAGGAAATGAGTCAGATCTCCCATCTCCCAGGCAGAGCCATGGGATCATCCCTCCTCTCCGCCTATATGGGCCACACTCAGGTACAATGGAAATCAGTGGAGTTTTGCCATTGACTTCGCTGGGACTAGGACTTAGACCTAAGCATTTGACTGTTCATTGAATGGGTATTGGGGGGTGGCTTGTAATGTGCGGTGCACGTTTATTCTAAGCCACTGTACCCGCCATGCTCTTTGTACCAGCTGCCCTGCTGGATTCTAGGCCAGGGGGTCTCAACCTTTCTCTTTCTGAGGCCCCTGCAACATTCTATAAAAACTCCACGGCCCACCTGTGCCACAACAATGGGTTTTCTGTGTATAAAAGGCAAGACTGGCATTAGGGGGTTAGCAAGCAGGGCAGTTGCCCGGGGCCCCACGCCACAAGTGCCCCCTTGAAACTACATGGCTCAGGCTTCAGCTTCAGCCTCAGGTGGCAGGGCTCAGGGCCCCAGGCTTCAGCCCCATGCAGTGGGACTTCAGCTTTCTACCTTGGGCCCCAGCGAGTGTAATGCTGCTCCCCCACCCTGAAACCTGCTCGCAGGGGGCCCAGAGCCCTGATTGAGAACCACCGTTCTAGGCAAAACCCTTTGGGCCTACATGACACAATGAAACTTTATTCTCTCTAGCAGCTGCTGTGCAAAACGTGTCCCCGGAAAGCTTGGTGGGGTTCCCTGGCACCGCTGCGGAGTCACACGAGAGATCATCTAGATATAGAGCCAAAGGAATCACAGAAAGGCGTAGACAAGGGAGAAATTGAGCAGTGCCATTGCATGAGCTCTGAGCCGTTCCTGTCACAGCCATACATCTGGTAACTCTGTTATGCAGCTGCAGGGGCTCTTTCACCTCAAAGTTGCTGGTTTGAATCCTGCCCTAGGTGGCTGCCAGTATTTGTCGTTTTATCTAGTTGACGTTACAAGCTCTTCACCAGAGAATCTGAGCACTTCACCAAGACTAGCTGGTCTGGGAGAGGCTGGCTGCTCGGCTCCTGTGAAAATCAGGACAGCGGATAAAAGCCCGCCCCACCCTCCACCTGGTAGGAAGTAGCATCATCTCCATTGTGCACATGAGGAAACTAAGGCACAGAGCGACTGATGTGACTTGCCCATGGCAGAATTGAGAGTAGAATTCAGGTCTGGCGAACCACAATGGAAGGGTTTTAGCTAGAGGGACATTCTTCCTCAGCAGAGAAGCCAGGTTATAAAGGGACATTTGGCCGGCACTTTCGTCTTGCCTCCTACAGATGGTTCCTCCAGCAGAGAGCAGGGTGGAGATGCTTATCCCACCAGCGTATATGTTTGGAGGTGATGCACAAGGGGCTTTGCCGTCCCTGGCTTTCAATTTCGCACCTTTCACAGACGCTGCTTTCATGTCAAAAACATTTTTTTAAAAAACATTTTGTTCGCAAGCAACACAATTTGCAGTGTACAGCTGCTGAGCAATGCTTGTCCCTTTGTCACCTCTTGGGATGCTCTGTGCTGAGCAAAACTGGGGCACCTTTCTCCGGGTTGCCATCCCAGTTTCTCTTATCTCTTTCCTTGCTGTCCCTATTTGAACCTGTGGAAGCTGAAACTAGCAACAGGGGAGCTGTCGAAGGCTGACATAAGCATCTACAAAGTGTAGCTGCTTCTAAACTCACCTGCCAGCTTGCGTCTGAAAAGCAGGGATGGAGATCCGGTAGGCTTCAGGTTTGGCCAGAAATAAGCCAGGACCAATCGCCCTCTCCTGGTATTTCATCCCTTCTCAGTCTACTCCGGGTTCCCACTGGACACTGCACAAATGAAATGAAAATGAAACAGCAGCGACTCTCAGTCTGTGACCCAGCAGAAGGCTGCACAGCCCTTCCTGGCGGCCCACAAATGGAGGGTATGTCTACACATGAAACGCTACAGTGCCATTGCTGTAGTGCTTCAGTGTAGACATGACCTACTCTGACAGGAGGGGTTCTCCCGTTGACGTAGGTAATCCCTATACCCGAGGTGGTAGCTAGGTTGATGGAAAAATTCTTCTGGTGATCTAGTGCTGTCTACACTGGGGATTAGGTGGCCTAACTACATCACTTAGGGGGGTGGATTTTTCACACCCCTCGAGCCCTGCAGCTATGCTGATGGAAGCTCCTAGTGTAGCCCAGCCCCCTGTGTTTTTAACCTCCTGTAATTCATTGCCAGTTATCTCAAGGTAGTTAACATGTTTGAAAAGGCCAGTGTGGACATTCTCCAGATGTTTGTCAGGCTACAAATGTTTGTAGTTTCACCTAGGGATCAGCACTGGATAAGCTCTAGGCTACGGCTGCACTGCACAAAAGGTGTGGTTTTTGCATCCCGATGGCTATCTCCATGTCAAATCCTAGCGGAGACAAGGCGTTGTAGTTTTTATGTAGATGTAGCTAGTCAAGGTAACTTCCAGTGTGGGATAGAGGGTTGACCTTGATCAGCTTGCTACATCAACGTAAAAATACATTACAATTATTATACACTACAATACCTCTGCATGGCAATCAGTCACTTCACTACACATACATTAGTCACTATGTTACAATACATACAGATTACAATCACTGTGCTACCCTACATTACAATCAATCACTGCACCACACAAACATAATCACCACACTACACTACACATTCATTACGCTGCATAGCCATGCAATACACAACCATACCTGTACGTTACAACCACTACACTGCACTACAGTACCTATCATAGAAGCATAGAATATCAGGGTTGAAAGACACCTCAGGAGGTCATCTAGTCCAACCCCCTGCTCAAAGCATATACATATAGCGTACATCTATATTACAGTCAATACACTTGACGTAAAATGTGCAAGGGAAGACCAATTCCTGGGCTATCTGGCAAGTCAGGCTGCGGTGGGTTGGGGAGTTGGGAAAGGAGCGGGGTTCTTTCTTACAAAGTGGTCTCCCGTGTAGAAAAAGCTAGAGGGCCCCTCTCAATGCGTGGCTTGCTCAGAGTCAAAGCACATGCGCAGAGAGAGCATAGCATCTCTGTGACCCCCCCCTCCTCTTTCTGTCTCACCCAGGTGAAAGTGTGGTTCCAAAACAGAAGGACAAAATACAAGAGGCAGAAGCTGGAAGAGGAAGGCCCCGAATCAGACCAGAAGAAGAAAGGTTCCCATCACATCAATAGATGGCGGATTGCCACCAAACAGTCCAACGGGGAAGACATTGATGTCACGTCTAATGACTAGAAAGGGGGCAGGCTGATGGCAAATAAACCAATGAGAGGAACAAAGGAGGAGGGGAAAATACAGGGCAAACAAAACAAAAAGAAAAACCGGAGCAATTTCACAAAGACAAAGCAACCGCCACCAACAGCTGAGTTTCCTCCGTGGTGCATGGGCCAAACGAGAGGCCTACGGACCAGTCCCCCCCTCGGCACTCAGTTCTGCCCACTGGGAGGCCTTCAGCGGCGCTTTGGAAATGAAAGCTCCCAGAGAACAGAGGAAACACCCCTGCAGCCATCCTGAGAACTGAACCGAGCTGCCCGTCCTCGCAGCCTGAAGCTGTCGGTCAGCCACAAGATCAAATAAAAATGTCAACCAAGAAACTCAATGTACACAATCCGTTTCTTTTTTTTACACAATTTTTATTTTAATTTATTGTTTTATTTTGTGCGTGTGTTCCCTGTCGTAGGTAGTTAACAGCTGTAGTGTGCGTTACTGTATGGTAATAAAAGCAAAATGGGCTCAACAGATATCTGATTACCTTGGCAGAGGAAGTGGGGCAGGGGGCGTTGGGGGTGGACAGGACACAGGAGTGTGTGGGCACTGGTCAAATCAAAAGCTCCACTTTTCCCATTCAACCTCAGACCCTTCACCAGCATAGTTTAAAACCAAGTTTCATTTGAATGGGAATGAAATCATTCATGGGAGAACAGGGAAATGCCTGATTCACTGTTATTTGTGACCAAGTTGATAAACTAATGCTATTTGTGGCTCCTTATTATTCGTGCTGGATGCTGGCTGGATATAAGGAATTGCTAGGCGGAATCAGACCCAAGGACCGTCCAGTCAAGTGGCCTGTCTCTGACAATGCTTCAGAGAAAGGTGTAAGTACCCCGCAGTTGTGGAATACTCTGCCTGTGGGGATAGTTTTAATTAGCCCTGGATAGTGGTTCTATCATGCCCTGAAGCATGGGGGGTTTATACCTCTTCTAAAATGCTAGGTTATTTTTTAATAATTTTCATTATGACTCTGGACATTCTAGACATGAGGTAAATTAGAGCTGAATGAAAAATTCAATTTCATGTTTTTCCTTGAAAGAGTCCAGATGAAATGATTTCATTCCAAAATTTCTGGGGCAGATTTAGATTTCTGGGGGTGAAATGGAAAGATTTAGCTCATTTCAAATGGCTGTTTTCTTTTCATTTTAGTTTTCAACTACTAAGCTAAAACCAAAACGATTGTTTCCTTTCATTTCCAATTATTATTGTTAAAACATCAAAAATTTGGTCAAAACCAAGTTGCCTTGACACAGCCTCAATTTGGCTGACTCCTCACTTTTCGAGAAACAATTTTTTTTAATGAAAAATTTTGGCCAGCTTTGCTATCAAGATCTTTTTAAAAGTAAATCCTGCTAAACTCTTGGTCTTGGTCAGTTGTGAAAATATCTGTGGAGCTGGAGGCTTTTACCAGCAAATCATTCGCCTAAGGAGCACTAGCAGATACGTGTCATTTGCTATTTGTTATTCTCCCAGTCTCAAAAAGATGTAATTGTCCAATCAGAAAGCAGAACCAATACAAAGTGTCATAGCTCAGCAAATCGTTGATGTGACCTGCCCTGAGTCTGACAAGAATGGGTGAATCCTTGCAGACAACAACCACGCGGGAGGAATTGGGGTTGGTTTTCAGGCAGAAAAAGGGGTGATTCCCTTCTGCCGTTAGGAAGCTAACTCTTCAAGGGACATCCCAGGTTTGCTACCTCAAGATGATTGCAGAGGTTCTGCCCATGCTTCTGCACCTGCCCTCAGGCCCCTATTCCTCTGGTTTGCTGACCGCTGCACCTTCTGGGCTCCCCCTGGCTGCCTTTCTTCCCCGCATGCAGTGAGGATGTAGACCAGTTGATGTGGCCTTTGTTTGGCAGGAATCCCTGCTCCCGGGCCTTGCTAGTACTGGGAACAGTGATGTTCCCTATGAAGCGTGACTACCTGCCATTGCCGGTGACACCTGCTCAGCGAAAGGAGTTGGGTTGAAACAGGCCAGAGGCGCTGCGTAGGGTCTACTGTGTGGGGACGTCTTGTCGATTGTAACAGGGATGAGTCCAAACGTCTGCACTGCTGCAGACACTCAGGATTAGAACGTAAAGTGACTCTTCTTGGTGTAGCGGTGCTGAGAGGTGAAGGGCCCTCGCATCCGGCTGGCTTGGAGCCAGGGTTTCGGTCCTGTCCCTGGCATCACCGCCATGCAGCAATGTTTGCGATGCCATGGAAGATCAGTGAAACTGTAGCTGATCGCACTGCAGATAAGAGCTGAATGCTGTTTATCCTGGCAATGCCAGCGTGAGTGACAGCACTGTGGTTAACAGCTATTGTGTGAGACAGGGCAGCTAACAGCTCCTCTGTGTGACAGTGCGTGGGGTGGGGTGTGTATGTGTGCAGAATTCTCACTAGGCAGCCCGGCTGCTTGGAACAAGCCCTGGTAGCTCCAGGGTACACAGACTTATCAGCCCTGGATACCCCCATCCCTTCTCATCTCCCCATCCCTCCACTGCACCGAATAACCTGGAAAACTGCTCTGTGGCATCAGGGATGGATGAAACCCCACCACCACCACCTCAGTAAACTCCAGGGAGATGATGGTATCTCTAGTCAGCTATCTCTCCTGAGCTGAGTTTCATGCAAATCTGGCTTGAGATTTGAGTGCCCCGGGGCCTGTTTTGCGCCCTCGCTGAAGCTGGGTTTACATTACTGCGTCTTCAATTGCTTCACTGAAGTTACTCATTTGCACTACTGCAACTGAGAGGTGAATCTGGCCCAATGATCCTAAGCTACCAGATCTTCCGCTGGTACCAAACAGCGGTGTTCCCTGGCACTTCGCTGAGTGACACCAGCTCAGGATCTGACCCTACAAGTTATGCTGCCATCACTGTCACATGGCATATGTCTGGAGGGCGGAGGGAGGGAGAACTACTAGAAAATGGCACATTTCCTGGGAAGGTGCATATAATGTATAAGTAACGTCAGTGATTCCCATGAATAATGCGGTACATACACAGTGGGGCTGCCTTGCCCCAGTTTGTAACTTAAACTGGCATTTACACCTGTACAGAATTTGGGGTGAGACGCAATGGCCCGGGAGGTGAGTGCAGACTGCTGGTGGTGGAGCGTGTCACACACACTTTCCACAGCTGCAGATGACAGCATTAAAGTCAAGGCAGGACCAGGCCAGGCTGCCCTTTCCATTCTGCCCGACTGAGTGAGGTGGGCCCCAGTTTAGCTGGGCTCTACACACTCTGCCTGACCCGGTTCTACTGGCTGAGGTGAACAGGCCAGAACTGCTTCTTAGGAGCCATTGTGAAGGCAAGTTCCAAGGCTAAAGGTCATGGGACATGACTAGTCAGTCCTGCTCCCCTACACCTGTGAATAATCCATTAAAAACATTCTGCAAGTGAACATGAAGGTTGCAATGACTAAGTGCTCAGCGATCAGGTGATGCCAAAGTTAAGGATGGAGGATGAAGTACTCAGCAGTCAGGCGATGCTGACTTAAAGTTTGCAATTACTAAGTCCTCAGAGGTCAGGCGATGCCAAAGTTCAGGTTGCAAGACTAAGTGGTGAGCTCCCAGAGGTGAGACCCCACTGGGGAATTTGGAGAGATAGATTAGGGTCCCAGGTGCCATGGAAGTTTGGAGAGAGGGATGCTTAGGAGCTGCTCAATGAAGATTTAGGACCTGGGGATTTGAAGAAACATCAAATTTGAATGAGGTTTACATGGGAACCTTGACCTGCCCCTTGGGAGGCAGGAGAACTCACTTGGAAGGTGCTTTAAGTTATCCTGCACTGTCATGCATCGTTAAATATGATTAACAATTACCCATGTCTATGTTTCTCTCCCTCCAACACCCCACCCCCTGTGCTGTTTCCCTGTATGTTTTCTCAGCCTGTTGGGAAACATGGAGATTTAGGAGGCTGGGACACTGTTCCCAGCCTCTGGTTTTGTTTGCACAGGCACCAAGTCACTGCAAAGCAGCCAGTGGGAGCTTCCCAGCTAGTGAGAGTAGCTGGGTTAATGGCTAATGGCCAAGACGCTGCCGACTTAGCAGCAAGCAGATTGCAGGGTGTGTTCAGCACTAAAGCGCCGTGTCCCTGGCGCAGACTCAGCAGCTTGGTAATGGATGATGGTAATGGGGGGAGGGATAGCTCAGTGGTTTGAGCATTGGCCTGCTAAATCAGGGTTGTGAATTCAATCCTTGGGGGGCCACTTAAGAATCTGGGGCAAAAAATCTGTTTGGGGGCTTTGAGCAGGAGGTTGGACCTGATGACCCTCTGAGGTCACTTCCAACCCTGACATTGTATGACAGACACTTTCACCTCTCAGTCTGTGGCTGGACAGTGTCCCTGGTTGACAAGAACAGATGTGGCTGCAATCCATGGCTTGCACCAAACCCCGTCACCACAACTGGCAGTAGCTGACTACCTTCTCACTAGGCCGAGGACTGAGTGGCTGACTGAAAGCTGAAGACCATGACCTATTGGGTGTAGCCAAATCCAGGAGAGATTGTTCTTGTCCCTGGGTTACCTACTTCCTTCCTTTGCAGGTTACTGCTGAGAGGCAGCCCTTTCACATACATTACAATGGAGACTAGGCTGGCGCCCATTGGCTTACTTTGGCTGCATAAGCTCATGAAGCGCCCTAGCACGGACCACTCCAGTTAAGCGTGATCTTGCACAGCTTACGTGGTGTCTACCATGCCTTAGAGTCCCTTGCTGTCAGTGAGAAGAGAAGAGGGTCGTGGCTACTCAATACGGGACGGGAGATGGTCTCAAGACAGAATTGTGCTATCAGGCCTGAGCTAGCGCTTTGGCACCTTGTGGCTGTTACAAGCTGGTGTAACATAAGGCCTGTGTAACACAAATCAGTTCTAATTGAGAGTGAGCTGGCACTAGGCTGGGAGAGTAGGTGTAGCTTTTACATGAACCATTTTAAAGCCAGCTGGGAAGGAAGGATGGTCTTGTGGTGAATGCACTGGAGTGGAACTCAGAAGATCTGAATCCAATTCCTGACATTGTCACAGACTCCTTGAAAATCGGTGGGTGTTGGGCGCCTAAATACCTTCGTGGAGCTGGGCATTAGTCTCTCTGGGCCTGTACAGGGCATAGTTATGCTTCTCTTGTCTGGTTTTGTTGCAAGCTCTTTGGATCTGGGACAGTGTGTGTGTGTTTATGTGAGTGCTTATGTGTGTTTGTGCGTGTATGTGTGTGTGCATACAAAACATGCAAACAGCTGTTGCAGTGGGACCTCTTGCTAGAGTAGGTCCTACAGACACCCAGTCAGAGACAATTGTGTTCTGAATTTCTACAGTACTGCTGACACCTCCTGATGCTAAATCCTGCTTGTGGTACCAGCACAGCTCACAGTAGAATAGACAGGCTGGGTTTCGCTGGGAGAGCAGCACATTCATTAAGGGGCAGTCATTTTTTTTGGTGAGCCTTTTTTAACTGCTGAGGAGAAGGAACAGTAGGTAGATGACTTTTTTTTCTAGTGGTTGCTGGAAAGCACAGTGATGTAGCCTGTGAGCTTTCTTAGGCTTAACTCAGGGATTCTCTAGCTGGGGTCGGAACCCCTCATGGGGTCACAAGGTTATTACACAGAGGATCGCGAGCTGTCAGCCTCCACCCCAAACCCTGCTCTGCCTCCAGCATTTATAATGGTGTTAAATATATAAAAAAGTGTTTTTCATTTATCTGGGGGAGGGGAGTGTCACACTCAGAGGCTTGCTGTGTGAAAGGGGTCACCTGTACAAAAGTTTGAGACCTACTGGCCTGACTGAAAGGGCAGCAAGTGTAGAATTTTTCACAAAGATGCAATTTCTCCCAACAGTTGCTCAGGCATTTGAGTTAAACAGATATTAATCCAAAGACTCAGCCGAGCATTTTAAACTCTGACCGAAAATCTCGTCCCTTCTCCCAGATCCTCAGGTTTCATTTCCATAGTATGTGCAGTGTCACAGTTCTAGTAGGTCCTGACTCATCTGTAATGTCATCCAGGAAAAACAAGGTAGAAAAGGCTCAAATTTCTAATGTCAAAAATTAGAGGGGGAAAAAAGATTGCAAAGAAAAATACTTTCCAGGCAGACTTTTAGGTCTCAAAGAAGCACATCTGGGCACAAGCTTTTTCCTTTGCACCTGAGCTATTGACGTTCCATCTTTGCCACAGTAGGTCAAAAATGACAAACACTTCCACCGCCTCCTTAAATGTGAAGGTTCCAGTGACTAAACTGTTATAATCGGGGAGGGGGAAATTAAATCTGTTTTTAGTGCTTTTGTTGGGAAAAATGTCATAGCTCTGCTCATGACCCCTATTATTATTAAATTAAAGTGTTTTGCATTAGCAGCTAGAGGCTTCATCCAAAATTAGAACTTCATTGTGCTAGGTGACGTACAAATACATACCAAAGAGACTGCCCTAAAAAGCCTACAATCTAAGTAATAACGCTCACCTTTCCTGCATCCCCCCATCTCTCTCTCTCTCTCTCTCTCTCTCTTTCTCACACACACACGCACACATGCACGTGCGTGCGCGCACACTTGGTCTACACACAAAGTTACATCAGTTTAATTAAAGGTGTGTTTTTAAACTGGTTCTTTGCCAATGTAAACTAGCTTGACAAAACCCCTGTAAACGGATTACAGTGTGTCCACAAAGGCATTTGCACCAGTTCAACTAAATAAATTTAAAAACTGATTGTAGTTAAACCTGCATATATGTGTGTGTGTGTGTGTGTGTGCGCACGGGCGCACGCGCACACACACACACACACACACACATATGCACACACCACAGCAAAATTACTGCCTTACAAGCTCACCTTTCACACTTCTGTACCATAACTATACTTCAGTTGGTATATTGGGGCCCCACGCCATGGAAGGTACCTGAAGCACTAGCCCATTGAAATGGCCAGTGAGTTTCTGTCACACTGTCCTAGCAGCTGGGCTCGAAGCTGCTCAGCACGGAACCCTATACTAATAAGCCCTAAAGGCGAGTGAAAAGGCCCTGTGCTTCCTGCACACTGGGGGGTCTATGCCCACGCCTTCCTTGAAGTTACGAGGGGCAATTTTATTTATTTCTGGCACTTCTGGGGTGTCCCTCCCTGCAGTAGCTGTGTGGTGCCTCTGGTAGCCCAGAGCGCACCCCCAAGTTCTAGGTGGCTGAATTGGCCCCAGTGCTATTGGAAACTAATCAGAGCAGCTGAGATGTGCTCTGCAGCCAGATCCGCCGCTTGTGACATGCATGAAGCTGGAAACGCTGTTTGTTGTATAGTGGCTCCTTTCTGGTGGTGTTTTCAGCCACATCCTTTCCTTTGTCTCGCCAGCAAAGAAAGACGCTATTAGCGAGATAGCCATCTCCTGAAACAAGTGCCCCTTTGTAGGGTTACACCGCAAAGAGGGCCTTAGCCAGACCTTTTGGTCTCTGCTGGGTTTAAGCCCTAACATAGTCATGTTATTGACACTCATCACGCAGCAACGGAAACCCACTTAGAGTGTACAGGGCCTGAGAAACAGCTGGTGTTCACCCGTTGTGTGTCTCAGGGCAGACAGCACAGGTATGGCAGGTATGCAGGGGGTGGGGGGTTATGGTTTAGTGATTCTTCACACCTGCGCCAGGTATTGAATGTCGAGGGAGAGCCTTCCATTTTCCCTGTAAGTACCCTTGAATGGCTGATAAAAGGGAGTTGCACTAGGCCCGGGGAATCGCAGGGTGAAAGCTCCTGTGCTAACAGAGCTTTTTACTTAGCAGGAACTGCCCCTTCATCACATCATTAAAAGCCCTGTAGGGTCAGTTACGCTCAGCTCCCCAAATAAGGCCGTGTGATATTTCCAACTGGGGGAGGGTAAGTGGTTGGGAGCTGCTGTGGAGAATGCTGAAGCACGAAGAATTTGTGCCCTCTCAGGTTAGATTTCCAAACAGTGACACTCAGGAAGGAAGTGGCTTTATTCTCCTGGGCCAAAAAAGTCGGGGAGACACAGACCGATGGGAGTCGGGTGCCTAAAGTTCTTTGTGCCTCTGGGCCACGGTGGCTAAAGCCTCCAAGCCACGCACACCTGAACTCTGGCAAAGTTTGGAGCCACATTTTGCAGCCGGCCCCTCAGTCTACAAAAGCGTGAACCAAACACCCAGCCCTCAATGTCCTAAAGCTCCAGGAAAGTTTTGCTATGAACGTTGTCGCTTGGGCCTGCTGAAAACACACAAGTCCTTGGCAGTGCAGCTCTGGCAGAGTCCAAGTCCCTTACTACTGCCTCTTGCCTTGAAAGGGGGCGGGGGGCTGAATGGGATTCCCTGCCCTGATTTTGACTGGCTTGACTGACTCTTGCAGCTTTGCTGTCCCTGGAGTGTAGCTGGACCCTCCTGGTCTTTGGGCCATGGGGCAGCTCTGGTGAGTGGCACCACTAGGCCTGGTTTTGTATTTACCTGCACAGGTTGCCTCTCCTTAGGGTGTCTTGCCCTGGAGAGACAGAAAGCCCTCCCCCCTCTCCTTTCCCCCTTTCTCAGGCCCTGTTTTGCTTTGAGCAGGGACAGGGGAATTTGCTCTGAGATCAGGTTACTAAACACCTCTCTCTGGCCCTGTGAGTGTTCACACACCAGTGACCTCCTGTGCCCTCCCCCAAACAAAGCTTTCGCTCTGTCTGACTGACCTAGGGCCTCAGCCCAGGGGCCTGGGAGCTGTCTGCTTAGGGCTCGGACAGGTGTCTTCCCAGAGGCTCTCAGAATGAGCCATGTAATCAACAAGGCTCAACAGTGCTAAACAAACAAACAGGGATGGCAACACACGGGGAATGGAATGACACCTGAGCTCAGGCCAGCGATCGGAGGTGGATTCCCTCCCCCACGCCCAGGAACCACCACCATGGCTCTCACCAGGCACAGACGGGGCCACTGCCTGCTGATCCTGCTGCCATGGATGGGCTGCTCTAGCTTTTTCGCCGCTCCAAGCACCGCAGGGAGGCTGGCTTCGGTGGCGCGCCTGTGGGAGGTCCCCGGTCCCGTGGCTTCAGCATACCCGCCGCCGAATTGCCACCAAATCCGCGGGACCAGCAGACCTCCCGCAGGCAAGCCTTGCAGGGACTGGCAGGGCACTCCCCACGGCTTGCCGACCCAGGCATGTGCTTGCTGCGCTGGTTCCTGGAGCCGCCACTGTGGACCAGGGAGGGACAACCCGCTACAAGGTGCTGCAGGGTCTAAACAGAAAGGCTGGTGCATGGGATTGCTTGAGGGGGGCAGGGGCTTAGTGGGGGTGTAACTGGGAGGAAAGGATGGAATCCAGCGAGGTTGACTATATTTAACCTGCTGCTTACCAATTTCATTGGCATCCCTAGTTCTTATGTTATGTGACGGGGTAAATAACACTTCCGTAGTCATTTTCTCTGCAACATTCATGATTTTATAGACTTCTATCATATCTTCCCTTAGTCGTCTCTTTCCAAGCTGAAAAGGCCCAGTCTTTTTACTCGCTCTCCTCCTATGGAAGATGTGCCAAACCCTTAGTCATTTTTGTTTCCAATTCTTATATATCATATCTGAGCTGGGGCAACCAGACCTGCAAACAGTGTTTGAAGTGTGTGCGCACCATGGATTTATAGAGTGGCATTATGCTATTTACTGTCTTATTATTTATTCCTTTCCTAATGGGTCCTAACATTGTTAGCTTCTTTGACTGCTGCCGCAGGTTAGGGTTGTTTTGGATCTAGTTGGGTTTATCTCATAGCAGAGCCCCTAATTATCACAAATACGTATAGAAACTTGGCTTTAGAAAGGCAGCGGGGAGGAGGGCAGATGCTGAGCTAAGCTCTATAGGTGTAAAGCAGGATCCAGGTCAGTGGGGTTACACTGTGCAGCCATATAATCGAGACTAGAGGGGCTGGATTCAAAGAAGTGCAACATAACCTTTTCTCCCAGTGCCGTTAAAAACATGCGAGTTCTTTTTGTGAGACTAGCTTTTTAAATCCCACAGTGTATATTAGTTCATTAGAGTTATTTTTTATTAATTCATTAAAACACGCTATTCTCTTTTCTTTACAGGGACACTGTCAGCTTTGCTTAGGCCCATCATTTTGGCTGTGCAGAGAAAAGCGGATTTTAAAAGAAACCGTAGAAATGTTCTCCTGAATTGTTTTTGTTTTTTTTTTTAAGTGCCAGTGATGCTTTATTTAGCTATCGACACTCTCCATCAATGTGGGATGCAGGGTGGGTTGTTTTGTTTGGGTTTTTTTCCCCATGGTCTTTCTTCCTTTCAGCTAAGAATATGTCAGTGTGAGTAGCACCCTTGTCTCTGAGCCATGCACACAGGCCAGATGTTGAGATTGCATTGAGTGCTGTATTGATAGAGGCGCTGGCCGGTAGATAAGCTGTTCAGCTAAGTTCCCCTCTGCCTGTGACTGACAATTAAAGATGCTAGGGCTGTGGAATAATGTCTCTCAGCAGAAGTGGTGGGAACCCCTTGGCTTGAGCTGCTTAAAAATGCAGTGGGCAAAGTGCTTGTAAATATACAAATGGGGGCTAACCCTGCACTGTCCGGGGATGGGCTGATATGTAAGCTCCTTGGGGCTGTGTTAATTGGTTACAGGTACAGGTGGTGGGTGAGCCTGGGGCCCTTAACCACTTGAGAAGTGCACCATGGGCCTTCTGATGTGCGTCCTGGTCAGCGCTTATTGCTGTGTCCCTCTGCTGTGAAACGAAGGCCCAACCACCAGGCTGACAGGAAACAGCAGCAAAATGGCGACAAAGACCTTTTCTCAACCACACTGGTTTTTCGCTCAGGGGTTTGTGCCTTTCTTTAACATTCCTTGACCTCTCCCTACCCAGCTTTCTGCCTTTTTGAGCACCGCAACTCTGCTGCTCTGCTAGGCACAGATCAGGGCCTAGGAGCTTCTTTCCACTCGGGTTCTTCTCAGCTAAGAACTACTTTGCACTACTGAGCAGCTCCCAGTTTAGCTCCTGTAATAAGCCTCTGTCCCAAATCTGGACCTTAGCGTCCAAAATCTGGGTGCTTAGCATGAACCTCCAAGCTTAATTACCAGCTTGGATCTTATCTCGCTGCCACCATCCAAAATTTCCAGGGTTTTGGCCCCCTCTGGTCTCCCCAAACCTTCCCTGGAGAGACCCCCCAAGACCAGAAGCTCTGAGTCTTACCGGCAAGGAAATACTCCACTTCCCTTCCCCCTCCCTCTCCCACCCAGATTTCCTCTCGGGCTAACTTGAGGGTATTGATGCAATCTCTTTATATCACAATACCAAGAAGCCTGTCTCCCTCTTCCACAAAAGAGACAAACCTCAACCACAAGGAGACAGAGATGATTTTTCTCTCTTTCCCCCCCCACAAATTCCCTGGTGCTCTGAGCTTATCCTGTGAGAAAAACCTCAAACAAGTCTTAAAAGAAAGCTTTTATAAAAAAGAAAGAAAAAACACATGACATGATCACTGCATCAAGATGACATAACACGGGCTATTGCTTTAAAGAAATTATGAATAATCAGCCTTATTCAAAAAAGATATTCCAATTTAAACATTCCAGCAACTCCACACATGTTAAATACAAATACAATATAAACCTATTGCTTTTCCTTTTGTACTCACAACTTGGGAACAGAAGGGTAAAAGAAGCTTGGAGATAGAAAAAAAAAAGTCTTCCCTCATAGCCGAGAGAAAGAAACAGGCAGAACAAAGACAAAACACACCCAGAAGTTCCCTCCCTCACTTTGAAAAATCCGGTTTCCTGAATGGTCCTCTGGTCAGGTGTTTGGTTCCCTTTGTTAACCCTTTACAAGTAAAAGAAACATTAACCCTTAGCTATCTGTTTATGACAGCTCCGACAGTAGTGTGCAGGTTAAAAGACTGTGTCTACTAGGGCAGCTTGGCACGTTGGAAAAAGGGCCTTTTTAAGTGGTCATGTGTTTCTTCAGCCTCCTCACTTCAACTGGCATCCCCACGCCCAACCATTCACCTCATAGGCTGCCTTGTCTTTGTCATCCCCATTCCCTCATGAACTTTTCCTCTCCTCCTTCACTGACAATAAAGGACATGGGGATTGTTTGTGTGCCAGGGTCTTTATGTTCTGAGTGCTCCACTGGGATTGGTGCATGGCTGTGTCATCATCAAAAAGGCCTGACCAGCCAATCAGAATGCAGCAATGGCCCATCTGCGACCCGTGCCCTGCCCCAGCCAAATGCTAATTGATCTTTTTCACCTCTGATATCTAAGGCCCGGTCTGCACACAGTGTTTGTACCAGTTTACCTACACTGGCTAGGGTGTAGGGTGACCCGACAGCAAGTGTGAAAAATCGGGAGGGGGTGGGGGATAATAGGAGCCTATATAAGAAAAAGAACCAAAAATCAGGACTGTCCCTATAAAATTGGGACATCTGGTCACCCTGTTAGGGCGTGAGGATTTTTTTTAACCAAACTAGTCAGATGAGCATATACCTACAGACAGGTGCTTTAGATACATGTAGCAACCTGCATGGAACTTGAAGGGAGGTGCCCAAGCTGCAGAAGGGAACAGTTTGGAGGAGACACCAGGAAGTTAGTCTGTGTGCACCTGGCTTGAGTGCTTTGTTATGTTACATCTTCTAATAATTCTCTTAATAAAGAACCAATTTAGTTTTACAAGCATTGTGGCCTCTCATGTTATTGCCCAGCACACAGTACATGAAACATAGTGGCAGCAGAAAGCGTGATTACCAGGCAGACAAATCGGCACTTAGAAATAGAGGAATCAGGCAGCATGGAGGGATTAGTTTATTCCTTTATGGTAATAAGTTATATTGGCATAACTCCAGCCACACTAGGTAGGTTGTACCACACTAACTCTACCAGTATGGCTAAAATGGTACAATGTTTGTGTATAGTGAAGGTCAGAGCCGGCTCCAGGCACCAGCCAAGCAAGCTCGTGCTTGGGGTGGCAGATTCTGAGGGGGGGGGGCATTCCCTCTAATCCATTTTTTTTGCTTCGCTGCTTCGGCCGCCCTGCAGGTTTTTTTCTTTTTGGTTCACTGCTCCAGCTGCCCTGTACGGAGTGGCAGCGTGGAGGAGGGGAGCGCCCTGCTGGGAGAGGGCTGCGCCCTCCGTCTGCCCCAGCTGGTGCCAGGTCTGTAGCAGGTCCGGCAGCCCATGTCCTTCCCTCCCGGCGAACCGGAGCAGCACGGAGCCCTCCCAGCAGGCAGCGCGGCGGAAGCCCTGGCCGCCCATCTTCTCTCTCCCCCCTCACTCCCTCTCCCTCACCCCTGATGCATGGGGCAAGTCTGCCGCGCTGGAAGTCCCCCTGTACCCGCACTCCGGCTGCTCTGCACAGTTTTTTTTGCTCTGCTGCTCCAGCCGCCCCGCAGGGTTTTTTTGTTTTTTTTTTGCTTGGGACAGCAAAAGAGCAGAGCCAGTCCTGGTAAAGGTGCAAGTGCATCCCATTTGCCTAACAGGGAATATTTGTTTAAGAGATCTATCGTGAAAGGGGGAAGGAATGAATTGGACCTGGTTCATTGTTGCTAGGCAGATGCACAATTAGCCCTCCACATGCAGCAGGTTCTGGAATTGGGTGTGGCCGACCTGGGCATGCTCAGTAGGTTCCCTGTTGCTGGACTCAGACAGACTCCACCAGGACAACTAGTCAGGGCAGCTGCTTTACAAAAGGCCATTTTGCAGTAGGGCTTGTTTTTTGAAAAAGCTATATACTTCACTGAGTGGTTGGTTAATTAGCTGACTGAGTAATGTCAGTAGGGAAGGAGGAAAAGTCTGCATGGATTCCAGCTGAAGAGGTTTACAAGCAAGTGGAGGGAAGATGTTGCTTTTGACTCAGCAGACTGTATAGATCAGTGATCCTCAGACCTCTGTGGTTCCAGAGTCAGATTAGCATTCAGCATTACCCAAAAGAGCCACAGTCATGTGAATTCATTGTGTCCTTTCACAAGGACTGACCAAAAGTATCACTATTTTATCAACCACGATTGGGTAATGACATAGTGAAAGCATCCTGATTGGTTAATAACTTAGACTGGTTAATAATTAAATCACGCATGGTTTAATATCATGTGCTGCAAAGAGCTGCAGGAAACACATGACCCACAGTCTGAGTATCACTGCTATAGTGTTTGGTGATCAAAGCCTGTAAATGAGAGTCAAGTGAACTCACCCTAAGCTTTTGGGAACTCTAAGCTTCTTCTCATTGTGTTTCTGTGGGGACTGACCTGTTTAGATTTAACTTGTTTTCTGTATTTATGTTTATGGACAACTGCGAAGATAAAGTAGCCATGTTATGTTGTAGAAATTAAGTCGTAGTTGTTACTATAATTATTTATTATGTTTCTTTATCATAAGATTTTATGAAGTTGGTACCTAAGAATTAAGTTAATTCCTTTTGTTCTTTTTGGACTTGATTGTGGGGCACTGACCCTGTGCAATCCTTGCTGAAAATCCTCAATGGCTGAATTCCAGGACTCCATGTGCTTTTCTAGGGGAGTTGTTTTTAGGGACTAGGAAAAGGGCAATTAAATAAATTCTAGCCCACCCAAAGGTTATATAAGATCCTACATCCAGAAGGAAGAGGCCATGTCCCATGGCATGAGCAGCACGGTCACACACAGTAACCATGGTCTCATCTCCAATTCTTTTCCTTACACAGTTTAAAGAGAGAGGTGGGTTCAGCTTCTCATTTGTGGCATGTAACAAGATAGAATTCGTTATGGGCTGTGTCTGATTCCACAAACAAACCTTATGAGACACTGCGGGGGGGACACTAACTTTGTATACATTGTTCTCCATTCCCTGTAGGAGAGGAGATCTTGGCTACTAATCTGTAAGTGGAAATTACAAGGCCCAGACACCACCTAAGTCTCAAAACAAGGGGCTCAAGTGGGCCTTGCACTGACCCTATACAGGGGTGAATTCCACCCCAAGTTACTGTCTCTTGCCCTTAACACATATTGAGAAAGAATCTATATCCCTGAAAATCTGGGTAATGATTCACCTCATAAGCGCTGGGAAAAAATCACATTCAAAGTAATTGTTTAGGGCGTGAATGTTATTATTTTACTAACTGAGCCATCAGGTTAAAGGGTTTTTAAAAGATTAACTCAAACCCTCTCAAATAATTAGAGTTAAATGACACGTAAACAGTCATCTGAATTAATTTCTGAACCTGGTTGGCTGCATTACTGAATGCATCAATAGGCAGCCAGTGCTCTTTACAGGACTAAGCAGGAAAGACTAAATTCCCATAAGAATCAATAAAGGCAGTATTGTTTTATTTTTTTCCCACATTAATAAACTCTGCAAACATTTTTGGATGCACCTGTGAAAAATGTTGCTTTCTTGCCTGGGACATTCAGTGAGTGCCGATATGGTGTGCATCACACACACACACACGTACGTACGTCTTATTTCATCCATCAGGGGCAGAAGAGAACACACAAATGGACAGTACCGTTTAGAATCGAATGTGGTTAGCATATAACAACGAACAGAATACGTGTATTTCTGTGCCCCACGAATTCCTGCTGAATGAAAACAGACATGTATCTATCACACACATTATATGTGTACTAACCAAGCTAGAGTCAATTTTTTTAAATGCATCTGCTTTTATTCCAGACATTTAGAAGTGTTACATAAAGTGTTGTGATTGATAAATCTATTGAGAAGGTAAAAAGACTCTGCGCATTTTGGAGTTGATTGAAATTGACAGAGGTATATGTGCTTGTAAAGTTACATTATAATAACTGCTGGAAGACAAGACATTTCAGAAAGATAATACCCCTGTTTTTTCTCGTGATTTACAGCTTGCCATTCAATACAATTATAAGGTGCTTTCAAATTGGAGTGGCTTGTTTTCTGAAGATTGATTTCTTTAGACAGGTTAAGGGCACATGAGAATGTCATTTACAAAACATTTTTAAAAAAGAACATTTCTTAAAGGGAACCAGGCAGATTTCAAGGTCTGTAAATAACCAGTGTTGTCAGTACTGTTTTGAGCCCACATTCTTTGCACACGTGACATCAGTAACTCTAAGCTAATTCTTCAACATAGCTGCCCCTTTCACTAGTTTCTTTGTAGCCTAAAAATGTTTTGTGCATAGCTTCTGTCTCTGCTGTAATATGCCGAACAGCACCAAGAAACTTCCCAAACACAGCTGGGTGGCCTATCAGAGCGCCTGTGTTCTGAGGCCTGGTCTACACTACGCGTTTAAATCGATTTAAAGAGCGTTAAATCGATTTAACGCTGTACCCGTCCACACTACAACGCCCTTTATATCAATATAAAGGGCTCTTTAAATCGATTTCTGTACTCCTCCCCGACGAGAGGAGTAGGGCACACTGAGGAGCTATTCCCTAAACCCAGGCTAGACACTGTGTTTGGAACGCCTACAAGACACTGAGAGCTCACCAAGAATTGCAATACTTTTCAAGAGACTGGCTGTGGGACTGTGGGATAGCTGGAGTCCTCAGTACCCCTGCCTATCCATGACGTCCATTTTAAGTCTCTGGCCTTCCCGTTAGCTTGTCACGCGCGTGTGTATCCGGAGATTTTTTAAAACGCTTTGGCATTTGTTGTGTTCTGTAAGGAGCTCTGATAACACAGTTTGTTCCCATACGCAAATCAGATTCTAGTATCTCCCATACGAGTCCATGCTGGAGCTACTTTTTGGATTTGAGAACTCGCATCGCCATCCTGTGCTGATCAGAGCTCCACACTGGGCAACAGGAAATGTAATTCAAAAGTTTGTCGCGGCTTCCTGTTTCTACGCCGCTGCATGCGAGTTCAAGATTGCTGTCCCGAGCGTCCAGTGGTGCAGCTGTGGGATACCGCCCGGGAGGCCAATTAACAGTCGATGTTCCGTCAACACTACCACGTAATCTGATATGGTTAATTCGAATTTAGCGTCTGTGTAAAGAAAAGATTCTGTACTGCCTGGACTGTCATAGCAGCGGCATGCTGGGCCCCTCTCCCCACACCGCTTATTGTCCTGCCTGGACTATCATAGCCCCGGGAGGCTGCCTCCCCTCATTTTATCTCACTAATCAGTCTCTGTTTCTTATTCCTGCATTCTTTATAACTTCATGACACAAATGGGGGGGGACACTGCCACGGTAGCCCAGGAAGGTTGGGGAGGAGGGAAGCAACGGGTGGGGTTGTTGCAGGGGCACCCCCTGTGAATACTGACACGGAGCAGCTGTGCTCTGATACACTGGTCCTCTAATACACTGCCCCTTATTCTAGGCAGGACTGACTCTATTTTTAGAAACCATAAGGGAGGGATTGACTCAGGGAGTCATCCCAATTTTGCTTTTGCGTTGCGCCCCGGCCGATTTCAGCCAGGGGCACTCATGATAGCAGCGGACAGTACAGAGGGGGAGAGATAACCGTCATTCATTGCCAGTTTTCTCGGCAGTAGACGGTACAGAACGACCGGTAACCATCTCTGCTATCATGCAAAAGCAAGTGAATGCTGCTGTGTAGCGCTGGAGTATCGCCTCTCTGTCCGCGGCATCCAGTACACATACGGTGCCGGAAAAAAAAAAAGCTGAACGGGCTCCATGGTTGCCGTGCTATGGCGTCCACAATGCAACACTTCAGAAATCGATGTTAGCCTCGGACCATGGACGCACAACGCCGAATTACTGTGCCTAGTGTGGCCGCATGAAATAGAATTTATAATATCAGTTTTATAAAACCGATTTTAGCTAATTCGATATTATCCCGTAGTGTAGACATGGCCTGAGTCATACGCTTTTAAAAGGAAGAGACAGCTACAGCTCTCTTGATATGCGGCATCAATGGAACCCTGAGATCTCCACGGTCAGTTTTAGCCAATTGTTTCAGTGTCACCTTTTTATTTCATATTTCAGACAAAACCAGACACCAGGCACGCCCTCTTCCTGCTCTACTACTGCACAAAGCTACTTCTATGTCTGCTGTTATGTCGACACTGTGAGAGGGGTGTGTGCCTCCCCAGCGCACATACACACACGCTTACTGAGCCAGTGCGAGTAGAAATTGCAGGCTGGCCATGGTAGCATGGCCAGTGGTGTTGGAGGCACAATGGAGCTGGTTTCAAGTCAGTTTGTGCTACCATGGCTACACTGTTATTGATACGAGCGTAGCTACGTGTACATGAGCAGGGAATCACACAGAGTACACATAGCCGACATTGCGCTGAGCAGTCGACTGGATTCACTGCGTCAGGAAAACTTAGCGACCAGAAGCCACCCCCTGTGCTCCTCACTTAGGCAAAACTCCCATTAGCTTCACTCTTAGTGCTAGTCATATAGCACAATACACATGCCATAAAGACAATTATGGAGCCAGATCTTTAGCTTGTGCAATTTGGAATAGCTCCCCGGATGTCAGCAGTGCTATGCCAATTTAGAGCCACTGGGGACCTGGCCTGCATGGCCCTGCCCTGGAGAGCTTACACTCGAACCGTGGGCAATAAGTAACACGAGAACACCGAATAAGAGGAGTTTGGCTTAAGTTGCAGGACTGGGCTTTCGTTAACAAACCCCTAACAAAACCGGAAAGAGAGGAGATAGCTGACGACGCTCAAGGAACCCAGTTTTGACTCTAAAGATCAGGGCCGGTGCAAGGAAGTTTTGCGCCCTAGGTGAAACTTTCACCTTGCGCCCCCCCCAGCCCTGCAGCAGCTCCCTGCCCCCCCTCCGCCCTGAGGCGCCTCCCCTCTGTGGCAGCTCCTCACCCCTTGGCCCAGGAAACCATGCGGTACCTCCCTACCCCAGCTCACCTCTGCTCCGCATCCTCCCCAAGCATGCTGCCCCCACTCGAATTCTCCTCCCAGGCTTGCGGCGCCAAACAGCTGATTGCAAGCCTGGGAGGTGGGAGAATTAGAGCTGGGGCAGTGTGCTCAAAGAGGATGTGTAGCAGAGGTGAGGAGCCCTGTGCCAGCTCCCCCCTCCCGCCCTCAGGCACCCCCGCGGCAGCTCCCCACCCCCTGGCCCGGGGAGCCGCGCGGTACCTCCCCACCCCAGCTTACCTCTGCTTCACGTTCAGCCGAGCACACTGTCCCCATTCTAATTCTCCTGCCATGCTTGCGGCGCCAAACAGCTGATTGGTGCCGCAAGCCTAGAAGGCGGGAGAAGCAAAGCAGCGACTGCATGGTGGAACTCCCGAGTTGCCGGCGGCACGCTGAAACAGGGGAACCCCTAGGCTGCCGGGGCAGCTCAGACTCCCTCTCCCTCCCAGCGCAGCGGCCCGCCCCCAAATCTTGGTGCCCTAGGCAACCGCCTAGTTGGCCTAAATGGTAGCACTGGCCCTGCTAAAGATATGCATGAAGCAGACATGAAAAAGGCAGAAGACATTAGGTATCTCTATTGTAATCCATAAGAACTGTGCTATATTGTAAGTGTTGTTTTACAAAGTGTATTGAACAAAAGGAGCCATTGCTCTGCTGAATTCTAGGGGTCTATTCCCTATCCCAGCCTTGGTGAGGATAGTGTCATGGTTGGATGGAAAGGACAGGCAAGCCGATTTTCTGCCTGGGCTGGTACATTTTCATGACTACTTTGCCAGCTGCTCTAGCAAGGATGAAATACACGTTATCGCTTAGCAGCGTCGTCTTTCATTTGTAAGATTTTGCGTCCCATTACAGGTTTACATTATTGCTTGCAAGTGACTACAGCAGCTCTAAGTTGTGATGTGTCTGTAATGAGCACTCTGTGGCCCAGTCCCTCAGATGGTACAGTCCCAGGGAAGTTAATTGAGCTAGACTGATTCATGTCAGATGAGGATCTGGCCCTGTGGTCCCATTTGTCATCTGACTGATGTAGCTCCCTTTTCTCTGTGTTACCTTATGTGTACTGGTGATGAGACTTATTGTGGCTTGGCATCTGTATAACCTCTGGCTGTGGCTAGCCATAGAAAGATGGCCTGGATGATGCATTAGGCTTTTCCCATCTGTAGAGACTATAATATAGCCCTGAGCATGTGAATAAGGCCTGGTCTACGCTAGAAAATAAGGGTGGCATAACTACGTCGCTCAGGGGTGTGAAAAATCCACCCCCCTGAGCAGCGGAGTTAAACTGACCTAAGTCTCTCTGTAGCCAGCCCTAGGTCGATGGAAGAATTCTTCCACCACCCTAGCTACCGCCTCCGGGGGAGGTGGATTACTTACGCTGACAGGCGAATCCCTCCTGTCAGCGTAGGTAGCGTCTACACGGAAGCACTACCCCAGCATCCTGTAGCTGTGCCACTGTCGTGTTTTACGTGTAGCCAAGCCCTTAAACAAAGTGGGGAAACAGCCCCTGGACTAATGGTTGAAGTGAAGCGGCAACAGTTTCCTCAGACACGGTTTCCTCGGGGCTGCCCAGGCATGTGTCCAGCATGGACCTATGGCTGTAATGTCATGGCTCTCCCCACTCCTGCTTGAAAGTGCAAAGCAGCTGCCTCTGTGGCACCAACCCCACATAGGGTGACCAGATGTCCCGATTTTATAGGGACAGTCCTGATTTTGGGGGCTTTTTCTTATATAGGCTCCTATTACCCCGCAGCCCGTCCCGATTTTTTACACTTGCTGTCTGGTCACCCTATTCCCACAGGGAACCTGGAATCTGGATGTGGGGAACGGAGCAAGATGCTCTTGTGAGGAATATATTGTCCTCCTGTTGGTGGGGAATCTGCTCCGAAGTTAACATCACCTAAGCTTGGAATCACCAGCAGCCATGCAGGTGGCCCTGGAACTGACGTTCAGGAGCAGAGTTGCTGCACGGACAGTCCTAGCCTTTGGCAGTTTCCCCAGGAGCGGCAGATCCCTGAAACTACTTGTTCAAGACAGTGCATGAGGTGAGTTTTCCTGTCCCACCGCCCCCTCCCGCTGGGATCTCCCACAGCAGAAGGTGATCCAGCTGATTCCTGCCTGGGTCATACTCTGACAACCCTCCAGTCAACATGCCAGCCTGCCCTGGGAGCAGCCGATGCAAACACATCTCCCACAAGGGACTCAAACTTCTTGCTGGCTCCTTTTGCTGCAAACTGGGCCTCGTTATTTCTTAATTAACATACCCAAGAAATCAATTAACTGCTACATTTCTAATTAAATACTATGGGAGACGATCATCTCATTATTATTATCTACTGAGGTGAACAACTCGATGTGGTTTATTTGCCATTTCTCCCACTTCCCCAATTATGGGAAATAATAAATGCAAATGACGGTGCTGTTCTCACAAATTCCAAACTCCTTTTGTACATTAGGAAAGTCAGAGAGATTAATTAGCTATTAAGCGAATGTGCATAATGTTATCATTAGCTGTTGTGTGTATTGGTTTTGGCACAATTTGCTGTCCTAATAAACAGTACTAATGTGCTCTCACTCTCCCAGTGCCACGCCTTTCATTTCTAATATTGCACAAATAGCAAAGTGTGTGCGTCTGTTCTCTGAAAATGCATGCTAGCAATCAGGTTCGATTATTACTTGGGCCAGATTCTGATCTCATTTACACCTGGTCTAAACCTGGGATAACTCCACTGAAGTCAGTGAGTAGGGTTACTCCAGATTTACTAAAGGTCCATTTGAGAACAGAATTTGGGCCATTCTTTTTTGGACTTTTACAAGTAAACAGAGATACAACATTTTGCGAAAGTGATTAGTGATTTGGGGTGCTTCCATTTTTGGGGGGGACTGCAGGGGAGTAAGCTGAAACCCTAAAGGGGCCCAATTTATAGGAAACGGTGAGCTACCGCCCTCTAAAAATTAGGCCCCTTTTCAAAGGGTTTCAGGCTGGATCTCCAAAATCACTAGTCATCCTTGAAAATCTGAGTTAAAGATTTTGGAGCTCGTTGTGTTTAGTGGTCCAGTAAGTTTGGGCATTCTGAGCCTGTTCTGGAATTGATCATACTTTCACATTATCATGTCACATCATTTGAGAAATAAATAAACAACGTCAGAAGCCTAAACGAAGAGATTCATCATTCCTTACAATCAGTACCAAGCTCGCGCTAAACCCAGTTTACAGGGAATACAGTGCAAAACCAGCAAGTGAGGTTTATCCACCACCTATAGGTGAGCAGCAAGTCTGCAGTACAAGTTTCAAGTATTCTATGGGGAATGCAGATGCTGAGTACACAACTGCAAGTGAAACAGGCTTTTTAAGTCTAATTGTTCCTTAGGCAAGCGAATGCCTGAGCATCAACCACCAGATTTGTCTTTGCTGAACGACTCTGTTGCTTTCACTGCCACCCAAATCCATTGCAAACCCTTCTAAAAAATGTGTCGGTGACTTAAAAAAAAAAATCAGGTCTGATTCAACATGGCAGCACCCTGGATTTAAACTGGGTTAACTCCATGGATTTCAGTGGCGGTACAACAGTCTAAAACTGGAGTCGTGCACCTCCATGGTGAGTCTGCCCATTATTACTGGTCTGGATTTGTGCAGCTCGTTGCACAATGGGGTCCTGGTCGCTACCTGGGACTGATGTTGTGTACACGATGCTTTAGAGACAGTGCCTGCCCCCAAAAGCTTAAAAATCCCAAAAGGCTTGAGTGTCGTCACACTATTGATTTCAATGGAGTTACTGCTGATTTACACCAGTGTAAGTGACAGGCGAGTGGAGACATGCATCTTACACTTGCCAGTGCGTCGGCCAATATGGTCCTGAGTTAGACAATGACCAGTGGGAAAAAAGAGAAGGCTGAGAAAAGGTGAGACACGAAATCAGTGTGCATATATATTATAACACTCCCTATATTATACTGATAGCCAGGGCGATAGCCAGCCAATCCAGGGAGACTGGAGGAGGGGTTTGAGGGAGCAAGCCTGCTGGAGAAAGGGCATTGCCCTGGGTCAGAATGTGTAGCACCTACCCCTAAAGGCACTAGTTTCTCAGGCCTCAGGTGGCTGGAAGAGTGCTCAGCAGAAGGCACTCTCCAGTGGGAGCAGACTACTGCTCTTCAGCGATATTTATCTTTTTCCCCCTGTTGGCTTCAGGGAGGGAATTGTGCACATACCTGGTCATTTACCCAGCACAACGTGGCTGTCTTTGGTGCTCCCCAACCATTTTCGGAGCATGTCCAACTCCTGCCCTCAGACAGAGTAGCATCCCACTGACGGTTCTCACTCCTCGGGTCAGGATTTGGGCCATAATTTTCCAAGGAATCTCTGAGCACAGGCCATGTTGAAAGGATCGCTGGCAAATGATCTCCAAGTTTGCCTGGATTTCTTCTTGGAAGCCCCAAACCCTGTGCTATTGTACACCATGAGGAGGAACCATTCTGAGTGCTGGATTTCTCCAGCCCAGTTTGTTAAGCATATTAGAGAAGGAACCATGCCTCTCGTGGCAGATGTCAAACTGAGCCAAAGCAGTGGTCTGCTGAAGACAATGCCTGCTCCACTTTATGTTCAAAAATCTTATCCCTCATTACTCCAACCCATCTCCGGTGTCCCCTTGGTTTCTGTCTCCCGTGGGCAGAGTCTTTGTGTAGATCCCTTCCCACCTAATGCTAGTTCCATGCTGGTGGAATGCCATTGATGTAAATGGTGCTATTCCCAATTGACAAGAGGGTGAGAAGTTCCTGGATCAGCAATCATTGCCAGTATGAGATATCACAGAGAATAATCTTGTATTGGAAACAGGATGGACATGATAAGCTAACAGGTCATTCCCATTCCTGATTCTGCTTTCCCACAGCATTTGCTCCAAACCATTCAGGGAAAGGCTAACTGGAGACAGAGGAGAAAACAGGGAAGCATTTTGGGTATTAAAAGTGGGAGGAGAGAGAATGGCCCAACAAGAAGAGGTGGAGCAGGGAGATCACCAGGTGGGTGGGGAAAGAAATACAAAGGAGAGAGGAGACGGATGACAGGAAGGGGAATGAAAAGGATTCAGCGTGCAAAACGGTGCTAAAGAGGAGTCTGGTAACAGAGAGACACCTATTTCCTTCACTCCCTGCCCTCTCCTATACTACTATCACTCCATGTGATAAAGGGGAGTTGAGTATGTTCCACCTCCTGTTTTCATTATGAGTTATCACCATGTAGCACTCTCGATCTGAGGTAGAGCTCCTGACCATGTCAGTAGAGGTTACACATGCTTAATGGGGGCAAAATAAAGCCCTAAATATTCCAGGCCAGATACACTGGTTGCTTTGAGCAGCACAAGTGATGCAGAACAGGTGGAGAAAGCCAGTAGAACTTGCCCTCCCTCTTTGGGAAGCAGGAGGTCCATGGCAGAAAAGGATGTGGTTACTTTCACAGGCGCACTTCCAGCTGGCCCCTTAGGATGATTTCTAGAATCACCTGCCTATGTCATCTGTACAGCAGTTACAGTATGGGGCAGGTCTCTGGTCTACGTTATGCAGGAGGTCAACTACAAGATCACAATGGTCCCTTTTGGCCTTGGAATCTATGAATCTATGAACAGGAGACCTGTGCTGCTACATTTCTAACAGACAATGGGACTCTAAGTCTAGAAACATGGCCAGCAGCCACAGACGCTTTGTCCACAAGATTGGAGAGGAATTCCTCCCTGCACCCACCCCCAAAAACCAGGGAGAAATTGTCCCTGTGACGTTCTGTCTCCCCTACCCTTTTTTTTAAACCTCCGCCACTGAGAGAGTGCAAAGGGGTAACATGATTGTTTTGATGCCAGCAGAAAGCGCTCTTGGCTTCTGCTGTTTCCTCAACTGGATAAAAGGAGAATGGCTCAAGGGCAGAGCTGAGATGATCCACTTCTGCGCTTTGTGGAGAATTGTGAATAACTTCACCGGAACTTCAAGGATGGCAGTTACTCCAGATAGCCTCATGTTCTACTAGGATGGTTTTCAGGGTACTGGACCTTTTAAAATTTTAAGAAGTCTACCTCGTGTGCAGCTGTTCGTTTCATAAAGCAGGGTACACGCAATGTATTACATAGGACCTGCACACACTTTGCTCTCTCATTGAGCCTTTACTTTTGTTCTTTCTTATTCTGTTATTTCCCTTAATATACAATAATTGTCATTCAGATTGAAAGCGCACGATTGATTTTTGTATAGGAAAAACATTGAACAAGAATCTGCTGATGGAGATAGGAACTAAGACAAGGAAACAAGAAAACAAAATTAAATTCTCTCAAAGAGAGCACAGTGTGTGTGTGTGTTCACATGCTTCATCCCCCACGCATCACAAAATGGACAGCTTTACAGCAGAGAGTGAGATAAATGCCATAGCCATTTAAAGATGACACATAGATGAACACGATATGTTGGGAAGAGTCAACACAGCTGTGAAATCATGCCTCACCAATCTATTAGAATTCTCTGAAGGTGTCAACAAACATGTGGAGAAGGGTGATCCAGTTTACACAGTGAACTTAGACTTTCAGAAAGATTTTGACAAGGTCCCACATCTATGACTCTTAAGCAAAATAAGCAGTCATGGGATAAGAGGGAAGGTCCCCTTGTGGATTAGTAACTGGTTAAAAGACAGGAAACAAAGGGTAGGAATAAATGGACAGTTTTCACAATGGAGAGTGGTAAATGGCAGGGTCCCCTAAAGATCTGTACTGGGACGTGTGCTGTTCAACATATTCATAAATGATCTGCAAAATTTGCAAATGACAGGGAATTATTCAAGATGGTTAAGACCACACACCTGACTGCTAAGAGTGACAGAGGGATCTCACAAAACTGGGCAACAAAATAACAGATGAAGTTCAATGTTGATAAGCACAAAGTAATTCAACGACAATCATAAAAGCGAACAGAATGTTAGAAACCATTAGGAAAGGGATAGATAACAAGACAGAAAGTATCATAATGTCACTTTATAAATCCGTGATACACCTACACCTTAAATACTGTGTGCAGTTCTGGTCACCCATCTCAAAAAAGATCTATTAGAATTGGAAAAGATACAGAGAAATGCAACAAAAATGATCAAGGGAATGGAACAGCTTTCATACGAGGAGAGATTAAAAAGACTGGGACTATTCATCTTAGAAGAGAAAAAAGTAAAGAGTTGGTATGATAAAGGACTGTAAAATCACAAGTTATGTTGAGAAAGTAACTAGGGAAGTGTTATTTACCCCTTCACATAACACAAGAACCAGGGGTCACTCAATGAAATTAATAGACAACAGGTTTAAAACTAACATAAGGAAGTACTTCTTCAGACAACGCACAATCAACCTGTGGAACTCATTGCCAGGGGATGTTGTGAAGGCCAAAATTATAACAGGGGTAAAAAAAGAATTAGATCATTTCATGGAGAATAGGTCCAGCAATGGCTACTAGCCAAGATGGTCATTGATGCAACCTCATGCTCTGGATGTCCCTAAACCTCTGGCTGCCAGAAGCTGGGAGTAGACAGCAGGGGATGGTTCACTTGATTGCCCTGTTTTGTTCATTTCCTTTGAAGCACCTGGCATTGGCCACTGTCAGAACACAGGCTACTGGGCTAGATGGATCTTTGGTCTGACCTTGTATGGCCGCTCTTTTGTTCTTATCATGTTCATGGAAAACAAGACATACCAGTTACATGGCTACAGTTACAAAATTCAGGGATGTTTGAATCTGAGATTTTGGTTCAGGCTAGTCTCAAATTGTTACCTCTTTCTTCTGAAATCAAACTGATCTATTTGGGATCCATGGTCAGAGAGGTGATGGACACCTGTAGCTCCAGTTAAAGGTAATGGGAGCTGGAGGTGTTCAGCACCTCGCGGGGCAAGACCATGTGATGATGACAAAAGAAGACATCTCTGAGTTTGATTTTAGTAAGGTGAGGAAAAGGGGGATCATTGTTAGTGCCTAACCCCTGCTAAAGGGACACTGCCCAATTGTTTACTCCTGTTAGCACTGCAGTTATGGGAGAGTGAGCTGGACTCCCTCCAGGGTCACACACCATTAACAGAGAGTTTGTAGGTCCTGACTACAGAATCTTTATTAATTATTATTATTAACTGTATCATTGCAGCATCTAGAAGCCTAGTTATGGACCACTGACATATCACCTAGAACAACCCCCTGCCCTCAGCTTTGCCTTTTAGATCTCAGGCCAAAGTTTCAGAAATGAAAGAGAGAGAAATCACAGGCCAGATCTCCAGCTGGTATAAACCAGCATAGCAACAATGACCCCAATGTGGCCCCATATTTTGACATATAAAGTGAGCACATTTGATAGGGCTTCATTGGAAGAAAACAAAACTGGAACCTTGTGATGCACCTGATTTTGATCCCTTTTACACCAGTCCTACCATGGGTATAAAAGGGATCAAAGAGTATATCTTTTGATTTCAACAGAGCTACGCCTTATTCATGCAAGGATGAAATAAGAATCAGGCCCTCTAGTTGCAATTTAAGATTAGGGCCTGTTAACTCCCCTACTCCACTCTCTTCTAAACTCTTATAAATACATCAATGGATTAGTTCTCCCGCTAACTAAAGACCTGCAAAGCACTGATCTTAAACACTCTGCAGTCAAAGTTTATGAGTGAAGTGAAACAATTTGCAGTCTCTCATCCTCCTTGGGAAAAAATAACTAGTTTGATTTTTACTTTTTTTTTTTTTAAACATTTGCAAAGCTTGTTCCCTTCCGTGCCCCCCAGGTATCACTGTCAAAAAAATGCAGTGAGCAAATCCTTGAATATTTTTCTATCAGCCATTGTAATTAGCTCTGCATGTTGAAAATTACTCACTCCATCTGTAGCCCCGGCAGGTAGCTAGAGTTCACAGCTAGTGGAATCTTTGATCGGTAATTATGATGTAAAAACAAATCATCCCCACTCCCCAGCAGTGACATCGCTGCAGTAGAGAAGTACTCACTTCTACCTCCTTCACACCCTCAAATGACTCAGTCTACCCCTCCCTTAAGAGTTTGGCAGGATTTCAACAGAGTGGTTTGAAGAGTGACAAAACACCATGACATGGAAAATTGAGCGACCCTGATAGAAAACAGAGCCAGGACATTGCTCATCATTAATACGAGCAGCTGATTTTGTTCGCCACTTGGATTTCAGTTCAGAACAATACAGGACACAGGTTGCGCTGTATACAACGAGATCCAATTGGCTTCTGCATTCATTAGGAACATGAGATTATTCGCCTTCACTTTAAACCCAGTTTAGCTGCTACACATTTGGCACATTTTTAATACTAGTTTTTCTTCATCACATATATACGTGTATGCGTGTCTCCATCAGTCATGGGGCTCAGGTTTATTTCAATTTGGCCAACCAGCGCAGCAATGAAAAGTCCCAGTTTTCTTTTGCTAATTCTGTGATCTGTGCTTTTGTCCAAAGCGGTGCGCATTTTTCTCAGTGGCAGGTTAGGATTTTTATGCTTCATCTCTTTGTGTGCTCCATTTCTTACCTAGCCGCAGTGGTAGGCCTGGCTTTTCGGTTTCATTGCTGGGATGAGCCACATAACCCATGTACACACTACTTGGAATCAATGGGCCTGATTCTGTGCTGGATTGCCCCTTGTGTCATTTTAGATACCAGTGCAAAGTGGATGTACAATGTTATCGCACCAAAAAGGTAGGGCTCTGGCACTCGCTTTGGGCCTGGTCCAAAGCCTGCTGAAGCCAGTGAAAAGTATGGCACTGACCTAAACAGGCTTTGGATCAGACCCCCAATACAAGTGCAGGTGTGAATGATACAAGGCACAAGACAGTGAGGAACCAGTTCTTCTGATGATCATATGGTATAAATCAATATAGTGCCACTGATCTCAAGGGAGCGACACCAATTTACACCAGCTGAGGATCTGGCCCTGTGTGTCCTGGGGATAATGCAGCGTGTGGCTGGCAGAACGGGACTTTGCAGGCCTGACTCCCTCACACCCAGGATACACCATTCTAATGCCCCGGGGCTCGAATCTCCTCCCATGTAGGTGAGCACAAGAGGCAGCTCCTTTAGCAAGGATGGAATTGCTTTGGGGTAAAACCCCTGGGTAAGAAGAGCATCAGCCCAGTATTTCCACGTTCCATCTGTGCATTGGTGGAACGTGCTTCCAAATATACGCTTCCCCCAACATTTTCTGCACCCGTCAAAGTCCATTCTTGCTATTTCTTATACTTCTGTGCCTTGGTACAGCACATTTATTCCCGTCTGTCTCCTTCTAAACTCCTTATGCTTGGCTATTGCTCAGCAGACACTGGCTGCCTCTCTCATGTACATTCATGTGATCTAGTGCATTAGAAGAACTATATTAGGTTAAATTCTGCTGTCTGTTACACCTGGGGTAAATCCAGAATAGGCCCATAGACTTAAGTGAAATTACTCTGGATTTTCACCATCGTAACTGAGAACATGATTTGGCCCACTAAGCTAAGTATGGCTATAATGCTTTGAGACTGATTCTCCTCTCACTTTGGCTGGTTTTAGACACTTTAGAGACTTCTCTGCAGTTACTCCTGATTTACACCAGCATGGGAGCAGAATCAGCCTCCTTTGGTTTGATCCACCACTGTGTAACTCCACGTTTATACTGGTGTGACTCCAGTGAGGAGTCAGACTAGCACAAAACTGGAGTAGCGCATTGGTGACATAGGTCTGCTACTATGAACCACTGCAAGAACCCATTTGTACACATTCTACAACAGAGGCAGTTTGGTTTCCCATGCACCCCCCAAAAGACTCAAATCCAACCTGGCATTTTAATTATTATAATATATGAATGTCTATAGTGCCCATTACCATTGTACCTTTCATTCTAATTGTATTCATTGCTGAAATGCACCAATGGGACACATTCTAAGCTTTGTAACACCAGCCTAAATCTGCAGTAAGTCCGCTGGCTGCAGCGGAATTATTCTGTTGTGAGCAATTAGAATGTGGTCTATATGACAAGTCAGATTCTCTGATAGTGTCAATCAACAGAGTTCCACTGAAATGGATGGAGTCTGATGGTTTACACCTGCTGAGGATCTGGCCCTTCACCATTAGGCTAATTCTGCTCTCATTTATAGCGGTGTAATTTAACAGAAGCCAGTGAATTTACTCTAGGGGTATGTCAATGTACATGAGAACAGAATTTGGTCCATTATGCAAAGTTAAAGGACAGATCTGTTTATACTAGCAGATCTCTTCCCATTCTGCGTACTGTAACTTGGCAGGTTGACTTTTCGTTAGCTTGCTAGCCTGGGCAAAACCTGCAAATATGCTAGTGCATCAGGCTCCAATCACACAGAATATCTTGTAAGGCCAATGAATGCCAGGATACCACCCTGGTTTTTTGTCGGAGAGGGAAGGAGGGAGGGCACACAGGCTATGACCTTCATTGTGTTATTTGTTTAGAATCAAAGTGTCACAAACCTAACCAAGGAACATTGTTTTTGTGCATGATTACTGGTGCAAGATTGACATTTAATCAATATGGTACACTTATCAAATGCCCTGTCTAGCGCTTCTAACTCATGCACCAATCGATTTCTACAGAATTATTTCTGTGCAGCATCCAAGTGTTGAGATTTAATTCTTATTAAAAAACAAAATTGTCTTGAGTAGTCTACTTTCACAGAGAGTTAGGCATACCCTTGTCAACATAACATTAAACCCCTTTCCATGCAGTGCTGTTTCTAATTCAGGACATTATATTGTAGCTAATTCTCTAACGTGCTTGAAAGTCATTTGTTTTTGTTCTTGTTGCTAATTTAAAACTTTTACTAGTAATCTTTTTGACTGATGTGAGGTGTCAGTATTCTGAAAGTGTTAATTCACTCCCAGCTCCTGAGAGTGGTAATATGTTACTATCTCTGAGTTCTAGTGTTTGTTTTTCCCCCCCAGAAGTAATTGTGAGCTTCCCCTTTTCCTCCCCCAATCTTCTGTGCTCAGAGGATCCACTTCCACTTACAATCCTTTATTGTAGACAACTGTCTTACTGGTAGTGGCCATTGCAATTTCTGGCTCCAGTCGAGATGTCTCAATCTGCCAAATCAAAGAGGAGGTAAGATTAGAATTGGGCTAATACTGTCTGACAGCAACGGGAGCATGATACATCAATAACATAAACAAACAGAAGCAAGACTTTAGCTGACTTTTCTGATTTTACTTATGCTGGCGTAAATCAGGGCTAACTCCACTGAAGTCAATAAGCCTGACTCTGGTCTCCTAACTATGCAATCTGGTGTAAGCTCTGCAGGAGTCAGTGGAGAATTATAGAAGGCCCATCAGAGTTCCTCTGCTGTGAACTGCAGGAGTGCGGCTGTAGTAACAAGCAGTAATAACAGTGCTTGGCAATTCAGTAATGCCTTTCACCTGTCATCTCAAAGTGCTTTCCCATGATTATGCTTATATCACACCAACTTATATTGAATTATGTTATGTGAAATGACTCATATTCCCTCTCTTTCCAACCCTTGAAATTCTATATTAATTTAAACAGCGAAATGACACATTTAAAAAAAAAACAAAAAACAACTCTATTGTCTTATTTTTCATACATTTCCCTTTCCCTTGCCTGATGCCACCTCTCTTTCCTTCATATCAGATCCAATCTAGTTCCCAATCCTGCAGTTGGATCCACGTGGATGGATGCTTTGGGTGGGATTCACAAAGGTATTGAGCAGCCTAACATCACCCTTTTGACTGTGCCACGACCCAGTGAAGTCTATAGGGCACTCCCTTGTGGGAGCAAGAGTCTGCATGTTCAGATCTAATTCCATGATCAGGGCCCTAAAGTCTCCGGAGGGCGACTAGCGGTGAAATCCCAGCTTTGCTGAAGTTGGTGACAAAAGTACAATTTCAGTAAGACCAGGATTTCACCCCCTATCTTCCTTAGTCCTGCCATGAGTGCAGGGGACTAGACTAGATAAACTCTTGAAGTCTCTTCCAGTCCTACGAGTCTATGATTCTTTCCCTCTGTAAAGCACTACGCACACCTATGGTACTATAAAGAAGTGTTAAATAATATAATACACTATATAACAAACTTTTCAAAAACTTATATTATTTAGTCTATCAGTGGATCTTCTATGCTGTATATTTTAAAGGCAACATTGTTCCATTCTCCACTGCACTTTCTCTCTCTGTGAAATCTCCTTTTATTTTTTCCAATCAGACTTACAAAAAAGCTTTTCTGTGATCCAAACATAGACGGAACCTCTGTATTTGGAGGATGAGATTGGGATGGGAGGAATTCTTATTGTCCAGTCGAGGTCAGGATGCCCCCAGAAACAGGACCCTGCACCTGACAGTATCATGTTTTAAAAAATCCTATATATTTAATCAGTGCTGAAGCTGACAATGCTAGGAGCCCATGTTAAAATCTAAATGCTTTTGAAAATGTTTAACCTAGTTAGACAAATTAGCAAAAATTTGTGCAAAACAATTTAGGTATTTAAAATATTCAATGTTTTTAAAAACTGGAAAAACTGTTCTTAGCTTTCAGCTGCAAAAACCCAACAAAATATAACATCAAAGCAATCTTAACATGAGGTGCAACATAACCCTTCAGCAAAGCTGTTAAACAGCTACTGAGGCATCATGGGAAATAGCACTTCATTTATTCAAATGCACATATGTCAGGTTTTTGCACCATATGTCATTCCAAGCTATTTACAGTAATAATTAAATCTTAATCAACGTTTAACCTCTGTAAAATGTTTGAAGGGATCTAATCACCCTTCAGACTGCACTAATGAAGGAGAAATATATAAACATAAAAAGAAAATGATGCATAGATAGCACACCAGAAAGAACAGTAATTGCAAAATTGTATTTCTTTTAAATATAATCAGCAAATTATGTAAAGTAAGCCAACAAGTATTTTAAGTGAAGACATCTTGGGTGTCAGAGGTGTGATCAGCTAATTTTGTACTGCTATCCATAACAGATGTAGCATATTTTCTTTTAGTGCCATTATTAGCAACTTTACCATTTCTTCTTCTACTGAAACACAAAGTAGAGCATTATAACAGGGGGAAGCTACTCAACGAGGATAAAATAGCCTTTCCTCTCACTGTACAGGAGAAGTGACAGCCGCCATTTTGATACCAGGATTAACTCTGTTCTGGCTGCTCCGATAGAGCTTTTCTTTCTATTTTTTCCCCTCTGGTACAGAAAGAAAAGTTTTTTTACATATTCATGTAGTGCAGTTTCACAGATCAGTATTAAATATCACAGCCAGAGGTGCCTCAGAATTACCTAGCTAAAAGACATAGGTAAGGGAGATATATACCTAGAGACTGTCATAGACTCACCCACATGACCTAATTCTCTGCTCTGTTAACACACTCAAACAGTTAGGTCATGATGGCACAGGCAGGGAAATTCACCTTGTGTAAAGCTATATGCACCACTTCAACCCCAGGGTAAGGATGCAGAGCTGGATGAATCAGTGGCATACATGCAAGGGCATATGTTGCAGCCGATTCAGGGATGCAAGGGCATATGTTGCAGCCGATTCAGACCAGTGCAGAGGCAGTTGCTGAAGACGGAGCAACTGAAGGATACTGGCCTACCCAGATCAAATGGCCCTGCCCACAGAGGATGCACTAAGTGGCAGCAGGTGCTAGCCGAACCTGGTGGATGGAACAGTGAGTCGGGAGGAGCTGCAGTTTCCACTTATGTGGGCTTGGGGTGTGAATTCATAGCGCCATTTAGCTCTCTGTGCGACACTCCAGACAATGGGCTTTATGCGGGAAGGATGACTTTCACCCTCCACACAGAGGGGGATTTCTAGGGACAGCAAATTATGGGCTAGATCAGTGGCTCTCAATCTTTCCAGATGACTGTACCCCCTTTCAGGAGTCTGATTTGTCTTGTGTAGACCAGGTTTCACCTCACTTAAAAATGACTTGCTTACAAAATGTGACATAGAAATGCAAAAAAGTGTCACAGCCCACTAGCACTGAAAAATGGCTTTTCGTTCTTTCTACCATATCATTATAAAATAAATCCACTGGAATGTAAATACTGTACTTGCATTTCAGTGTATCGTATATACAGCAGTATAAACAAGTCATTGTAAGTCTGAAATTGTAGTTTGTACTGACTTAGCTAGTGTTTTTTCTGTACCCTGCTGTAAAACTACCGAAATATCTAGATGAGTTGATGTGCCCCCTGGAAGAGCTCTGTGTACCCCAGGGATATGCATATCCTTGGTTGAGACCCACTGGGCTAAATTGTGCATTGCACGTACAGCCCTGCAGTAAGTGTGGACCTGCATTGCTCCAAGGGACCTCCAAGGGGCATTCTCGTCCCCGGGGGCTCCCTGCCTCACTGAGGAAGAACAGTTTGACACCCCTGTAAGGGCTACAGCATACTCCCCCCTACACAGCCGACCAGTCCCACCCGATACTGCACAGCGAGGCAGGTAGCCACTGGGGTGGGAGAGGGAAGGCAGCAGGAGTGGATTAAGGATGGCAAAGAGGTGGCTAGTACTGCTAGTGTGGGAGCCGAGGAGACAGTGAAGAAATGATGCTGTTTGACCAAGAAGAAGGCAAAGCCGGCGGAGGAAAGAATGAATTCATAGCACCGGAAGTCCACGCAGTGACAGGTCTCTTTCCAGAGACCCTTAGCAGATGATAGGAGTAAAACTGCTGTGTAAAGGATCATGGGTCCATTTTATTGCCATGTACTGTTGGGCCCACTCTTCCCCCGTTAGGCCTGGGAGATCTTTGGCACTGGGGGATGGGGAGCCCTGAGGCCTGCCCAGTCCTGCATGACTCCAATAAAGGCAACAGTGGAGATGCTAGAAGCACTGTCCCGGAACTTTAGTTCCGTGTGCACTGCCAGAAGTGCAGATGTGTTTCCAATGCAGATAAAGGAACAAAGTACTTTGCCGAGGCACTAGCAATGCATTGATGAGAAATGCACCTGGGGGCTATTCCCTTTGTTTGGAAATCAAATGGAAAAAAATAAGATGGTGATACTTAAAGGCAGTAGAGTCACAAGTCAGGGAAGGCAGTAGTTAAAGTCTCGGCAGCAGCATTAGCTGGCTACGTCCACATACCCATGTGTAATACTTTCCATCCCCGTTTTGGTGTTAAAAGTGTAGTTTAATATAGTATGTTAAACAGGTATGTTGTTAGATCAGCCGCCAGTATCCTGGAATCTGCTCAGCCTGGCTTTGGACCAGGGAATGGTATCGAGACTCTTGGTTCTGAGAGATGTCCACCCACTGTCCAGAGAAAAGGGAAGTCCATCAGTACTCATTCTGCTGGGCCCCTGTAGCGCTTGATACCAATGATCAGCAAATACTTTTGCCTCATCTCCAAGAAGGTCTAGAGTGAATGGAAATGCCTGAATCAGGGACTTCCTCCCAGAAAACTCTGAGGACTGCTATGGGCACTGGTGTATGTGCCTCCATACCTCTCACCTGCAGTGCATTACCAGGCCCAATCCTCTTCCACACACGACTCAACATCTCCATGAAGCTGTTAGAAGTGCTGGTGAGACAACAGGGGCCGGAGTGCCTGCGGCACGGAGATGATACCCAGCTGTACAGCTACTTCACACCAAATGCAAACGGCATCATCACCCAGCTCCTTCGGTGCCTGGCCAAACTTAGCTCCTGGAGAGAGAGCAGTTAGCTAAAGCTAAATGATTGGTGATGCTGGTGGGACGAGGGACCAACTTCCTCTCTTTTAAGGGCATTTGCCCTCATGTTAAGTGAGTCCACAGCCTGGGGACCTTCTGGACTCGTAAGTGCTACTAGGTGCCAAAATAGTCCTGGTGGGAGAAAAGCTCCAACTTTCCTTTTTGACTGGCCAGAAGACTGCAGTGCACCCTATCAAACACTAGCCTGGCCACCGTGATCTGCATATTTGTGATCTCCAGGTTTGGCTCTTGCAGCTCGTTATAACGAGGAATGAAGCACCGTACCCTGAAAATGCTCTGGGGTGCAAAGGAAGCACCCCCCTGCTTGGCAACTCAGATGGCCAGGAACACATATCCCTCGCCCTCCATCCTCTGAACTGGCTCACCACTGACTGCAGCATCATGGACTCGATTTGGAGACGAAGGGTCACATCACCCCCCTCTCCTCACCCACAAGGGGTGGCTCAGGGGGAGGAAGTCCTACAGCAGTGGTTCTCAGACTTTTGTACCAGTTCTCAAACTTTTGTACCATGCTCCAAATGTGACGAAGTGGATATTCACCCATGAAAGCTCATGCTCCAATACACCGAAGTGAGTATTGACCCATGAAAGCTCATGCTCCAATACGTCTGTTAGCCTATAAGGGGCCACAGGACCCTTTGCTGCCCTTTCACATAGCAAGCCTCTGAGTGTGACCCCTCCCTTATAAATTTAAAACACTTTTTATATATTTAACACCATTACAAATGCTGGAGGCAAAGCGGAATTTGGGGTGGAGGCTGACAGCTCGCGACCCCCTGAGGGGTCCCAACCCCCAATTTGAGAACCCCTGTACTATGGCAGGGTATGCCTCCAGGCTTCGGAATAGGATCTAGCACCCAGCCCCAAACTCTGGGGGATCTGCAGAAGGTCATGATAATTGGTGTAGAGACCCTGTACCTGTACCAGGGGTGAGATATGGGTGGCTCTGGGCCCTGGTGGCCACCCCATCTCACTCCCTGGTAGCGCAGTTCCATTGAAGTCCTGCTACCAGGCCCTTCCTTGGTCATGGCCACCCCATGAATCCCCTTTAAAGAGATAGGTCCACCAGAAAGGGTGCTCCAAGGAACAGGGAGCAAAGCCCCACTTCACTGGGCAAGTAGGGGAGATGTGTGTCTGCTGGGCCCTAAACTCACTATATGGGGTGACTAATCTCTGTCCCTCCCCAAGGAGCATCCTTTGTGAGGTGTGGTTAAAATGGTGCCGGTTCTCCTTTCCCTGTGGGAGGTCAGCTCTACAGCAGATTTGGGGTGGGCGGAGATGATCCCCCACTAAATCAGGGATAATAGTTGCTGGGAGGCCTGAGAGAAAAGGGACTTGAGTTTTGGCAGTGGGAGAGGCTGGGTCTGAAGTGGGAGAGCGGCTCAAGAACCCACGGAAGGGAACCAGAGTTTACAATCCCCTGTCCCCCAAGAGTGCTGAAAAGTGTCAGGGAGAGAACATGGCAGCCTCAAGAGTGGGAGACCCGCTCGGTAATGTGGAATGCCAAACCAAGGAGGAGCAAAGCCTACCCTGCGCCTGCCAAAGAAACCTTTACCGTCGATGTCAGCAGGAGCTGACTCGGTCCTGGGAAATGACTTGGATGCACAGCAAGGCACAAAAGGTGCTTTTCACAGCAGGGAACGAGCGATGCTATTCCTGCTCTTGTCAAGTCAAGCTGGCAACTTTGCCCAGGACTAAATATTATCCCCCCCTCACCAGTTACGTTCTGGGATTCGATGCAGTTCTGACAAACTTGCATCCTCCTTCCAGCAGATTACCAGGTGCATTTAAAACAAATCCACCCTATGTCCCTCCTCAAGCATCTGTTTATAAATGAGCATAACCCAGCATGGCAGAGCCGGCTTTCCAGCCATGCTCTTGACCCAGTGAAATGTATCCCTTGAGGGGAACAAAAGCGCTTTAATGGGAAAGCCTCTTGTTGGTGGCTGCTGTGAGTGAGTTCCATTCCCCCGCCTGTCCCCTGCCGTGGAAGCCTCTCTCCTCTAATCAGTACAGACAAGGCTAATTGGGGTGATAAAGAACTGGCTCTCAGAGCTGGCGTGGGCTGGCAGAACAAATGGTGCGGTGGTCACAGCTGGGACTGTGGAGACAGAGAGAAAGCGTGTGATACAGGCTCTGGGAGCTGAAAGTTTAATCAGCCCATGTTGCATACAGGTCTGCGAGGTGGGGGGTTGTGTGTGTTTTGCATTCGCTGCTGACATGGGTGTAACGTACACGCACGTCCGGTGAAGCAGAAGCAGGCAGAAAGCAGATGCTTTTTGTTGCGGGTTGATAATCATTTCTCTCCCGGCTCAGGAAAAGGTGTAGAAAGGAATGTGCTCCTAAGGGTGTAAGGAGGGAGACAGGTCTAGGCTTCCTGCCAGGGATCCTGTAATGATATGGAAGGCAGCTAGGGGAGACAGGACCAGATGGATTTGGCATACAGCTAATTTCTCCGCCAAAAAACACCACCACAAAAAACAGTTTTCTAGAGGGGTGGGTCAACATGTATTGACTGAGGCTCCATCATGAGGAGGTGGGGGAAGGGTATCTGGGCTTGGTTCTCTTGTTCTACGGGGCAAGAGTTAAAGGAGAGGTGATGGTGGCAGAGTTCCAACAGAAGTGTTGATGCAGAACTTGCTGGGCGAGGATCCATAGCTGACGTTATGTAGGTCAGACTAATTGATCATAATGGTCCGTTCTGGCCTTATAATCTATGAATGACCCGGAATGGGATGGTGGAACCCAGAGCACCTGCCAAATGGCATTTTCAGACAAATGGGGCTAAAATCCAGTGTAGTGGTAGCTCATGATGAGCATGATTATTCTGTGTACTACGGCGGCATGTCGAGATGCCAAACAGGACCTGGGGGCCGTGGTGCTGTACAATCAGAGAAGTCACAGCCTACCCTGCAGGGGATGGACAAACGATCGAGTAGGTTTTTATCCACTTTCGTTCCTGCAGTAAGAGAGTCTGTGCAGACTGTAACTGGCTTCTAAAGCGCTCCCATGTTATTTCAGAATTCCTTTTCTTTTTACTGACAGTAAATGAAACCATGTTGTTAATAGGGATAAAATTAAAAAATGGAACCAGAACCCCGCGGTGCCATGTTTATTTTTATAAGGCTGAGGACTGCTCTCCAAAAAAAAAAAGAAAAATAAATGAAAATACATTTAAAAAGACAGCAAACCCTGCTCTCTTCTCTTCAGATCAAAGAGAACTTCCACAAAGTTCCCCCGAGCTCCCAAAAATTGAAACACTCTCTCTCTCTGTCTCTTTTTCTCTCTCTTTAAAAGGCAGAATCAGGAAGGAAAGTGGGATTTGCTAATGTGAGAGCAGCTTCGAGAGTTCCCCTTCCACAAAACTACTGGACATAATTCTCCTTGTGGCATCTGTGCAGCTCCACTGACACCAAGCTGTTGCAGTGAAAGGAAGAGCAAGATCGGGAAATAAGTGGTCCAATCTTGCACTCAGAGCTCTGACTTTGACTGAATGGAGATTGCAGGGTCCAGGTGCACAAACCTTGCATGCTTTTAATTCCCCCATCATCTCCATGTGTTTATCATGATTCCATCCGATTAACAGCTTCCTGCCAGTGCTGGATGCAGGGAGGTCAGCCATAACTGCATCCCGTGTTACTTTTCAATAGATGATAAGGCCTGGGGCAGAGACTGATAACATCTACTATGGGGCCAGGGAATACTAGGATAATCTAGTCTGATTTCCTGCATAACACAGGCCAAAGAACCTTGACCAGTGATTTTTTCCATCTGGCCCAACTACTTGTGACTGAATTAGAGCAAATTTAGAAAAACGTCCAATCTCAATTTAAAGACTCTCAGTGATCTTACCATACCTGGTCCATGATTATTTACCGTCGCTGTTAAAAATTTGCATCATATTTCCAGTTTGAATTTTTCTAACTTCAAACTTCCAGTCACCAAATTTTGTTGTGCCTTCATCTGCTAGATTAAAGAGCCCTCTGCTTTCAGAGATCTTCTCCCTTTGTAGGTACTTACCGACTATTATTAAACAGCTTCTTAATCATCTCTTCGAATAGACTGAGATGCTCAACATACGGCATGTTTACAAGACTTTGAATCATTCTTATAACATTTTACTGACTCTCTTCCAATTTTTCAGCATCTTTTCAAAAATATGCCCTGGTCTCACTACTGCCATATATAGCGGTAATAATGCCTCCCTACTTCGACTCAATATTCCCTCGTTTATGGATCCAAGGATTGTGAGCCTGGGAGCTCACATTCAGCTCAAGTCCTTTACAGTCACTGCTTTCCAGACTCTAGCCCTCTGTTTTACAAATCGGGCCTTTTCCTTGTCCCACGATGCATGACCATGTATTTGGCTGTATAAAAACACATGTGGTTTGATTGTGCTAGCTTGCAATGAGCGTCGGCTGCATCAGAACATGACACTGTACAAATGGCAGCTTTCACTAAACAGACCTGATGCCTGGGTGTGTCCAGAGTCAGATCTGCTGGCAGAATAAGCTTTTACTACTTTTTACTACTGTGACCCCTGCAAAGCCAACACAGGAAGCGGGAGCCTGAATCTACTTTGTGTCATGCATCAATAGAACTGCTAATTGAATTCCAATTTGCAGTGCCAAATTTTACCCAGGCAATCCTATTGAAGTCAACAGACAAAATGTGGAGACAATGAGATTGCACGGATGTGACAATGTGGCCCACAGAATCTTTATTGCTGGGGACTGTGGCCCAAGGACCCTTTGGAGTCAACTGACAGATGGCATGAGGGCTGCAGAGGGTTTTACAGGATTCCCTCTATACATATTATTTTGCCAAAGGGTGGCATGTGACGTCTCTGCCAAGAGGGAGTAGCTCACTGCTCACAATAATCATTTCAAAAATGTCCATATGGATAATATTGAAGGAGTTAAGTATCTGTCCTAGGAATTATGTTCTTAAAGCCTTGAAGTTAAAGGCAGGTCCCGAGGCGGTGACAGGCCTTGGACAGGCAAGGGGGTAGCAGACCCTTCTCTTTCTCTGTCTGCTCACCTGTGTACTGTGCATTGTATGTCCTACCATGGGTGGTTATTTGTAAACTAAGCCAGATCCTCAACAAGAGTGTGGAAAATCTGTACGAGAAAAAATCTACAGGAAAAAACAAACCCAACAGAGGGGTATGCTGTTTCTGAGTAAAAACAACGAACTTTATGGGGTATAACTGGGTGTATAGAGGTACACTCGATTCTTTACCTAAGGGACAAGCTGGCAGCATTTTTCGTCTCATGAAAAAAGGATCCCAGCCAGGCCTGGATGAAAGCTGCTGGAAGGACTTTGGGGTGAGCATTGCTCTATAAGACATGGATGTATTTAGTTAAATAAGTCTAGGCTGTAGAATGCCAGTGATGATTTTATTTTATAGGTAACCTTTTGTTTCCAGTACTTCTACTTGCTATCACTCGAATCTCTATTCTCTCTTAACTAAAGTTTCGCTTGTTTTCACTATAAGCACATCTACGTTCTGTGTGATCTCGGGTGGGACTGGTAAGCTGAGGTGTACTATTTCTTTGGGAGCAGTGAATCTGGAAATGTCATGAGTGTCCAGTGGAAGGGGGCTGGACCCTCCAGGGAGATGCTCGGAGGTGGGGTGAGCCTATCACTAATTGGTGGAAAGAGAGCAGGTTCCTGAGAGAAGTGCTTGTGTTCCTGGTGGCAGGTGGAGTTGGAAGAAGACCCACAGCAGGCAAAAAAGGCTTCCTGGCACTAAAGGCAGGTGGTAGTGAGGTGCCTCTCAACCCTGTGTATCTCCAGGAAGCGTTACAGTGACAATGCTGGGAGAGCTAGAAAGGGCCTGGCTTAACTCAAATCCCAGGATAAGTTTGTAGCACTGGCTGGTAGACACAAAGGTATTTTATATGCAGTGGTAAGACACAACAGACCCAGAACCTTAAGAGGTTATTTTCACAGTCACTCTCAAGATTTGGAAATGTCTGTGACTCCAGGCTCCCCAGTGCGGGTTTGTTTGACTATTTCAAACCACGTTTACTAATTTTTCTGCTGCTCTGACAGGAGGCAGGCTTTTCACAACTGCTTTCCTCTAAATATCTAGGGCCAAATTCACTCGCAGCAACACCTGCATGAATACAGATGCACACCAGCATCCCATCCAGGAGTGGGTGCTCAACTCCTGCGAGCCACCTGTGGATGGCACTTATGTCAGGATCATCTGTAGCCCCAACAGGGGAAGAAGAGCAAAGGGGATGTGCTAAGCTTGCTAATCCTCTTTCTAGGCACCAACTAGAAATATGGTCCCTAAGTCACTTCTGTACCATGGGGTCTCTTCACTTCCTGGATAGACACATTCCCTATCTGAGGTGTTCTCTCTCACAACTAAGTCAACTCTCTCTCCTCCCTTACATGGATCAGCAAACTAGGTCATTCCACAAATCCCCATCAGCGATGCCCAGTCTGTAGCATGAAAGAGTGGAAAAGACCTCAATATATTTTCATACTGAATTTTCTCCATGCAGCTTAGAAAGCTCAGGTGGATTATTCTTTAAATGCTCTCACTGACAAGGGTGATAATGAACAGGCTTGTGTGGTCCCCAATGCCCTCTGCTGGAAGAAATCAAAACTGCTTGAATGTGTATCATCAGCCCTATACTGCTCATGCCAAACAGAGTAGTTCAAAGGCTGTTGGAGCAGGAGGATCTGGATTCTATCCCCGCTATCACCAGGAAGTTCTGAGTGGCTGTGGTGCGCAGCATTGTTAATAACAAAGGTGCATGGATTTGGAACGATGTACGTAACCAAACAAAAGCATAAACTGTGAGAAATGAGGCTGGATACACGAGAAATGCAGGGATCAAAGACACTTGCACAGCTGCTGGGTGCCAAGCCATTTAGCCAGTGATTACTTGCTCTATCGAGGGCTTTAATGACTCATTTCTTTCCATCTGCTTTGATCATGGCCTTTTGTTTGGCACTTTAAAGTATGGAATTTGAAATGGAGGATTGACATTCCCTAAGAGCTTTCAGTACTGTCTGGTGATGAAGGGAAAGTCAAGAATCGCCAAGGTGCTTTTTTTTTCCTTTTGCATTAGTGGGTAGAAAACTGCCCCCCCAGTTCAAAGTGTTAAAAGAGAAAGCTTGAGGGCTGTGGGGGGGAGGGAGGGCACATGTGTGCTTTCATCTTCATCTGGGAGGGACCTTAATCTGCATCATAAACCCATCATGCAACCTGGCTAGCTAGGCTACAGCTGGCAAAGTGCTCCGTACGCAGAGATACAGCCTCTGCCCCAGAGAGCTTACAGCCTAAAAGAAAGCAAGAAGTCAGGTTGTACCAGAGAGCCAGAGGTGGGAGTTGTTTAAAAAACACTGATTATTTTTCCATTTTGATTTTTTTTTTTTTTAAATACAAGTTTATTTCTTGTGACCCTAGTGGAAGCTTGACAGGTGGGGTCGTGGACATCTGAGATTGAAAGGAAGCCCTGTGCCATGCGGGGAAGTGACAACAAATGGAGGAGAAGGAAAGGAACAGGGAATTGCGAGGGGCCTCACAAGTGGTGTGCAGAGGCCAGGGGAAACACAATAGGAGACAAAGTCTGAGCCGCAGGCAGAGCAGAAGCTGTAAAGGGATCCAGGAGCAAACTCTTGATGTGGTGGTTAAAGGGGGACCCAGTGGGCAGAGTTGGTCACATTCATCATAGGTACAGGGTGGCCCTGGGCCAGAGCAAGTGGGGGCCCCTCCCCACCCCTTCCACCTGCAGTCTGCTTTGCCACTTCCCCCACCCCCCACACCGGTGCTCCTGCCGGGGAAATGGGGTCAGTTCATGGTGGCTTGCCACACTCTGCCTGTCAGGCACGCCTGAGGAGCTGAGTTCGGGCATGGAGGCTTGCACCGCTCCTCTGCAGGAGCGCTGGGTGAGTGAAACAAGGCAAGAACCTATGTCCTGACCTCGCTGGCTGGCAGGAGTGCTGGATGGGCAGAGTGGGTTGGGGCGCATCCCTTTTTCAGGGCCGGAGCCCCTGGGCATGGGCCCTGTTGGCCCAGTGGCTAATCCGCCACTGCAGGGTTGGGATGGTGTGAAGTGCTCCAGGCAGGGCATGAGCAGCTCTGGCACAGGGATGGGAAGGGACACTTTCGGCGCAGTCCTTGCCTAGCTCTCACTAGTGCTGTTAGTCCTTCATGAGCATGGGCAGTGAATTCACAAGAGGAGATCAGCGGGGAGCAGAGGCGGACTCAGCCCTCCATGGGATACGCCCATCTCTGGTAACAGTCACCTGTTTCATACCCTTTCATACAATGATTGCATTGTCTTCCCTGAGATTACTTCCAGAGCCCCTCCCTTAAGAGCACGCAGCACTTTGCATATCGCACACAAGACAAACCCCACACTCTGCAGTCTACTCAAATGTGACAGGTAGAGGAGGGCTCAGGCACAAGGAAGGGTGGAGAAAGCGGAGGTGAGGAGAGCCACAGGACAGGCTTGGTGGGTTTTGAAGGACCACCAGGTAGTTGTGCTGGGGCCTTCTGAGTTAGAAGCTGTTGCAAATGCAGGAGGCAGCCAGTGAGAAGCACTGACAGATTAACCCTTTCTGTTGCTCTGGGCAGAGTGTAATAACATTGCCCCTTCCTCTCAGTTCACCTATTGGCAAGAAGTGAAAACTTTATGTCCCCTTCCTCTGCACTAAGAAACATAAGAACAGCCACACTGGGTCAGACCAAAGGTCGACCTAGTCCAGTCTCCTGTCTTCCGATAGTCGCCAGTGCCAGGTGCCCCAGAGGGAATGAACAGAACAGGGAATCACCAAGTGATCCATCCCCTGTCGCCCATTCCCAGCTTGTAGCAAACAGAGGTTGGGACACCCATCCTGACCCATCCTGGCTAGTAGCCATTGATGGACCTATCCTCCATGAAACTCTCTATCTCCTTTTTGACCCAGTTATAGTCTTGGCCTTCACAACATCCTCTGGCAGGGAGTTCCACAGGTTGACTGTGCGTTGTATGAATAAATACGTCCTTTTGTTTGTTTTAAACCTGCTGCCTATTAATTTTATTTGGTAAGCCCTAGTTCTTGTGTTATGAGAAGGAATAAATAGCACTTCCTTATTTACATTCTCCACACCAGTCATGATTTTATAGACCTCAATCATATCCTCCCTTAGTCATTTCTTTTCCAAGCTGAAAAGTCCCAGTCTTATTAATCTGTCCACATATGGAAGTGATTCCTTACCCCTAACCATTTTTGTTGCCTCTTTCTGTACCTTTTTCAATTCCAATATATATATTTTTAAACGGAGCGACCAGACAGCTACCACCCAAGGAGATTACATAGTTTACCCTCTATATCTGAGGCCATTTGGAGCAGAGAACAATTCTGTATTTTGTTTGGCCTTCCACCGCCGAGTTTAATCTTTAAGCCCTCCACAGGCTTGGCCCAGTTATTTCCATAACAGACTCCCTCAGCCATCAGGAAGCACAAGGACAAATGGATATCAACTGGCCATCAGGAACTTTAGACTTGAAATTAGATGAAGGTTTCTAACCATCCAAGGACTGAAGTTCTGGAACAGCCTTCCAAAGGGAGCAGTGGAGGCAAAAGACATAAAGCTGGTTTCAAGACTAAGCTTGATAAGTTTATGGAGGGGATGGTATGATGAGATAGCGTAATTTTGGCAATTAATTGATCTTTGACTATTAGCTATAAATATGCCCAGTGGCCTGTAATGGGATGTTAGATGGGGTGGGATCTGAGTTACTACAGATAATTCTTTTCTGGGTGTCTGGCTGGTGAGTCTTGCCCACATGCTCAGGGTTTAGCTGATCGCCATATTTGGGGTCGGGAAGGAATTTTCCTCCAGCGCAGATTGGCAGAGGCCCTGGGAGATTTTCATCTTTCTCTGCAGCGTGGGGCACGGGTCACTTGTTGGAGGATTCTCTGCACTTTGGAGTCTTTAAACCACAAGTTGAGGACTTCAGTAACTCAGATACAGGTTAGGGGTTTGTTACAGGAGTGGGTGGGTGAGATTCTGTGGCCTGCGTTGTGCAGGAGGTCAGACTAGATGATCATGATGGTCACTTCTGACCTTTAAGTCTATGAGTGTCCCACAATGACAGCTGAGAAGGATAGGATGGAACTCTCAGACTCTGCCTTCTGCCATGAGACCCACAAAGCCAGAAATCTGAACACACTTGAGTCTCGCAATCTTTAGAATGTGACACAAGGCTCAGTTTGCTGCACAAAACTTTCTCAGAATCCCTGCGAAGAGTCTTCTCCAAATTTGCAGTGTCAGCCTTAGTATTGACAGCCCCAGGCATTTGAGCATCATTAGCCAGGCTCCAAAACATCATGAGGTTGGCTTAAAACCATGAGATTTAAAAAAAATAATCTTTTTTTTGCCTAGTGGTTTCTGAACAATTGGGGGCCATTCAGGACATGTTTTGAAGTTTTTCCTCCACAATCATAAGGACTAAAAAGTTTGTTTTTTGTTAACGAAAGCCAAGATTCATACCTAATCACTTATTTTCAGGAGCTGGGGTTTTAAGAAGAATATCAAATATTGCAAAGCTTGCAGTGAAATCGTGAGAGTTGGCAACACTCTGATCCTAAGACAGTGGCGTGAAATTAAGGATTGAGTGGAAAGGATGGTCCTTTTGAAGAGCAACGATGCACTGTTTTTGGCATGCAGATACTGCAGCCATTAGCGCATTAGACGTGAGCAGGATAGAAGCTCAGAGGTTAACACATGCACTCATGTAGTGGCAATTCCCATGCTTGTGACTGAATCAAATAACAAAGTTCATCACCACAGATAGAAAACAGGTGACCTCAAGGCAAAGGCAGGGAATTTCCTCCCACTCAATGGAGAACCAGATGAAGGGGCAGAACCACGACTGGTCAAGGGCAGGTTCTGATGCCCTTTCACATGGAACAAAAAAAGAAGTTTGTTCATTCTGTAGGGAAGTCTTGATTATGTGTGTGGCATGTATAGCAGAAGGTAAGTGCACTTCGAGACAGCTGTTTGCTAGCCAACAACTGGAGATTGCCACAATCCTGGTCCTATAAAATGTCTCTTAAGATCAGAGGCAGGCACAAGCCAGAACCATGTATGACCTTAAAGTCAGCAGTTGCAGTGGGCTGAGAACTCTCCCCCTCAAGAGGAAGTCCTTCTGAAGTTAGCTGTGTGGGGGCATTTAACATAACAAGCAGGGGGAGAGATTCCTTACTCACTAGTCAGGAGATCAGGAAGTTTATGCTGTAGATTGGATTCTGGTGCGGTGGGGTCCATGCCAGCTAAAGCAGATATGGAAAGATCAGGACTAGCCTACCTAGAAGATGATCTAGGGATGTTCACAGACAGTCTGTAACCAAAGCAGCAGAACTTGGGTTCCGAAGCAGCCCATCTTTGTTTACTGAAATGGGATACACAAGCCCCAGCCCATACAGATACCTTTGACTTTTGTCCTCTTTTGGCAGATATAAAGGCTATACTAACACATCTGGATGCCCAGAGTAGGCATCTACATCTGCATTTAGGTACCAAAAATCAAAGTGGCCTGATTTTCAGAGGCGCTGATCACCCACAACTTCCACTGAAATCACTAACTTCAGACACAAGAGTGTCAAAACGTGGTCCAAAGCATACAAGCTTTTCAACATGACCGCCAAGATTAGACAAGCTAAGCAGGGTCAGCCTAGACCAACACTTGTATGGGAGACCGCCAAGGAACACGCAGGATGCTACAGAAAGTGGCACTCGTGGTTCAATAGGTGGCACTTTCTCCCTATGAATCCCTGTTGAAGAAACAAGGACATTGGTAAGGATCAAATTCTCCTTACCTAACTCCCACATTCCCAGTGGTTTCAAGTGGACACAGTATGCTTCTTGACTTCCTGTCCTCATCTCTCGTAGTGTTGCTCTGCATAGCTAAACAAGGCTACATTACACTCCAAAGGGAGCTGCATATCAATGATGTGATTAGTGAGTGTGCTGTGGAGTAACAAGTGTTAGAGAAATGAAACTGGTATTTTTATATTAGCCAAACCTAGAGCAGTATAATGGAAGCTTTCCTTGATGACAAATGAAGTCACAGTGTTTCAAGCAAGTGCCATTGTCTCTTGAAGTGTTGAAAGACGGAAGAGTGAATACCAACTCCCTTCTCCAGAGAGACAAGGTGGGTGAGGTAATATCTTTTATTGGAATAAAACATCTTGTATTCTCATTAGGATTTTATTCTCATTCACTAACAATGTCAGAAAGGGATCTGGTTTCATGTTTTTATCTCTGTCCCTGGGACACAGGTTCAAATATGTAAACTATCCATCCTGCAAGTGTGAACTCCTGCAGGTGTGTGAGCTGGCCGAATAAAAGGCATTACCTCACCCACTTTGTCTTTCTAATATCCTGGGACCAACATGGCTACAAAAACACTGCATAAGAGTCCTTTCTCTCTCAATCTTCATCAGCAGCAGCACATAGTTCTGACGGTGGAAATTTTTCTCTTTGGGTGAAAATGAGCAATAAAATCAGATTAAGTCCATTTTAAGGAGAATGCCTCGCACAGGTCACATAGCAGGAGAAAACACTCCTGGCTGTCTGGGGGTGAATATACAATCTCTGCAGGTATATGATATACTAGGATAGTGTGATGGATGTTACAGGATTTAGGGAAGCTGCTGTAGCTTCTGAGAAGCCAAACAATCCGCTTGAGAATCTCATACTTTCAATGTGTCTCCTTCTCTTGGACGGGACAATGAATGGGACTATCAGAAATATACCACAAATCTCAAACAATAGAAAGGCCAAAGGGTGTGACTATAATCGCTGGCCTTTGGGAAATTTGATTTGTTAGTTGGAACTTCTACACATTAACTAATTCTTCTTACGGCAAGCAAATCTCAAGAAAGATGTGGAGAAATTGGAGAGGATCCAGAGAAGAGCAACACGAATGATTAAAGGTCTTGAGAACATGACCTATGAAGGAAGGCTGAAATAATTGGGTTTATTTAGTTTGGAAAAGAGAAAACTGAGCGGGGACATGATAGCAGTTTTCAGGTATCTAAAAGGGTGTCATCAGGAGGAGGGAGAAAACTTGTTCACCTTAGCCTCTAAGGATAGAACAAGAAGCAATGGGTTTAAACTGTAGCAAAGGAGATTTAGGTTGGATATTAGGAAAAGGTTCCTAACTGTCAGGGTAGTTAAACACTGGAATAAATTGCCTAGGGAGGTTGTGGAATCTCCATCTCTGGAGATATGTAAGAGTAGATTAGATAAATGTCTATCTGGGATGGTCTAGACAGTATTTGGTCCTGCCATGAAGGCAGGGGACTGGACTCGATGACCTCTCGAGGTCCCTTCCAGTCCTAGAGTTTATGAATCTATGAAAAAAAAAATCTGGAACAGTTCTGTTTGCTAAGCAGCCATGTATCCTTAACACCTCACTTGGAGTGTGGCCACTGCACTTATGGGGAGAGGTACAGCAGCAATCTCTTTGCGTAAGGGACTGTTGAGAAATATCCTGAAGAAAGAAGGCAATTAGCAGGTGCTGGAAAAATGGTTTCTTTCCATAAAGTGCCTTTTAGGTATGGCTTTCAAGCCTCTTTAAGGGTTAATGTTTAGCTGTTTACCTAGAGTTGTGGGATGTCAGCTCTTTCTTTTGACTCTTAATGGCTTACAGGTATCAGGAGGTGAAGATTCCTTAAAAGAGATGGTGTCAGGAATGTTTTTTATGCCCACCAGCACCCACACACCTGCAGGAGTTTGTGCTTGCAGGATGGATAGTTTACATACTTGAACCTGTATCCCAGGGACAGAGATATAAACATGAAACCAGATCCCTTTCTGACATTGCTATTGAAGCCTTCTGCAGTACAAAGGGGTTCTTTCTCTCCCCACCCACCTTAAATGACCACAAATAAACTATTCAGTTCAAGGCAATTCTTCAAACTACTGCTCTAGGGATCAAGGGTACAGGTTTAGGGCCTGATCCTGTGAGGTGCTGAGCACCCTTTTCTCTCACTAACTTCACCTGGACTTGATTTCAATGGGCGAAAGACTCATCTCCTAATAGCTTCTTTGGAAGCAACGGTGACATGCCTGTATTAGGCAGAGAGACATGGTGGGTGAGGTAATATCTTTTATTGGGCCAGCTTCTGTTGGTGGAAAGGACGAGCTTTCGAGCTTCAGAGGCACCACATTGAAAGGGCAAAAATGTGGTGACTGGGTCAGGTAACAAATTGCCACTATTGTAAACAGACTTCAAAACACAGATCAACCTACTCACACATCAAAGTTGTTTTGACAGGGGCATGGGAACAAAAATCTGGGTGCTGAATAAACCTGAACATTGCTCACTTGTGACATTCAAGGGATGAGAAATGCCAGCGTGTCTCGTAATTACACTTGGGTGCAAAGAGGCATTTCTAACTCAAACCGTCTTGTTCAACTGCTGCCTCATTTTCAATAACTTTCGAAGAGTGACTTGTGCTGGGAACAGGAACCTCTGAAGACAGAATGTCCATCTCTTTCTCTGCAGCACAGGCACAGCCAGCGCAGAAGGGAGGTATGCTTCCCCCAAGCTGGTCACTGAGATCTTGAGAACAAGGCAGGTTAGCCATTAACCAAGTCAACCCCAACTGATGACAATTCAGGTGCCAACTATGACTCAGATGCCTGTTCACTAGAACCTGGATTCTGACCACGCAACTCATTTTACACAAGTCTCCAAGCTGCCACCAGGAAATATCTTCCATCTGCTATCAGTCTGGGTTAAATTTAAATTGGCAACCTACCACGTACCCCACAAAGGGAGAAGTGGCCGTGACTTCACAAGGGACTTTGCTATTACTATGGAGTTTACAAGGAAGGTGCTCAGAGATGCTACGGAGATGGGCAGCAGTATAAAACAGATAGATGGAGGGATTAGATAGATAGCTATGTACATCTCTGTAGCTATTAAGGCCTCTTCATTTTATAAAGTTTAGTTTCTTTCCATTACTGAAGGGGCAATGCATGTTTCTCTCCTGCTGAAGCATGACTCAGAAGGACACTGCACAGATTTATGCTGGAAGCATGGGGCTTCCCGCGTTCCTTTAATAGTAACAAGGCCCTAAAGAGATTCCACAGGCTGCCCACAAGAAAAACTCCCAGGAGTCTGCTGTGGAAGCAGATGCTGCTTCTGGGAGATCATTGCCAATAGGTAGCACCTGGAATGTGTGGATGTTGTCCAACTGAGGCGAGGAGGAGGAGGAGTGGGCTGGTGCAGTGAGGCAATCCGACACCTCACCAATGTATTCCCCTCTCTTGCCCCAGCTATGTTCCCAAAAACAGAGTTTCAAATAATGCCAAGGGATTCTGTCAGACAATTGTGATCATTGGTGCCTTGGGCTTTTTATAACTAGAAGGCATGATACAGTGAGGGGAGTTAAGCACTGGAACGGTTTACTAAGGGCTGTGATAGATTCTCCATCACTGGCAATTTTTAAAACAAGATTGGATGCTCTTCTAAAAGGATATATTCTAGGTCAAACAGGTATTATTTTGGGGAAGTCCTAGGGGCTGTATTATACAGGAGGTCAAACTAGATGACCACAGTGGTTCCTTCACTAAGACTACTGTTCTGATGATATGCCATCTCCCTTTACAAACTCTCTGCACATAGCTTCCACATTAAAATGCAGCCATCTCTGGGACAGACTGGAGCAGAGGGCAGGTTGGAAACAGGAAGGACCAAATAGCTGCAGTCACTTGGCTCAGCAGCTGCTTAGCTCAGAATAAAGTAGCAGCTCAGGGCTTCTTCCCCGCCTGCATGACAGTGGAGTCACTGTTGGAGATGGGGAGAGTAGGGATAGACAGGGCAGTTCCACGTGACAGGAGGGGAGAAGGTAGGAGTGGACGCAAGGGTGGGAGAGGAACAGTTGTGGGGTATTTGCAACACACAGAACTGACATGGAAAATGTTTTCTAATTCTTATTGCCAACATTTCATTTCATCTTATTTCCTTAGAGAACTGAAAAAAGATCCTTTCAGTTTGAACAATCATGCTCTCTGCTGGTGCTTTTTACATGCTCCAGTACTCACAAAGGCTCTGGGTGTTTCTTAATGCCTTCAGAATGCACGGCACCTCGCTGTACTAATGATCTCCCAGACAGCAGCCTCCGAGAGCATCACAGTTAGAGGGAAACGAAAGGGTGTACTCGTTGGAGGAATCTGCTCTACAGGAAGCGAATGACTGTGATTTTTTTTTTTGCCTTGGTTGTTTTTGCAGCAAAGGTGTTCTGCAGATGCCAGGCTGTCAAGGTGGGATGGGGGAGTGGAGTGGAGGTGTGAAGGGAAGGCCAAAGGGCAAGGCCAAAGGAAAAACAGCATGTGAAAACTGGCTCCTCAGGAAACGCACGCCAGGCCTGTGAACCCTGCCCTCAGACAGAGGAAGAGCTGGTGCAGGTGAAAGAAAACAACAGATGAGAAAGAGCGAGCAAGTGAGTTGGAGAGAAGAGAGATTGCCTCAATGAGGAAAGTCGTTTTCTCAAATCTCTTCTTGCTTTGTCATCTTATTTGGAAAAGGTTGATGGGAGGGAGAAAGGAAGGGATGGGTGGGAATTGAAATCTCAAAGAAACAAATGGGCAAAAGACCGTCTGCTTTAAATCAAGGCTGATCAAAACCTTTCTGAAAGCAGGCTGTACAGTTCCGACAGAGAGGGTCTAGTCTGCCGTTTTGAGCTGATGCACTTTGCTGCCTCAGGCTAATAACGGGAACTTTTCTTGTGCAGCAAACTATAGTTTTTAGTGTGCAATCCCCTTTCTGAGTTATATATTTCAGTATTTCTACTGTGCCGTGGGACCCTCTCTGAGCCTATTAACCCAATTAGCCACTCAGTAAAGGACTGAAACTGTGAAAGACATCAGCATTTGGGACTAGTAGCACTTTATCAGTCTAGAGCACTCTATAAAGAGCTTCCAGCGGCTCTGGTGAAAAGACAATTAAGCCTCACAACAGGCCTGGGAGGTAGGTCAGTATTAGTCCCATTTTACAGATGGGGAAAACTGAGGTACAGATAACGAAGTGATTTGCTCAGGGTCACACACAGAATCAGAGCTGGGACTAAAACACTGGTCTCCTGACTCCCAGTCCCATGCTTTAACCAGTAGACCATGCTCCCTCCTTTGGTTACTGGGGTGGGATCCAGTAGAGCAGATGTATCCTTCCATCTAAATTAAACAGTCCCAGATGCCAAAATAAAAGGTAAAGAATGGCCCAATGAGAGAACAAGATCCTCCCCATAGCTTATAAGAACAGCTAGACTGAGTCAGAGCAAAGGTCCATCTAGCCCAGTATCCTGTCTTCTGACAGTGTCAAATGCCAGGTGCCCCAGAAGGAATGAACAGAACAGGCAATCATCAAGTGATCCATCCCCTGTCGCCCATTCCCAGCTTCAGGCCAACAGAGGCTGGGGACACCATCCCTGCTCATCCTGGCTAATAAGTAGGGCATGATCCTAACACTGTGCAGAATGAAATGGTTTCTCTACCACTATATGACAAATAATAAAGATTGTTGGTTCAGCCCTCACATCTGTCAAATTACTTCAACTCAAGTGAAGCCCAAGCCAAATAAAACCATAAAGTCGTGAGCCTGTAACCAAAAAATGTGACTTGCGACATTTGTGGACATTCAGAACCTCAGGGCACTTGTCACAAGAAGGGCAGTTTTCAAGGCCAACCTTGACGATAAATGTCAGTTTTGGCCAATGAGCTTTTACGCTGCCTAAAGCCATCAGCATCTAAGGACACCATCCCTCATGCCTGGGACTAAAGACAAATCACCATACTTCTCACTTCTTAAACATTTCCCCACCCCCAGCAGCTGGCAAATCCTTTCCCCCACTCCCCTCCATGTTGGACAAAACTACTGAGGAGAACCCCCTCAAGCAAGGCAGTCCTAAGGGGGAGAGGGTTGCTTGGAGAACCCCTGCTGCCTTGCATCTGATTTCATTCCTAAGTACGATATAAGGATGCTTCTGGAGGGCTATAGCTGTGACCTCCATACAGCTCTTTTTGTCAAGTGCCATTTCATTAAAAAATCAGCCTTTTAACTGTGGACACATTTCAACCTCACCAAATCTGCTAATTATTGACAGTTGGTGAAGAGGAGATTTCACTTGTTCCTCCTGTTAAACTGCATCTAATTAGTAATTACTGGTTCACTGTCATCTTTACTGCAATAATCCCACTGCACATTGGCTCATTAACCTTTTGCTTTTCTAATGCAGCCTGCCAACAAGATGAAGGCTGAAACAGATTGGAAAACAATAGCTCAGTCTTGTATTTTAGATGTTTTTCCTCTTGCCCTGGAGAGCCGAAGGGAAGATTATTTTTAAGAAAAGAATTTCAATTGCAATCAGCATCAGCCTCATTCTTGGTGATGGTTTGTCCTACATCTAGTCAGCTACTAGAAGTCTTTAAACGGAGCCTGTGATGGGGCCTGGGTCTATCTGTCACTGACTCCTCTTCCAAATGCTTCAGCCCTTGTAACCAGAGCCCCGTGCACTACACAGCATGCTGGACCTGGCTTCGGCAGCAAGATTCCTGGACTCTGCAGGTGCAGCAGACTGGAAATTGTGCAGCAGTTTCTTTTAAATAGAAAATGTGGGGTCTGAGTTAATTAAATATGCATGTGAACAATGAACTCAGTAGGGTAGCCCCTGGCTTATTTATTGGGATGCTGAATTCAACTGATTTTATACAATTCCCATTTTCAGTGTTGGATATGTTGCAGATGTTTGTACAGGCAACGCATACCTGCACTGGAGGGACAGTCAGTGAATATGCTGGAGGTAACAGCAGCTGGGCAAGAGATGCTGCAAGAGTCATGGGAAGCAGTTTGAGACTGTGAGCTAAGAATATTAACTGGGTATTTCTGCTAAAGTGATCTGCAGTGAAATACTTAATGCTGCAATTAGGTTTCAGAGTCAACACCCTCTTGAGATTAATGGGATAATTCCCACCATATTCCCATAATGTTTTAGACTTGCTGCAGACCCAAGGAAATATCACTGCACTGGTTTACACTTGGTGCCTGTTTTCAGGGTTATCTTCACAACCATAAGGGCAAAAAAAAAAAAGAAAAGAAATAGAAAAGAAAATTGAGCTTCTGGAGCACAGGTCTGCAGTATGAAGTGAATCAGAGAACGCCTAGGGCTCTGCCCTTGATTAGATATGGGTCCAAGATAATTTTGATGCACTAACTTTCCCAAAGCTTGGTTGATCAACTCAAGAGCTACTATTCTAATGTCTATGTAGACAGTTTTAAGGCCAGATTCTGATTTCACTTACACTGGCTTTTAACTCCACTGACTCTGAGGCAGCTATTTCTGACCTATGTTGGTGTAAATGAAAGCAGAATCAAATCTTACGGCTTAAAAAGCCAGCCAAATGGCCTGCTTCATTAATCTTCAGAATGTGGCAAAACTCACCATTTTTCTCAGGCCTATGAGGAGCAAGCAGTTAGATAGGATGGGGAAGTAGAGGATTGATGATAGGAATTGCTATTAAGGTCTCTGGTTTTTGCATTGGTTGCTGGGGCACCCCTTTAAATATGTTACAGGGCTTTAACTCTGTGCAATACTGTTTCTTGTACGTTTTGTAAAGTGCTCAGAGTCAACGATGGGAGCTCAACACAATCAAAATAAATACATTAAACGAACTAGGCTCCCCACTTCGGTCCACTAAACTAAATTGAGAACAAAAAGCCACTGAAGCTCCTAAGCTAAGAGAGAGCTTAATAGTGAATCAGATTTAATCACCGACGTCAGCAGGGTAGTACATGCAAATATACTGTTATTTTAAATGGCCCTTCTTTGGAGCAGAATACTCTGGTTACACTCCATTTGCTCCATGGACATAGCTTGTTACAAGTGGACTGCCTCTAATGTCCGATCTATAGCTGCTTTGAACCTACTACCTCCACAAACAAAACAAATACTTGTAGCACTGGGCACAGAGTTCGTATCCAGCCACATAGGAAGGTCTGCTAGCATAGCCGGGAGAGGAAGCAGGTGTGGCAGATTTCGTGGGCCACTAGTGCACACACATAAGTCAAACACATCACACGCTCAGATCCTGAATTGAGATTCAGGATTGATGGGCTGTGACAGGATCCCTAGCCAAGTCTGGGAAGAATTGGCTCTAAAGAGATTATGGTTTAAGAGAACTGATCTACTTCATTCATTTCCTAGGTGCTGAACATCTTCAAAGCTCATCAGCCATTAAACAGATCAGAATCAGATTCTGCAGGACTGGAGATTTACACACACCCTTCAGCAAATGGAAACATTTTGTAAAAGACTGGGAGTTTGATAAGACTGAATATAAAAATGCTTGATACCTCAAAGTTCCCACAGCAGGACCTCAATTCTCTTGAAGCTGAGGGACCAGAGCTGAGAACCCAGCGGATAATGAGCAATACACTACTGGCTGTAATGGCTTCCCTTCACTGACACGCTGTGTGGGCAGAGAGCACATCACTCTGTTTTAGTGGCTAATCAGCTCTGATTCATGTTTACACTGTAGCTAACACTTTTTTTGCTTTTAGAAGGTCATTTTCAATTAATCTTTGTACCATTTTAAAAGTCCCCATTGTTTGCAATTGTAATAGTCTTTGATACAAGATAGACATTAATTTTTCTCTGTAATTTAAACAGAGCTGGGATTGATATGGCCATTAACATCAATATAACCTGTCAGACCAAAATATCAATAATAGCACCCAAAGAGCTCAAAGTGCCTTACAGATGTCCGTAAGCACTGTTAGACTCGTTTTTCAGATAGGAAAACTAAGGCACGGACCTTTTTCTCTTTTCTTAAGGCTCAAACCTTCACAGAGGGCATATAATTTTGGATGCTTCAACTTTTGGATAACAAACTTTAGATACCTGTGGCTTGATTGGGTGCTCATCGCCTCTGGAAATCAGGCCTTAGGTGCCTTAAGATGGAGACCCAAACAATGAGTCACCCACAATTAGTGGACATTTTTGAAAATTTAAGCCTTAATGACTATCCCAAGGAATTTAGGCCCAAGGAATTTCAGTGGCAGTTGTGATTGGACCCGTTCCAGTTTTACTTGAATGGTTTCTGCTACAAAACAGTTAAGCATCCCATCTTCTTTTGACTGGCATTTTGGTGACCCCGTAAGCAAGAGAACATCAAACTGGCTTTGAAGTGTGGCTTTTGGCTGAAAAGTGAAATCTAACACAATCTAACACATTCTTGTTGTTAGGCACCAACAATGTGCACTGTGCTGCACAAGACACAGAGCAAAGACAGTCCCTGCCCTGAAGATACAATCTAGAGATGAAATGGAGAAGGTGGAATACTCAGAGAAGCTGCAAGAACACGTATCTGCTCCTTGTGTGTCTTCCGGTCATAGAGGCTTGCTTTATAGACAAAAACAAATGTTCACTACATGAATACTCCGGAGACAACACAGACATGGGAGAGTGAGCAGGACTGTGTTCTTCCTGATGCACCAGAAGCAAAAGAGGCAGCTCAGTTCTGACCACATAATCTTTACTATGGATGCTAATGAAAGAGAATGAACCCAGCTTGACTCTCGGAGCCCAGGGTGAGTTGTCAGGGCCATCAGGTAGAATCACAAACATTGTTTGACTTGTGAACAGAGCACATTTGACTTAGAATCACTGAAAGAGAATAACTATGGAGGGCCACAATGTCGTCTTTAAAGCGTTACTCTTGACTACAGCTGCTACCCTTTAAGTACAAGCAGAGAGGATTCTTTCCAAGTACATTTTTTCAAATGCCTCATTTAAACGTTTTGTGTCCCCGCTCCTCCCTGCAATTAATATGTGTTAAAACTGATTACTGCACAGCCTAAGAATCCTCAAGACAGAAGTAGGTGAACCAATTAACTCCTATGGGAGAAAAAAAGGATGGGAGGGGAAGGGAGGCCAAACAGGAATGGTGCCATGTGTCATATTTAAACCGTATATTTCTTGCATGGAACATAGGACTTTCTACTCAGTTCATCACTGGTTAACTTCAGCCTTCACTTAATTTGATCCAAACCTCAGGAATCAAATCCTTTGTAATAAATATAACAAAATCACCACCCCTCTTTTTGATCACCCAGGGCAGGTATTGTTGTATGATCCAATCACCAGCTAAAGGAAAGGAAAACCCACATGACAATAAAAGATGAACATGGTTCTCCGTATGCATCCAGCCATTGTTACTGACAATGCGAGCACTGCCATGTGCTGAGCAAGCTGTGATGTGCACGCCAGAGGCCATATATATAACAAGACCAAGCACATATTTAAGTCAAGGAGACAACAGCTGACTGCCAAAGAACAGGAAGGTCTGGTAGCAATCAAACATTCAACAGAGCAATCCATTTTTGTGATTCACTGTGTTCTCCACATACCAAACCCACACCTGCACACATGCCCTCTCTCGCTAAACTGCCACGTCAACATGCCCTCTGTACGTGTAGGCTAGAAACAACCAACCTTCCCAATGACTCTTCTGGCTGGTGGCTTCTCCAAAAGCGTTAGCCTGAGTGAGCTTTTAGATCCTGTTGGCTGCTGTGGTTGTGATCACCTGAAAAAATCTCGCCAACCATTAGCTGGGGGAGGCAAACAAGCTGCCACGTTGTGGTGACTTCAATGGAGCTACTACTCCTCTGCTTTGCGCTGCACAGTGTAACACAGACTAGACGTGCACTGACCTCCGACATCTGTGGAAAGAGACTGATGGCCAAGGGAAGAGCCAGGCCAAAGGCTGCGAGGCACACAAGGCCTTGCACTGGGAGAACCATCCGGGGACGGGATCGCAGGAGAGATGTTCTGTAAAGAGGAACAAGACTTTATTAGTTGGACGGACACACCAGGTTACCCCGCGCCATCATCCAAACAAGCTCTGCTGCTTTGTTAGTGCTGCACAAGGAGCAGTGGAGCAGTCTCTCTGTCTGTGACTGACTCCAAATCCTGCCTCGAGATCCGATCGTCTCCCTGGCTCAGGACTTCCTGGCAAAACATTCATGAGAAAGGACCAGGTCTCTGGCCCTTACTCATATTAAGTGGTACCCTGCTCTGGGAGCGGTCCTAATGAGATCCACTCACAAAGGACAATGCTACTCCTGGTGAGTACGAGCACCATAATCTGCCCCACAGGGAGTTATGCACACACAAGGGGACAATCCTGCAGGCCTGAGTAGTTCCATTGAAGTGAACTGGCCTAACTCGGAGGTGATGTGCCTAGGCCGGTGTAGGCTGGACCCGCTGGATGCAATTGCATACCGAGTCCCTTGGGGACCCAGCACACAAAGCTGTAGCCCTGTCTGGGCTAGCAGGGGGTTGCTGTGCCCACATAACTGAAGGAATTTCTGTAAGTTGATGCAGCCTTGCAACTCATAACCTGGAGCTGCTCAAAATAGCCATAGTGCCATCTGCTACGACCCCAGCCATACCATGCCCTCCCCACCCCGTTCCCAGCCTCAGCTTGGTATGCCCTCCAAAGGGGGGTGTTTGCAGCTGCCTTACACAGTGCCTGCACCAGGGAATTCTCCCGTAGCCAGCTAAGGGAAATCATCACAAGGATGAGTCCCTCCCCCTTACTCCAACTGAGAGTTCCTTATATACACTTACCAGTGTGTAACTTATGCACATAGCAGCTGAAAAAAATGTGCAAGTTGAAGTACGGTGGGGCTACTTTGATGTAGACCCTCTTGTTGGTTGCTTTTCTTACTGCTCTGTGCAAGATACACCAACTTAGAGGGCCAAATACCATAGCTTTTCCTACCTTCAAGTTATTATTGACTATTTGTATTACAGCAGGTGCTAGAAGCCCATGTCCTACCTTCACCGTAGAATTAACTCAGGTGATCAGCACCTGCATCTAAGCACCTGGGTTAGCTTAGCCTGGATGTGAGCTGCACCTTGCCAAGCCATAATACCTAAGTTACTGTACCCTCACTGGTACACATCACTAGGACTTCTGGGGACATAACCCATGGTTCTTTGCGCTGCAGTAAGCTGAACCAATCTATAATTCTTTCCCTATGAGTTGTGGGAGAACTTATCAGTCCTTCTGAGCACAAGCGGGGGAAATTGTGGGAAGGCACCGAAGGACAATCAGCACTCAAGCATGCATCCTCACTCCAAAGCAGGTGGGTTACCAGCACGAATGAAAGCAGAACGCGGGCTCTAACTCTCAGACTCAGCCGGACCAGCTAGTCTGGGTCTGAAGCACTGCCAAACTCAGGTGAGAGGGCTTTGTATGTGGACAGGATAGGGGTTAGGGACAAGACCCGAGTACGAGCCTGAGTGAACTTTGCAGTGAAGACAGACCCTGCCCCAAAGAGCGTACAATCTTAACTGCAAGACAGACCGAGGGTGGGAGGAGAAATAAGGCCTGGAGAAGGGAAGGGACTTGCCCCAGGACACCCAGCAGATCAGTAGCTGTGTAGAGAACAGAATCCTGTTTTCTTGAGTGCCTTTCCTACCTTTCATTTAAATCATCACCCAGGGCTTTTCACATTTCTTCTTTCCATTTGTGTCTCTGATCAGCCTGACTGTGCACAAGACAGCACTGTAAGGTCACAAATGGCATGAAGTGAAGCAACTCTCTACATCAAGAGAAGTGGCTAGCCGAGCACCTGAGGTGCTCTCAGTCTCACCAATGGTGGTGGCTGAGAGCTGCATTTGTATTTTTCCTTTGAGTAAAGCTTGGGAATAAAAATAGGGCCAGACCCTGAACTGATGTAAATCAACCATAGCTTTTTTCTCCTCCAGAGTCATAACTCCTCACTAATGGTGAGTGGAGACAACACTGCTCTACATTAAGTGTGCACTCTGTAAGCTGGTCCCGTGTTATCCCATATTCATCTGTTCTGTGATCAGTAGCCTGGAAAAGGATTTAAGCGCAATCCTTGTAGCCTATGTTCAGGCAGAATTCCTGTTGAAGGCAACAGGAGTTGTGTTTGTGTAAGAGGTTCAGGATCAGGCCCTTAATTATATTATAACAAAATTCTAAGATTATTCTACAGGAAAACGACCCTTCAAGAATTGCCAGCAATGAAAAGTGGATAACTGGTCCCCTCTCTCTGGGAGAGAGGAGATTGCTGGAACTGATGCATTCAACTTGTGCTTAAAATGTCATGATCCATTAGAGCCCTTACTGAGAAACTTGTAGAGACTGGTCTCTTTCTGGCTTCCCTGGAGCACAGTTTAGAACCCAGACATCACTGCTTACACCACCCTGGCACTTTAATTTGGAAGCTGCCCCCTTTTTAATTACTGCTCGGTTGGGGTCCTTATAATCACCCAAGTCAAAACTAAACCAATTTAAAATGATCACTGGTACAGCTCCCAGGTGTGACTTCCAGGAGTGTTTTAAACTCAGGCCAGTTCAAATTACTATGGCTATAACCTCCTAATTAAGAAGAGTTATGGCTTGATTTAAAGAAAAAAAAACTAATTAACACATGAAGTGTAATGTCTTAATTGGGACTTGGATTCTAAAATTTGTGAAGTTCAGGATAAATGATTCATAATTAGTGGAGAAGGATCACTTTTCTTTCTGCCCTAAGGATCTTTGTCCTCAAATCAGTTTTCAAAATAACATTTAGCTCAACGTTGTCTTCCGGATTTTGCAGAGAGGGAACTGGAATGCTGTCTAATAACCCAACAACTGGCTCCCCCCCAACTAAAATCTATATCTGATTTCAATTGCTAGATGTTCCACAACCTCCTGTTTGCAAAGCAATCATCTCATACCAGAAAAAAGAATGAATTCACTCTTTGTTAAATAGTGAACTAGTTTATTTCCTGTTAAATAAATTGGGAGCCTTGCTCAGCTGTTAGAGTACAGAACTGGAAGTCAAGACTCCTAGGTCCTATTAACAGCTCTGTCACTGAGACTACGGCCCGTCGACTCTGCTTCTGCCTCTCACAATGGTGGCGTACAGGAGTCGACGGCAGAGCGATCGGGGATCGATTTATCACGTCTACGCTAGACGCGATAAATTGATCCCCGATAGATCGATCACTACCCACCAATCCGGCAGGTAGTGTAGACATACGCTATGTCTACACTTAAAATGATACAGCGGCACTGCTGCACTGCATCAGCATAGACGCTTCAGCAACAGGAGGGGTTAGCCCGCTGCTGTAGTTAATCCACCTTCCTAAGAGGGGGTAGCTAGGGCCAAAGGTGCTGGAACTAGGGGTCTGTGGGGGGTGTTGCTGCACCCCCTGGTTTGAAGTAGGAATAACAACCTAAACACGTGGTTTCTGCCTTCAGCACCCCCACTACAAAAGTTGCTCCAGCACCACTGGCTCTATCGACAGGAGAATTCTTCTATCTACATCGGGGGTTAGATCGGCCTTTAACTACACCCCGGAGAGATGTACCAAAGCCATTGTAATTTTTCAGTGTAGATCAGCTCTGACGTGCTTCGGGCCAGATTGTGATGATCATACTCCCAGGGAACGAACAGTACCTTGCACTATCAGTAGTTCCATTAAAATCAACAAGGCTACTTGTGGAGTCTGATATGACTCAGTGCAAATAGGGATATCCCACTTGAGCCCTCTGTGATTCAAAATGGATCAGATCAGCACAAATTTTCCAAAGTGGCCTCTAATTCTGATTTGCTCCAATTTTTGGGTGCTCAGCTTTGGATGCATTGAGCCCAATACATTGCTACTGGCATCTTGCATTGTCGTTTACACCAGTGGAAAATGAGTGCAAAACACTAGAAAATCAGAACAGTAGGATTTTATACCCGCTTTGCAATGGGGCAAACAATTGTCAAGGCAATTCTATGGTGAATCAGACCCAGCGTTCCTAAAGCTGGGAACCAAAACACAAGTACCTAGAATTAGAAGCCACCTTTGAAAATATGGGCCTTGCCTCTTCTGTTCCTCTGCCTGGGCTCCGGCAAAATGATCATATTTACATCCCATTTCTGAGGCACACATAGCAGCGCTGCTTGCCTCACACTTGACTGTGAAGCACAATTAACATTTGCAAATTGATCTTTGGATGAAAGACACTATGTATGTGCAAAGTATTTCTCTTCCTGCCACTGCCACCACTTTTCTCCTTCTGTCTGTCTCTCTCCCTCTCTTTTTAAGCTTTGTCTGTCTACTCCCCCTCAAAATGCCCTCATGCCTACTTTTTTGGCATCTTGCTGCTGACGCACAGCGGATACAAGCAAGCCAATGACATCATGAGGAGCTTCTGGCTCATTGAGCCCAGGTATAAATTATTATTCTGAGATAGATGTATTTAAAACAGAAAGACCTTAAAGATCCCATGCATATATGTACATATATATGTGTGTGTGTGTGTGTGTATGTGTATATCAACTTATGCAGACAGTACATCTGCTCCACAGATACAGTATGTTGTAGATCTTGCAAATACACCTTCATTCAACTTTCATCACATTGTTCATTAGTGATTTAAATTTTGCATAATTTGGCAGCTGCCTCTGGTGTTTTTCAGGAGGTACTGTAATTTATTCCATATGGAAGTCACTTGGTGTACTAAAAAGGAGTTATCAGGTTCAGTGAACCAGAGCTGTATTTGCCTAGAAGAAGGTGTTAGATGCTAAACTAAATATGACAGGAGTTAACTGAAATCTCCCGACTGACAGATTCTGTGGGTTTTGTCGTATTTAATATAAAGAGGATCATAGCTAATACGTACATTATGAGAGACTGAGAATTACAATGGGGCAGGAACATTAATCTTATTTCTTGTGGGTCAAAGCCCTGAGTATCCTGAGGCACATCCCAAGCAGGAGGGAGCTACTCAAAGCCCCTTGTTAAAACTGTACCTCCAAAAAAAAAGGAATGTATGGGGTGATTTTCCTGTCCTTGATAGGACTGTCCCATATCAGGATCCTGCTAATCCACCCCTGCCACAAGCAATTTATCCCTAGGGATCAGAAAAATCTACCTGATGAACACATTTATTTTGCCAGCTGGATGGCCTCTATTTTTAAAATCAGTTCCCAGGGGAAGCTTCTCCTAGATGCCCTACAAGCCATCCCTACCCCTCTGTTGAGGGTCACCCAAGAGAATGCTGTGCTTTGGTTGTGATAAGGCAGCTGTGAGGAGAGCCAGGGACTCCAGGATTTTCCTCTTAAAAGGAAAAACAGCTTTGACTTATGACATGTGGGAGCCTCAGCATGGCATGGGTGCTGTTAGCTGAGCCATTTCACCACACGCCTGGAGACCTGTCATGTTAAAATCTGGGCTAGAAGGGCGGTTAAGAGAAAGAAGAAACTCTCATCTTAAAGGCGGTAAAACTTTGACGCTGTCTACACATTTACCTTAGCCCCTGCACTCTGCCGACATTACCAGCCTCATCGGACCATTGTCCAGTTCCATACCCAGTGACCCTATGCTTTCTTCCATGTGGCCCACTGTGCATGGTATGACCTCCCAGAGCTTACCTACAGCGTCCCAACCCTGCCTGCATGTAAGTCCCTCTTGAAGACCCTGGGAAGCTACAGTGAACTGAGCTGTCTTGTACATAAATTGCCTGTTGTTGTTCCCCCTTTCCCTCACCTCTATCTACGCGTCTGACTGTCCTTCAACTGGGATCTCCTTGGGACAGGGACCAACCTTGGAAAGTGTTTGGAAAGTTCTGGGCACTGCCAAAAATAAATTATTGTAAAAGCACTCTGCTGGTGCCTTGCCCAGTCAGTGGCTTGAGACGATTTTAAACTATGCATAAATGGTGCTCAACTGTTTTTATTGCAGAATTAAGGATATTTTGATTAAAACAATATAACCAATGTCTTGAACTTTATGACCTTTGCCTTCTGGACTACAGCAAGGTGACATATCTGGGCATGAAGCCTTAAGCCCTTAGCAAACTCCAGCTGGTACAGAACACGGTAGCAGATCTCCTGAGCAACGTGAGCACATCACACTCGTCCTCCACTCCCTGCACTACCAAACCAAGTTCAAGGTCTCAATCCTTATCTTCAAAGCACTCAACAGCCTGGGCTGAGGTTACCTAAAGAGCCTACTGTTGTCAATGATCTTTCTCCTCTGGCACAATGGAACTCTCTGAAATAAAGGTAGAGCTTGTCTGTGCAGGAGACAGGTTTCTCAGAGGCCGGTCGGAAACAGCAAAATGAACTCCCTCAGGAACTAAAGACCACCACGAACCTCATCACTTTCCATTCTAAGTGCTAGGAACACGTCTTTGACCTTGTCATCTCTAATATAAACACACAGCAGCGTATGTACGTTTGGTTGTGTAACGTAGGTACATGTGGGTGTATAAACCCTCCAAAAGAAAACACTCCACTGTACACACATTGTGAAGAGGATGAGAGAACAAAAAAATGTGACAGATGTGCAGTCACATTGCTTAATGCTCTACTGAAAGGTGCTAAGATACTCCAGCAATGAGTGTGGTATGAGGACCTATATAGAATAGAATAGAATAGCTAGAATCCTCCCCATGAACAAGTCAAACCAGTAGCCCTACTTATCCACTCTATAGTATAAAGATTTCAAGCCAAGGGTCTCTAGTACAAGTCTGTTTGCCAAAAGGTTCTGCCACCTTCTTTGGCTCTGGTTATGAGAAACTCTTTTCATTTAACTTGAAAAACAAATTAATTGATTCCCAGTTCTCCTCTCCAACACAGCAAACAAACCCCAAGACACTGGAGTCACAGGTTAAGGGAGAGGGAGGGAGGGAGAAATTGTTGTGTAAGTCCCTGTTAAAATCTTAGTATCAGAGGGGCAGCTGCGTTAGTCTGTATCCACAAAAACAAGGAGGAGTCCGGTGGCATCTTAAAGACTAACAGATTTAGTTGGGCATAAGCTTTCATGGGTAAAAACCCCCCACTTCTTCAGATGTCCTTATTGTTCCTGTTAAAATCTTGACACAACCTCTCCGCCCTACAAATGCTGCTGAAAGGTGTAACTGCGCTCCTGGGATTGGACAGAAAATAATTCTGCTGACTAGAACAGATTTAACAAAGTGACTGCAGCTTCCCTACTTCGCAGATGTTTTCAAGGGAATTTTGTGCTGGCGACAGAGGCGCTGGAGACTGGAGTTCACTTGGTATCTACAGAATGGGCACAGCACGGGCAACTGAAATGCCATCCAGCTAACATGCCTTCACTTATTCCTCAAGGATGGAGCTCAGTCTCCAGCCCCATGTCCATTTCTCTGAGACTGCCCACCAGGGGACCCCAGTGTGTCAGCAGTGGGGGCGTGTTTTGCAATGGGCAAACTTCTCTTGTAGGGAAAGGACAGGGACTGCTCTAATAGAATTTCACAGGGCAACACACAGGGTTTGAGGAGACTGTTTTCACCTTTATATCATCAGATTCACTGCTGAAAACTGCAGTGTGCTATTTTAAACATACCCCAAGGAACCTACGCTGCAGCTTCATGCTCCCTGGCCTTCCGCTACAATTTCTGCTTACGCCCCTCCAGACCACTCAGAATGAAGCAGCCAAGCTCATCCTCCTCTCCTCTCACTCCTCTTCTCTCTTCAAATCCATCGTCTTGCCTCATCCCACCTTCTGCACCAAGTTCCAGCTTCTCAGCCTTGCCTTTTGGGCTTTGCACAGCTCCAAGACTCCCTCCTGCCTACATCTCAGTTCTCACTTCACAGCCCTTGCTCTCTGCTCTGCCAACATGTCCTCCTTCCCCTCTGCCTGGCTGCTCTCCTCTCATCTTTGTGCCTTATTCCACACTGGCCCCTGCACCTGAAACCCATTCTCAGTTCTATCCACTGAAGTGAACACCAGTGAAATGGTTAACGTTGACACTGGTGGGCCACCATGGGCTACAGAGCTGACACTGGGTTGAATGGATCAACAGAGGGCAAGAGAGTTCACCCCTCCAGGCTACTGTTTCAGGCTCTCCATATACTCAAGAAAACACAGCATTGTGTACGCTCAGTTTGGGTTTGAAAAGGTTGTGGGGTTTTTGGCAACTGCGAGGGCTAGAAACTATTTTTTTTTAAAATGAAAGCTGAGATTCTTCACAATCCAAATGTTACATGGGCCACGTAAATACATCCAGCAGGCTGGGTCTGGCACCTGGGCTGTAAGTCTGACATATCTGATTTAGGGTGTAAGCTCTCTGGAGTAGAGGCACTGGGCCAAAAATGCTACTGGTGTAAACTGGAGCAGTTCCACAGACTCAACTGAAGATGTACCAATTTACACTCAGCAGAGTATTTGATCCTATGTCTTTATAAGGTCTATGCATACTGGTCATGCCATATAAAAAGATAAAACAACAACATAGCTTATTTTCTCATGGACAGGAGTTTGGATAAAACTGAAATTCCAAGTGGATACCTATGTATGTCCCCAGATATTTAATTTTAGGGCTGTCAAGCGATTAAAAAAATTAATTGCAGGTTTAATCACACTGTTAATAATAGAATACCATTAATTTAAATATTTTTTGATGTTTTCTACATTTCCAAATATATTGATTTCAGTTACAACACAGAATGCAAAATGTACAGTGCTCACTTTATATTTATTTTTTATTACAAGTATCTGCACTGTAAAAACACAAAAGTAGTAGTATTTTTCAATTCACCTAATACAAGCACTGCAGTGCAATCTCTATCATGAAAGTTGAACTTACAAATGTAGAACTATGTACAAAAATAACTGCATTCAAAAATAAAACATTGTAAAGTTTTAGAGCCTGCAAGTCCACTCAGTTCTACTTCTTGTTCAGCCAATCGCTCAGACAAACAAATTTGTTTACATTTTCAGGAGATAACACTGCCTGCTTCTTGTTTACAATGTCACCTGAAAGTGAGAACAGGCATTCTCATAGCACTGTTGTAGCCGGTGTTGCAAGATATTTCTGTGCCAGATGTTCTAAAGATTCATATGTCTCTTCATGCTTTAACCACCATTCCAGGGGACATGCGTCCATGCTGATAATGGGTTTTACTCAATAACAATCTGAAGAAGTGTGGAACGACACATGTTCATTTTCATTATCTGAGTCAGATGCCACCAGCAGAAAGATGATTTTCTTTTTTCGTGGGTTTGGGTTTTGCAGTTTCCGCATTGGAGTGTTGCTCTTTTAATAATTCTGAAATCGTGCTCTACATCTCGTCCCTTTCAGATTTTGGACGGCACTTCAGATTCTTAAACCTTAGGTCGAGTGCTGTACCTATGTTTAGAAATCTCACATTGGTACCTTCTTTGCATTTTGTCAAAACTGCAGTGAAAATATTCTTAAAACGAACATCCGAGATTGCTATAACATGAAATATATGGCAGAATGCGGGTAAAACAGAGATGGGGACATACAATTCTCCCCCAAGGAGTTCTGTCAGAAATTTAATTAATGCATTATTTTTTAACGAGCGTCATCAGAATGGAAGCATGTCCTCCGGAATAGTGGCTGAAGCATGAAGGGGAATACAAATGTTTAGCATATTTGGCACATAAATACCTTGCAATGCCAGCTACAAAAGTGCCATGCAAATGCCTGTTCTCACTTTCTAGTGACATCGTAAATAAGAAGAGCATTATCGCCTATAAATGAAAAAAAAATTGATTGTCTTAGCAATTGGCTGAACAAGAAGTGGGACTAACTGGACTTGTAGGGTCTGAAGTTTTACATTGTTTTGTTTTTGAGTGCAGTTATGTAACAAAAAAAATCTACATTTGTAAGTTGCACTTTCATGACAAAGAGATGCACTACAGTATTTGTATGAAGTGAACTGAAAAATACTATTTCTTTTATCATTTTTACAGCGCAAGTATTTGTAATAAAACATATACTTTGATTTCAATTACAACAAAGAATACAATATATAAGAAAATGTACACAAACATCCAAAATATTTCATAAATCAATAGGTATTCTATTGTTTAACAGTGCAATTAAAACTGTGATTAATCAGGATTAATTTTTAATCACGATTAATTTTCTTGTGTTAATCGCGTGAGTTAACCATGATTAATCAACAGCCCTAATTCATTTATATCAAACTAACTTTCTAAGAGTACATCAGCCTGTGATACTCTCACCACTGTAACTGCCTTAGCAGACCTTACCTTGATGGCTAAAAAAAGTCATTGGGTCCTGTGTACATTCTGGCTTGAATCATGCCAGCAATAACTCTTTTGTGTTTTCCAGCATGGCTACTGCTAAGCTGGTTTCTTTGCCCAGTGCGGACTGGGAATTTTAAGACTCATGCTAGCCCAAAGCATGGTGTAGGCTAGCCCCATTAGGTAACTCACAGAACCACTTCCGAAGATGCGGCCCAGTCCTGTTCCCAATTAACTCAATGGGAGCGTCCAGCAAGGGCTGTAGTTTACAACAGGCTGCAATTGTGTCTGAGAACGGGGTTATAATCCATAAAATGAATAGGTTCTAATTCTGTTTCTGAGAGAAAAGGAGGAAGCTGGGTGAGGGGAATGGGAGGATGCTGGGAACATGGCTGTGGCAACTGATGCTTAGTTGGAGAATCCTTGCACAGTTTCTTCCTCATCTTTCTAGAACCATTGCACAATAGGATAAATACAAGTATCTGAATGATGACAACATTGTGAGATACAAGTAGGATAAATTCATTCCTCGTGTAACTCCACTGAAGTCAGAGTTATGCGAGGGGTCCAGTGAGGCTGCACCAGAGAAGGCACATGATGAGTTCTTCTACTTTCTTCTGCTTTAAAATTCTTTATGCCCCATACTTAGAATTTTCTTACTTTCATGGATGCAGCTAAACCGTATTTATATTTTATTAAGGCTGTCTTGACATAGCTATTGTTTATTATACAACTGAAATAAGAATATATCTGTGCAAAATAACTGGCATTATGCTCATCACACAGTGCATGCCATCCCAAAATAAATGTTGATTCTATAGGTTGGATGCTTCCACATCATGTCCAAGCAGCAGGAATGCATGAGACATGGTGAAAGAACGGAACACCAGGGAGCTAAGCAGTGGGAGGTAACACTGAGTTGCCTGAAGAGCAAAGAATGAAGGCCAGGGAGTTAAAATACGCAGCAGGCAGAGACTAGAGACGCCAAGAGAGCTGAAAAAAATGGCATGAGAGATGAGAGAGGCAGCTGGGGGAGTTAAAACATGCAGATGGAGAGATGCGAGATATGGCTGGGAGAGATGAAAGACCTGGATCCAAGTGGAAAGATGACGACCAGGAACTGGCCACTAAAATAAACTTTTAAAATATTTGGACAAAAAACCCCAACAACACTATATTAGTCTTGTTTTAAGCTAAAAACCATTGGTGGGGACTATGGGCAGATCCTCAGCTGATGGAACACAGCTCCACTTAAGTCAAGGAAATTATACCAATTTACCACTGGCCCCATACACAAGGAATCAGAGTGGCATTTGTAAGTCACTTTTCTCACTAACCACAACCTCAGATTCAAACACAGCAGAACTCTGAGGAAGATCTAGATTGAACTTTGTGACTCAGGCCTAGGTTTAATTAAAATCACCTTCAGCCTTAAAAATAATAAATAATAAATCATCATTCTCCTCACCGTTTTTAAAGTAATATGAGATTTTTTTTAATAATTAAAGCTATGCGTAATACATCTCATATGTCTCTTGCTATAACTGCAATAAAACTTTCCCACCGTAACGAGGATCTGACATACAGCTGTTTGTCAGACAGACAGTTTGCAGTGTTGCTGTAGTCTTGTTGGTCCCAGGATATTAGAAGATAATGTGGGTGAGGTCATATTTTTTATTGGACCAACTTCTGTGGGGGAAAGAGACAAGTTTTCAGGCTTACACACCATGTGTCTCTCAGATAGACAGACAGGAAAAAGAGCTGCCTGGCAATTTTCCACTTACACGATTTTTTGATAGAAAAGGCAGCTTCTGCAAAATTGAAATTTTTCACTGGAAAATTTTGATTTTGCCAAAATTTTTCAATTTTCCATCAGGAATACCAAATCAAAATACTTCATTTCAGGTTGGTTACACTCGTATTGAAATATTTCAGTTTGTTGAACTGATCCAAAACATTTTGTTTCAAGCCAATTCAAAATTAAACTGAATCTCTTCATGGTACTGTATTGCCTCATGGGAGTTGTAGTTCACGAAGTCTCATGCCACTATTTTCTCCTATGGGCCAGGTTCCCTGACTTGACCATGTCTCCCATGATGCAATGCAGCCTCCCCTCTGACCAGGCTGTACAATGCATCATGGAAGATGTAGTCTCGTCAGGCATCTGAATTACAACTTCTATGAGGCAATGCAGCACCACTGGGAGAAGCAGTTTAATATTGAACTGACTGGAAATGGAAGATCTTAAAAAAAATCACATAATCGTGATTACAATTTTGGGATTTTCCCCATGTCAATACTAACTGATTTTGGCAGCTGATAACTCACAAATTGCTACAGATAAATAAAGGACAGAGCTTCGCAGCACTTGAAAACTGGTGCCATGCTTTCAGATGGTATGGAACCCTTTTTTTAAAGCGCTCACAGTTCTCAGGAGAGCAGCAGATAAGTTCATGCTGGAACTGAAGAGGGAGGAAAGTAAGGCAGCAATCAGAGTAATGCATCATAGCTTTCCAAAACTAGATATTATAACGGAAGAGATCGTCAAAGCCACAAATGGCAGCGAAGTACCTAACTCTCACTGAAAGTCAATGGGAGTTGGGTGCCTATATGCCATTTGTGCCTTTGAAAATCTACTGCATTGTCTGTAAATATTATAAATAAATAGAGAAATTATATTTAGAACATAAGAACGGCCGTACTGGGTCAGACCAAAAGTCCAGTATCTGTCTACCGACAGTGGCCAATGCCAGGTGCCCCAGAGGAAGTGAAGCTAACAGGCAATGATCAAGTGATCTCTCTCCTGCCATCCATCTCCATCCTCTGATGAACAGAGGCTAGAGACAGCCATTTTTACCTTCTGGCTAATAGCCATTTATAGACTTAGCACCATGAATTATCCAGTTCCCTTTTAAACTCTGTTAGTTCCTAGCCTTCACACCTCTCAGGTAAGGAGTTCCACAAGTTGACTGTGTGCTGCGTGAGAAGAACTTCATTTTATTGTTTTAAACCTGCTACCATTAATTCATTTGGTGATCCAAGTTCTGTGATTATGGGAATAGTAAATAACTTTTCTTATCCACTTTCTCCACATCACTCATGATTTTATATATCTCTATCATATCCCCCCTTAGTCTCCTCTTTTCCAAGCTGAAGAGGCCTAGCCTCTTTAATCTTTCCTCATATGGGACCCTCTCCAAACCCCTAAACATTTTAGTTGCCCTTTTCTGAACCTTTTCCAGTGCTAGAATATCTTTTTTCAGGTGAGGAGACCACATCTGTAGACAGTATTCGAGATGTGGGCGTACCATGGATTTATATAAGGGCAATAATATATTCTCAGTCTTATTCTCTATCCCCTTTTTCTGCTAGTCCTCATTATATAAGCACAGTATTGCCAATCCAAAGCATTCAGAAACCAAAAGTCAGAGCCCCAAAAAATGAAAATGGCTTAAAAATCTTATGATTTTTAAAAAAATAATACATAATAATGTTGTTGGTTTGGTGAGTTCTGAGCCTTTAGGGGGCACTCAGGTCACACTTTCAAGCTCTTTGCAGCCACGAGGTCTAAAAACTTACTTTGTAAAAAAACTGAGACCTGAGATTCTCACCTAAACGTTTGACTCCAGGAGCTGGGATTTCAAGAAAAATGACAAATAGGCTGCTATTGTATGAATATGGACCAGATCCTCTCCTGGAGTAACCTGTGTAGCTTCGCTGGCCAGCTCAAAACCTGGCCTTATAAATCGACTTTCCTTCTTTGCTGACCCAGTCTGTTATGCCTCCACCTTCCTGCACTGACCTGAATTGAAAACTCACTTCTTCCAAAAAGGCCCTTCCTCCTTAGTCTTTTCCTCAGAGAGCTGCCATGAAATTGGACTGAAAACGTTTATTTCACTGACCACTAAAAACAAAAATCCCTGCAAAAAAAATGTGGAACTGCACAGGTACGTGCCTGTGGAGTCTTCTGGCTCCCCTGGGAAACTCCTGTCTTTGGGCACCCTCTGCTGGCATCCCAAAAGCTGTCAATCTCCTATTTTTAGGGACAGACAGCTCCATACTATAATGACTGGCCTGAGAAAAACATTGAGCAAACGTGCATGAACAGAGCAACCACAGTGAGATCCATGCAGCAGGAAAGAGCCACAGATTGTTAGGGAGAAGATCTCTACATCTCAGGAAATGCAGGCTGGAGAAGGCAGTACTTAGTGCCTGGGGGGACTTAATGGGAAAAGGAGATGCTGGAGCAAGGCAAGGCCCAAGAAGGTCATGGGGGGAAAGGGGAGGAAGGTGACTACCACTGGAACGGAGTGAGGTATTTTAAGGTTATGCCAGAATTCCCCAGGCTGGAATTTGACCTGGACAGCTGGGTTCACAGTCTGATCTTTGGGCAAAGGGCATAAAAAGTTCCATAAGAGCTTTAAACCACCTTGCACATGCTACACAACATGGTAGTTTTACATCTCATCAAACTTTTTATTTGGCCTGAGCCATGTGGGTCTCAGGAGTCCTAGGTTCAATTCCTAGCTCTGCCACTGACCTCCTGGGTGACGCTGGGCAAGCCACTTCTGCTCCCCTTGCCTCAGTTTCCCTGTGCGTAAAATAGGAATAATAATACCGAGCTTCTTTGTAAAGCGCTTTGAGTGCTACTGATGAAAAGTCAGTATCATCAGTATTCACAGCATGTCTGTTTGGAAAGTACCAAGCACAGGGTTGGTGCTACAGAAATAATTAATAGCAGAGAGGGAGGATGGTCTTGTTAAAGCTATGGGCTGGGACTCTCTTTGTTACATTGGGCAAGCCATTTAAGGTTTGTTTACACAAGGAAATTATTCCATAATAAGGTAGGGTGTGATTTTAAAGTATAACAGCTATTCTGGAATAGCTGTGTGGACACTCTTATTCCAGTTTAGCTTAATCCAAATTGGAATTATTCCGGTCAACATCCCTATGCAGACAGGGCCTTAATCTCGCTCTGCCTCATTATCTAATCTGTAAAATGGGGCTAATAATACTGTGATTCTTGACACCCTTTGTCTGTTGTGTCTATTTAAGAGAGTCCAGGGCAGGGACACTATGTGTTTGTACAGCACCAAGCACACTGGAGCCCTGGTCTTGGAGAGGGTCTTGAGAGGTGACAGTAATACAAATGAACAAATGCAAGATGCCCAGAAACACATCAGCCATTAACACTTATAGAAAAAAAGGCTTGATCCCTGTTAACAAGCAGAGAGAATTTCACACAGCCCAATGGCATTTATGGACCAAGGACAAAGCTGTTGCTACTCAAAGCTGAGGTTCAATACCCAATCCTGCTAATTATTGTTTACTTTGTCAGTGGAGTGTTTTAGAGTTGCCATCATTAACATTTGATTAAAAAGTGCTTCCAGTTTAGCGTCAGAACAAAGGTAGCTGGCTCTTTAGAGACACTATCCTTCAATGCAGTAATCAGTCTCTGAAGGTTCACAGGTGACACACGCACCATTGAAGCCCATTGAAACAGAATGAGGTGTACAGATGGGATGATAGTAGATGGCCTCTTCTCTGACAGAGAATTTTTTTTTAAAAAGCCAGGAAAGAGTAAACATCCACAACAAAAAGAACTCACCGCACTACATTCTTAGTAGAAAAGAAAAAAGACATGCTGGAACGCAGGGGAGAGGGGATATGGATGTAGCAGATACTTTGTTAAAATGCGGTGATACTGGTAATTAGACATACTATGATAATACTGCCCCATACCACACACACCCTAAAGTGCTATCAAAAATGTAGCATTTCTCAAAAGTGCAATGAAATACCAGGGAGCCATACATCACGAGGGAGCCAATCTTAATCACAGGAAGCCAAGTTTCACATAGCATGCAACAGACAGCATTTGAGGCTAGTGTTCCACCCATGCTTCCATACAATTAGGCCCAGTTTTTCAGAAAGAGGCCCAAGGCCTGCATGAAATTACATGCTTATGGCCTGATCCAAACTTCACTGAAATCAATGGGAATCTTTCCATTGAATACAGCAGGTTTTTAGACCCCTAAAGAGTAAAAGTAATCAAGCAACTGCAGCAATTCAGACAGAAGATTTTTGCTTGTTCCTTTTAAAGAGAAGCCATAATACCAATATTAATGCTACAGTACTCTATACCGATGGCCAAAGATGCCGAAACAACAATACAATGTGCAACAATACAATTACTGCTATCTACTGGAGTATACTTTTGTCTTTGGCCAGTTTGACAAGGATATTTCTTCTGAAATCACAGTTAATGTCCACACTGGAGCTTGAAGGTGTAACCTCCAGTTACATACCTGTGTTAGCTCTGATCAAACAAACAGTCTAAAGCCAAAAGAGTAGCCACGGTGGCATGGGTGGGTTACCTGACCTGAGTACGTACTTAGGGTCTTAGATGGCATTGGACTCAGGGTGGCTAGCCCCCTCCTGCTGCTTGCACTGCTGTGGCTACATTGCTATTTTTAGCACGCTAGCTTGAGCTAGCACAGGTATGTCTCCCCGAGCAGAAAACGACACCTTCCAGCTCCAGTGCCGCCGTAACCTAAATTGCACATCTTTACCCATGAAGGCTGTTCCTCACTTTCCCCCAACTTCCCTTTCCCTGGAAATTCCCTCCTTCCCCACATCACCCAACACTTACTTCTCCATTATAGACATAATCATTGGAGGTAGAACCAGTATAGGCATTGGCAGGACCACTCTAGTCAGGGCTGTCTCTATCAGTGCCTGAAACAAAATAAAATAAAATAAAAAAAGAAATAGAAGACAGACACTTAAAACTAAATAATAATAGGAGATATACCTATTTCCTAGAACTGGAAGGGACCTTGAAAGGTCATTGAGTCCAGCCCCCTGCCTTCACTAGCAAGACCAATTTTTGCCCCCGATCCTTAGGTGGCCCCCTCAAGGACTGAACTCACAACCCTGGGTTTAGCAGGCCAATGCTCAAACCACTGAGCTATCCCTCCCCCATAATAAAACTGGTCCCAGCATATGCCTTTATTGATCAAACAATCCACTGGGACGGAAATCCTTCCCCTAGCATTTTCAATGGTATGCATGTGGTTGGAATGTAACAACAAAGATTGATAACAAGCTTGATATCAGTCACTTGCTTATAGATTCATGGATTATTAGGCTGGACTATCTGGGCCACTGTGACTATCTGGTCTGACCTCCTGTATAATCCAGGCCAGAGAACTTCCCTCAATTAATTCCTACTTGAGCTAGAGCAGATCTTTAGAAAAAACATCTAATGCTGATTTTAAAATGGCCAGTGATGAAGAAACCACCACAACCCTTGGCAAGTTGGTCTAATGGTTAATTACCCTCACTGTTAAAAATGTGCACCTTGTTTCCAGGCTGAATTTGTCTAGTTTCAGCTTCCAGCCATTGGATCTAGTTATACATACCTCTGTCTGCTAGCTGGAAGAGCCCACCAATTTCTCTTCCCCATGCAGGTACTTCCAGACTGTGATCAAGTCACCCCTTAACTTTCTCTTTGTTAAGCTAAAAAGATGGCACTCTTTGACTCTTATCACTGCAGGGCTATCTCCACACTGTACCGCTGTAAGGGCTCTCGTGTAGCTGCTCTATGCCAATGAGAGAGAGCTCTCCCGTTGACATAATTAAACTACATCCAACGAGCATAGGCCAAGAGAAGTACTCCTGCATAGGTCAAGAGTATAATAGGCTAGGCAAGGCTACGCCTGCCCTGGCACAGCTGCAGCTGCCAGTTGCGGGGAAGTTTTTTATTATTATTAGGCACCATGCAAGTTCTGGGGAAGCTGAGGAGGCGGAATGTGCTACTCAACTTCCTTGGTTCATCAGTAATCTCCCTGGACTCCATGGTGCATACAAAAAGCTCAGGTTATTCAGAAGAGACGTGAGCATTTCCCATGGGGTGGCTTGGGGTCTCAGGAGGGGAGGTGCGGAGCAGCTGGGAGAGCTCCAGCCAGCCCGGGACTCCTCCAGGGGCAGGGGGACTTAGGGCTCTAGCTGGCCCAGGGGTCCTCCGGCTGTGGGGGGAGAGGGGGTTGGGGGCTCTGGCCACGGGGGGGAAGGGGGTTCAGGTGGAAAGGGTGGAGTGAGGGGGGCTAGCCTCCTGGAAGGGGAGCTCCACCCACCACCCATGTCTGTTTTCTCACCCCGCTGAGTGACATAAGTTTTGATGACATAAGTGATAGTGTAGACATGGCCTGAATTATTTTTTTCTGAACTGCTAATCACTCCTGTGGCTATTCTCTCAACCCTCGCCAATTTATCAACATAGGGCTCGGCAGTAAGTGGTTTTCTCATCCCAGGAGAGTTTTCTAGATTTTGAAAATTTTTCCCATTCTGAATCAGGAAGGGAAATCAAAATCTGGAAATTTTTCCCACATTGACAAATTGAAAAAATAATTCAATTAGGGTAAAAAGACGGTTACTCACCTTTGTAACTGTTGTTCTTCGAGATGTGTTGCTCATATCCATTCCAGTTAGGTGTGCACGCGCTGCGTGCACATTCATCGGAAGATTTTTACCCTAGCAACACTCGGTGGGTTGGCTGGGCGCCCAATGGAGTGGCGCCGCCATGGCGCCGGATATATACCCCTGCCACCCAACCGCCCCTCAGTTCCTTCTTGCCAGCTACTCCGACAGTGGGAAAGGAGGGTGGGTTTGGAATGGATATGAGCAACACATCTCGAAGAACAACAGTTACAAAGGTGAGTAACCATCTTTTCTTCTTCGAGTGATTGCTCATATCCATTCCAGTTAGGTGATTCCCAAGCCTTACGTAGGCCTTGGGGTTGGAGTGAGATGTGGCAGAATGCAAAACTGCTGAGCCAAAGGCTGCATCAACTCTAGACTGTTGAACCAGAGCATAATGTGAAGCAAAGGTGTGGACCGAGGACCAGGTAGCTGCGTGACATATTTCCTGGATTGGTACATGAGCCAGGAAGGCAGCAGATGAAGCCTGAGCCCTGGTAGAATGTGCGGTGAGATGGCTCGAGGGAACATGAGCCAAGTCATAACAAGTGCGGATGCATGCCATCACCCAAGAGGAGATCCTCTGGAGGAGACAGGTAGGCCCTTCATTCGGTCTGCCACTGCGATGAAGAGTTGGGGCGATTTACGAAAGGGCTTCGTCCGCTCGATATAAAATGCGAGCGCCCTACGGACATCTAGGGAGTGCAAGTGTTTGCTCCGTCGTGATGAGTGCGGCTTCGGGAGAAGACCGGAAGGAAGATGTCCTGATTGATATGGAAGGCCGATACCACTTTAGGGAGGAACGCTGGGTGTGGTCACAACTGCACCTTGTCCTTGTGAAACACAGTATACGGTGGGTCCACCGTGAGCACCCGAAGCTCAGGAGACTCGTCTGGCGATGTAATGGCTACGAGGAAAACTGTCTTCCAGGACAGGTATAGCAGCGAGCAAGTTGCTAACGGCTCGAATGGTGGAGACATAAGTCTGGTTAAGACCAGGTTGAGGTCCCAGGTAGGGGCAGGGCGGCGTACTTGGGTATAGGCACTCCAAGCCCTTGAGGAACCTGGAAACCATAGGGTGTGAAAACACGGAGCGGCCACTTTCCCCTGGGTGGAAGGTAGAAATGGCCGCCAAGTGCACCCTCAATGATGATACCGCTAGGCCCTGCTGTTTGAGAGACCAGAGGTAGTCCAGGATGGTGGGGATCGAGACCTCGGGGGGAGTAACATTTTGCATTTCGCACCAGCAGGAAAAACGCTTCCACTTGGCCAGATACGTAGACCAAGTGGAAGGTTTCCTGCTATCCAGGAGTATTTGTTGTACTGAGGCAGAGCAGCGTAACTCTGACTGGCTCAACCACGCAGGAGCCATGCCGTGAGGTGAAGAGACTGCAGGTCTGGGTGGTGAAGTCTGCCGTGGTCCTGAGTTATGAGGTCTGGGTGAAGAGGCAGGGTAATTGGGTTGGCTATTGACAGGTCGAGCAACATGGTGTACCAGTGCTGCCTGGGCCACGCTTGAGTGATCATGATTAAGCGAGCTCCGTCTCTGCGGAGCTTTAGCAGGACCCTGTGAACCAGCAGGAATGGTGGAAAGGCATAATGCAGTTGGCCCGTCCATGGTATCAGGAAGGCGTCCGAGATTGAACCCGGGGAGAGACCTTGGAAGGAGCAGAACATCTGGCATTTCCTGTTCTCGCAGGAAGCAAGAGGTCTATGCAGGGAAATCCCTACTTCCGGAAAACAGAATGAATAACATTCGGACGGATCGACCACTCGTGAGAGCAGAAGGATCTGCTGAGTCGATCCACCAGAGCGTTCCAAATCCCTGGGAGAAAGGACGCTACCAGGTCTATCGAATGGGCTATACTAAAGCCCAGAGTTGAATGGCTTCCTGACAAAGGGAGGACGACCGTGTCCCCCCCATTTGTTTATGTAGTACATGGCCATTGTGCTGTCTGTGAACACAAACACAATGGCCTTGCAGATGCTGTTGAAACTCCTGGCACGCAAGGTGGACTGCTCTCAACTCTCGGACATTGATGTGCAAGGCCAGCTCCTGAGATGACCAAAGGCCTTGAGTGCGAAGATGTCCGAGGTGAGCACCCCAGCCGAGAGATGATGCATCCATCGTTAGGGCCATAGAAGGCTGGGGCGGATGGAACGGCATCCCTGCACGCACCAGAGAGGGCGTCAACCACCAGCTGAGGGAGCCTAGGAGTCTCGGGGGAACCATGAGGACCCTGTCTATATTGTGTCTCCCAGAGTGGTATACTGAGGAGAGCCAAGTTTGAAGGGGACGTAGGCGTAGCCTGGCGTGTTTGGTCACGAACGTGCAGGCAGCCATGTGACCCAAGAGGCTGAGACAAGTTCGAGCCGAAGTGGTTGGGAATTTTTGTAGGCCTTGTATAATCGATATCATTGCGTGAAACCGCGGTGTGGTAAGCAGGCCCTGGCGAGATTGGAGTCCAGAATGGCCCCAATGAACTCTATTCTTTGTGTGGGAACCAGAGTAGATTTCTCTAGGTTGATCATCAGGCCTAGCTGGATGAACAGGTCCTTGACGATGCCCACGTGCCATGTTACTTGGATCTCGGAGGCCCCGCGAATGAGCCAATCGTCGAGATATGGGAAGACGTGTGTCAACGACGGAGGGAGGCAGTGACTACGGCCATACACTTTGTGAACACTCTTGGGCCTGTGGAGAGGCCAAACGGAAGGACCGTAAATTGGAAATGTTGACGGTTGACCACAAAACCTGAGGTACCGTCTGTACGGAGGATAAATGGCAATGTGAAAATACGCATCCTTCATATCGCGGGTGGCATACCAGTCTCCAGGATCCAAGGATGGGATGATGGTCCCCAGGGATACCATCCAGAACTTCAACTTTATCAAGAACTTGTTGAGTCCCCACAGGTCTAGAATTGGTCTGAGACCTCCCTTCACCTTGGGGATTAGGCAATAGAGGGAGTAGAACCCCTTGCCCCTCAAGTCCTCCAGTACCTTCTTTATAGCTCCCATGGCAAGGAGGGACCGTACCTCCTGCAAGAGGATTTGCTCGTGAGAGGGTTCCCTGAAGAGGGACGAGGATGAGAGGGTGGGGGGTGAGGCAAAATAAACTGAAGGCGGTATCCAAATTCTACCGTGCGTAAGACCCAACGATCTGAAGTTAGTTGGGTCCGCACAGGGAGGAAAGAGAAAGGGTGGTTGCAAAAGGGAGGGAAAGGATCCTGTTGAACAACTGGTACGTCACCCTCGGGCGCGCCTTCAAAAGTTTGGTTTAAGTGCCACAGGTGGTTTGGCGGGGCCGTGATTCTGACCCCCTTGGGGTCCAGACTGCTGTCTACGATTGCCTCGGCCACGCCTCCTGCTGAAGTCCTGCCGCTGTCTAGGCGGGGGGTAAGGGTGCTGAGGCTGGGGCCGGAAGGGTCTGCGCTGAGTCTGCGGTGTGTGCATCCCGAGTGAACGCATGATTACCCTATTGTCCTTCAGACTCTGCAGCCTAGGGTCAGTCTTTTCTGAAAATAGGCCCTGACCTTCAAAGGGCAAGTCCTGTATCATATGCTGCAATTCAGGTAGAAGGCCTGACACCCTGAAGCCATGATATTCACGCTCATGGCAATTCCTGAAGCCAGAGTTCTGGCTGCGAGTCGGCTGCGCGTCTAACGAGGCCTGGAGAGAAGTTCTCGCCACCTTCTTTCCTTCCTCCAAAAGGGCCGCAAACTCTTGGCATGAGTCTTGTGGGACTAGCTCTGTGAATTTCTCAACTGCCGCCCAGGTGTTATAGTTATAGCAGCTAAGCAGGGCTTGTTGGTTTGCCACCCTGAGTTGGAGGCCCCCGGCAGAGTAGATTTTACGCCGCAATAAATCCAGGCGCCTAGCCTCCTTTGCTTTTGGGGCAGGGGCTTGTTGGCCATGACGCTCCCTTTCATTAACTGATTGGATGACGAGGGATCAGGGAAGAGGGTGTACGTACAGGTACTCATACCCCTTAGAGAGCACCATGTACTTCCTCTCAACTCCCTGAGCCGTGGGCGGAATAGATGCTGGAGACTGCCAGATGGTATCAGCCTTCGCTTGGATCGTCCAAATAAATGGTAAGGCCACCCTTGTGGGAGCGTCAGCCGACAAAATATCTACCACTGGGTCCTCTTATCTCCGAAACATCCTCCACCTGAAGGTTCATATTCAGAGCCACTTGTCTCAGGAGGTCTTGATGTGACCCTAGATCAATTGGAGGAGGGTCCAAGGAGGATGTCCCTGCCACCGCTTCATCTGGAGAAGAGGAAGAGGAAAGGCCAGGGACAATCGGGTCCTCTGTTGTCTCGTGGACTTGGGCGACGTCCGGCTCCGGTGGGACCTGAGGGTCTGGTGCCCGAATGGGAGCATCCTCCGTAGCTGCAGGAGAGGGGGCAGCTAACAGTAGCCTCCGGCACCCGGTGGTCCGACGGTACAGAGCGTGATGGCACTGGAGGTCCACCTTGGGCTTAGTGATATGCCCAAGGCATCCAGAAGGACCACTGATGAGGTCCTTGGTCTTGAGCCTGGGTCTCTTGAAAGACATGGCTAAGAACATCTAAGTCACGGTCCTGTGCATAGGAAGCACTGTCTGCATGGGATGACACAGATGCATGGCGAGATGGCCAAGGAGGAGCTGAAAACCCCTGAAAACCTACCATCCGTGGGTAGGCTGTCTGTATGCTGCAGCGGAGAGCGGTACCGGGAGGTTGAGCGGAACCTCAAAGCTCGATGCCAGGAGCGGCTGCAAGAGGTGAGGTGCCGTGAGCAGTGCTGGGAGCTTGATCGGTACCGAGAGTACCGGGCCGGTGAACTGGGTCTTGAACGGTGCCACGAGTGCGACCGGTACCGAGATAGAGAACGGAACCGGGACTGTAAGCGGAGTCGGGACCGGGATCAGCAAAGGGACCGAGAATGCTGGCGGGACCGCGATCGTGATCGGTGCCTCTCAGCGGTGCCGATGGAGGATGGTCTCAGTAGGGCAGGCTTGCCTATGGACTGTATAAACCCGCACTGGCGGTGCCCGGGGTTGAGGCAGCGCAGACTCCGTCAGTACAATCAGTTCCCTTGCCGTAAAGAAAGTCTCCGGCATGGAGGGAATAGTAAGCTCAACCACGGCGCGTGCTGGGGAGCTGTCAGGCACCGGATTTGACGGCTCTTGCGGGACTGGAATCAACGGTGCTGAAGTTGTCGGTGCCACGGCACTTGTCGGTGCTGGGCGGTCCGACTTAGGCAGGTGCTCCGACTGCGGCGTGGACACAGAAGCCGCAGGAGTCTTATGTTTTTTTACCCGTGGGGAGAGGGAGTGGTGAGGAGCAGACATCTGGGCTGGCGACAGTTGGTGCCGAGGGGCCTTAGTGGTACCGGTGCACTCCGGTGCTGAAAATGCACTTCTCCCCAGTGTGGACTGTCCAGCACTCAGTGCTGATGATGGAGGAGTAAGAGCTGCCTCCATCAGGAGCTGTCTAAGACGAAAGTCCCGCTCATTTTTGGTCCGCGGCTTGAAGGCCTTGCAAATGCGGCACTTATCTGCAAGGTGGGATTCCCCGAGGCACTTAAGGCAGGAGTCGTGAGGATCTCCTGTGGGCATCGGCTTGTGACAGGCCGAGCACAGTTTGAAATCCGACGAACTGGGCATGGGCTCTGGCACCGGGTGAGGGGAAGGGGCTAATCCTCGAATCCCTTTTAACTATATACACTATGTTAAAGAAAATAATAAACTAACTGCAAGAATAAAAATTTGAACTATATACACTATAACAACGAGAAAACTATGAGTAGCTAGGGAGGTGGAGATCAGCTAAGCCGCGCTCCACTGTTCCAATGACCGACACAGGCGGTAAGAAGGAACTGAGGGGCGGATGAGTCGGCAAGGGTATATATTCAGTGCCATAGTGGTGCCACGCCAGGGGTGCCCAGCCGACCCACCGAGTGTTGCTAGGGTAAAAATCTTCCGACGGACATGCACGCGGCGTGCACACACCTAATTGGCATGGATATGNCTAACTGGAATGGATATGAGCAATCACTCGAAGAAGAACTGAAACGTTTTGTTTCAATGGTGACTTTTTAAAAAAAAACAACTTTTTTTTAGATTAAATTTACTAAAACACGTATACAAAAAGTCACTTTCATTCAAACCCCAACTTCCCTTTCAGAAAATGTCAAAAAGCAACATTTTGACAATTTCAAAAGTTTTTTTTGCAAAAATGTTTCAATTTGGCAAGCAGTTTTGGTTTTGATAAATCAGCATTTTTCATTAAAAAAATATATTTGCTGAAAAATTCATGCCTACCTCTCTTACCTATATTCTTTTCTTGCTCTGTTGTGGCTGCAAATTATGGGCCAGAATCTGTGCTCAGTCATGCAAGTGTAAACCAACAGTAACTCTGATATAAACGAGAGTGGGGCATGGCCCTGTGCATGTAATAAATAATGTAACATTCTATCTATGAATGTGTGTCAGCAATGTGATGCATTGCAAAAAGGGCTAATATTCTGGGGTGTATTCAGAGGAGTGCCACTGGTAAGACGCGAGAGGTAACTATCCCATGCTGTTCAGCACAGATGAGGCCTCAGATGGAGTACTGCGTCCAGTTCTGGGTACCACACTTTAGGGAAGACGTGGATAAACTCTGGAGAGAGTTCAGAGAAGAGCAACAAGAAATGATAACAGATTTAGAAAACTTGACCTGTGAGGCCAGATTTAAAAAACTGGGTATGTTTAGTCCTGAGCAAAGAAGACTGAGGGGGACCTGACAGTTTTCAAATGTGTTAAGGGCTCTTATAAAGAGGACGGTGATCAATTGTTCTCCACGCCCACTGAAGGTAAGACAAGAAGTCATGGGCTTCATCTGCAGCAAGGGAAATTTAGGTTAAATATTAAGAAAAACTCTTCAACTCTAAGGGTAGTTTTGGAACAGGTTTCCAAGGGAGGTTGCAGAATCCCTGTCACTGGAGGTTTTTAAGAGCAATTTGGCTAAACACCTTTTGGGGACAGCCTAGGTTTACTTCATCATGCATCGGAGCAGTGGGCTAGCCTAGATCACCTCTCAAAGTCTGTTCCACCCTACATTCCTATGATTCTATGATCTATCTCATCATAGAGCACTTGAGCCCCTCACCTACATTGATCATTGTATCCTCACATGAACCCGGGAGGTCAGAAAGTACAATCATCCCCACTTTACAGATGGGGAAACTGAGGCACACAGAGATAACATGATTTGCCCAAAGTCACACAAGGAGCATGCAACAGAGCCAGGAATTAAACCTAGTTCTTCTGAGTCCTAGTCCAATACCTCAACCACCTCCAATGCACTCTGTCACTGAATCAGGCTCTAACATTTACTGTCTATGATTTTAGCAATAAACTCCTGAAGTACTAGACTGCTGTTTGGTAGCCAAGGGCTCAGAGCTCAGGATGTGCTCTCCACATAACTCAGAGAAGCAGAGCTGTTGGTGGGAGAGGGAATGTGGATGCTCCTCTCTCCCCTACTCCGAACTGTCCCTGAAAGGGATGAGGGGAGCAGAGCTGGAGAGGGTGAGGCTGTATCTGCTTTCACTGGCTGAGGGACAGCGGATGACACAGGTCGTGCTGAAAGAAGGGAGGGGGATGAGGTGAATTGATGGAAAGCTTGGGGGGTGAACCGGTGTGAATCTGGAGGTTGGGTGGTGAAACAAGGAGGACACAGGGCTAACGCTGAGTGATGGGGTGCTGGGAGGGGTGCAGTCAGGAGGTGAGGGAGACAATCAAGTGCTGACAGGAACAGACTGGCGGAGGAAGCAAGTTGCATATGCAGAGCTGCGAGGAGGGTAACTGAGAAATCTAAACCAGTAGTTCTCAGACTTTTGTACTGGTGACCACTTTCACAGAGCAAGCCTGAGTGTGACCCCCTTTATACATTAAAAACACCTTTTTATATGTTTAACACTATTATAAATGCTGGATGCAAAGCGGGGTTTGGGGTGGAGGCTGACAGCTCGCGACCCCCCATGTAAAAACCTTGTGACCCCCTGAGGGGTCCCAACCCACAGTTTGAGAACCCCTGATCTAAACACTGGAGATGGGGGTGTGTGGCTAAGCTGCCCAGTAAGAGTAGAGCCCAGTGGCTACTGCTGGCTGGAAGGAGGACAGAGGGACAGTGCAGCTACCTGGCAAGATGTGTGAGGTGACACCCATAGCAGTTGAGTAGTGGGAGTGCAGAACCCCACCCAGAGACAGAGCAGCAGCATAGGGCAGCAAAGGTAACCCCCCCCCGCCCCCCGACAAGGTTTTTCACTGATCGTCATCTTCCTGCACAGATAAAAATGCCATTCACACGTCACTCAAAATGTGCTGCCAGGTAACCATTTAAGCCCAGGTTCTCAATGATTTTTACATGCCTCGCTCCCATTGAATCAATGGAAGTTAGGAACCCAGCTACCTTACAGGATCTGGGCCTGAGCCATTTGGCCAGACATTAGGACACGGAGGTCTTGGATTAGGGATGGGGTGAGGGTGGGTCAGGAAATCTGGTTCAGCTCTGATACCAATTGCTTCTGAGACCTTCAGCAAACTGCTTAACAGCTCTGTGCCTTAGTTTCCCCTTCAGTAACATGGCGATATTAACAGTCACTCACCATTCCTTGCAGGCAGCTGAGAGGCTGAATTAGTTACTCTCTGTAACTGTTTTAAGAGCCTTGGACAGAAGGCGTGCCAAGTGCCAAGGACTCTATTATGAGCTCCACTGCCTGGATTTGTGCCTCTGCACACTTTACCTTTCAGATTAAAACCCACTAGAAAACAACCCGGTTCAATTAGACAATCAGACAAAGCTCTGGAGACAAAGCTATTCAAGAACAGAAAAAACTGGGAAGTCATAATATAGTCATGAGCATATGGCAGAATTCAGAAGGTTGGGGGGCAGGAACAAACCAGGTGTTAGCAAGAGAATAAAAACAGCTGGGGTCTCCTTAGAAAGGTTTGGTTGATGGTTGTTAATGTCATTTGGCACAGGGCGGGTTAAATTGCTATTCAGCTGGCAAACTAAGTTTATCTCATTTGTAAAAAGGTGTCTGTTATCTCTGCCTCATACTCAATGTCAACTGCTTACAGCTTCCACAGTGAAATCCTCAGACTGACAGCGGAGGGGTGGCGGGCGGGGGAAGAACAATAGGTTCTCACTTAAAAGAATTCGGAGGTTTTTGAGCCCAGAAGAGAGCATTATGATCATCAGATCTAACGTTCCGCATAACATGCCCATTCCTTCATCAAGCCCATAACTTCCGGTGGAGCTGTATCATATCTTTTAGAAAAATGACTGGTCTTGATTTAAGACTTCAAGTGCTGAAGAATCAACCACAGACCTAGTGAAGTCGATCCAGTGACCACTGTTAAAAATCTGCTCCATACATTCTTATCTGAATTTGTCTAGCTTCACCCACTGGATCTCATTCTGCCTTTTGCTGCTAGACTGGCCACACAGTAAACAGAATCATAGCTAACATTTAAAATAAGAGTTTCTACCACTCTTACGCCACGATTAATCTTGCTTGACTAAACCAGGCATTCTGGGTCAAATACTCAAAAGCAGCTTCTAGCCCAACTGTACCCCGGATCTGTTACCTGTACATTTTTGTGTGCACCAAAGCCCCAGATTTCTGAGCGCACACTGAGTAAAGCAGGTAATTAACCACCATAGCCTGATTTATCTTGGATGATCGATAAGGACTAGGCTGTTCCAGTTTTCTAAATGACCGTTGAGATTCTCCTTTGTTTCTAGCTCATCCAAACCAGGGGTTCCCATGGCCATGGGCCTCCTGGGGCCTAAAGGCCAGCTGCGTATGTGTGTGCTCCAGGGAAGCCCGCAGGTACATACATGTTTGGCAGCAATTCTGGAAGATCCGACCATGTTTCCGTTACTGTCCAGGACGTCAATCCCTTCTTTCAGCTCTGTGTGCCTCATCAGGACAACATTGCAGATATTGGCACTAGCTGAGGGTGAGAAAAGCACAGTGGTCAGTAATCCCTCCATCAGGTTTCACAGGATACTGGGGCAGGCTGCAGCCCCTATTTAAAAATCAAACAGCCACCTTCTGCTCTCAGTAACCTCCATTCCACTCTGCTTTGGCTCCGCTGCAACTGAGAGTAGAATTGGACCCCAAAGGGATTTTGGAGGATGGAGGGCTGATATTGTAATGAGAGTTATACATGATTACGTAGAGGAGGAGAATACGTCGATATCATGTGCTTTGACTGCCCAGGCAATTTGTTGTCACAGTCAGAGGTGGATTGAGGCAAAACGGGGCTTGGAAACCCCAACATTTTCAGACTTCCCAAAACTCTCTTTCATATGATGACTGCCCCTCCTCTATTGAAATCCCTCTTCTCATCCTACCTCCTACACACCCTCACCAACCTCCCAGAGCAGCTCACCCCAGAATGGCATTAAGCAGCTATGTGCTACATCATTGCCTGCTACTCCATGGGTGAGTCAGTGATCCATGACGGGTCCTTTTGACCGCAGACTCAAGATCCCAAGAAGTCTCCCTTAATCTACCCCAAGGACAGCTTGACAGACACAAATTCTTCAGGCACCAATAAACGTTTGCAGGCATGACAGAAACCTGTTGAAAATGATTTCATTGAGCCGTGGGAACAAAATCCAGATGTTTTACATCAGCGCTGCATTCAGCTCTTAACAGTGCATACAAAGTTTTGTAGAATCTAATTAGAAGCAGCTTCATTAACACATGCTGTTGTAAAACCTGTTCCTGTTGAACTCCCATCATGGGGTGGCAACATTAAGGGGAAAATAGCTGCTTAGATTTGGTTTTCTTTCTTTCTTTCTCTTTCTTTCTCTCTTTCTTTCTTAAAGAGAGCTACTTGCTTGACACTTTAATGAGTTATCTTTCCAACTAGACTATGAACCACCAGTGCCTTTGCGAATTCCCTCCATTTTCAATCAATATTTAGCCTCTACTTCCAAGTCCACTCCAGTTGTGCGGCTCAGACCTGGCCTAAGAGAGCTGCCCTCTGCTGAGATTCATGGCTGATTAGGTCTCTGCACTGGAATTCTTTGGAAATAACTTCCTTCCTCATTAGTCTTGACTACTGTAATCTTGCTCTGATCTCAGTTCCACTCCGAATGCTGCTGCTAGCCTCAGCCAACTGGCTTGTGGCTCTGGCCATATCACCCTTTTGTGGAGTCCCTTTTCCAGTGCATCAAACACAAACGTCACTTTTTTACCAATAAGGCCCTTCACTACACAACCCTGCTCAATATGTCAGCAACTTTTTCCTAGCAAGTTGTCAACTTTGCTTTGCAATGCTGGCTTTCCCCATCTGTTAGTCCATTTCTCTCCAAGCACCGTCGTCCTCTCTCCCACCCTAGGCCTCATGCAGTGGAAAAGTTTCCCATCTTATCCTCTTTCAAACCCTTCCTTCACTCACCTCTGTCATGGCGCCCACAAAACCAGACCTGCGGACAACGACTAGATAGCAGAATTTATTACTTATACCAATCTGCCTGCTCTACTATTATCTTGTCCCGACTTGCCTGTCTCATTCGCCTAGAGAGCTCTCTGGGATGGGAACGATGGCCCAGATCTTCAAAGCTATTTAGGCTTCATTGATTTCAAAGAAAGTTAGGAGCCTAAATACCTCTGAGGATCTGGGCCTGTCTTTTTATTACATGGGCCAGATCCTCTGCTGGTGTAAATCAGCAGAACTCCACTGACTTCAAGGGAGCTAAGCTGATTTACACCAGCTAAGGGATCTGTCCCCTTCTCTCTCCCCAGTTTCTGTACAACGCACAGCAGTGAGGCCCTGATGGGTACACCTGGGCTCTACTAACAAATAGGAACAACCAGTCAATCTGATCATAGCTAAGAGAATGGGATCAGGCAAAGGATATTAAAACAGTCTGGTTTTACAATACTATTCATTTGATGAGCTCCTTCCAAAGGCATGTTTCGGCAGCTCTTGAAGGGTTATAATGTTTACTAACTAAAGTCAATTCATTTAGTATAACCAATTTTTAATTTTTTTTTCAAGTGGCAGGTGGGCATGCCCTGGTGCAATGCAGCTCTCTGCAATGAAAGCTGATTTGTGTCAACACACACTGCTTACACTCCAGAATAGGAGGGAAACTGCATGCGTGTACACACATTTAAGGAGCTGGAGTACTGGTTGGGATTACAGTGCACAGTTATGTGGCAGGAGGCCTGAGAACACTCATGTTGTGTGAGGCAACACAACGAAGGCACCGGGATATCTCTCACTTTAGGATGATTAGTTATTATGGGGAAGTGGACCTCCAGAAAGAACCAAATCTCTCCTTCCCTCCCCGCCACAACACACACACACGCTCTGCTAGCTACTTCCAAGCTCTAAGCATTCTGCAACTTCTCAGGTCAGGAGTTCCCCTTCTGCCCTGTATATGTATGTGTCTCAGGGTTTTCAGGATCATTTGCAATTATGCTATTTAACTTGGTTTTCAGCTTTGAGACTCATCTAGGAAGGAGGAGGCATGACAGGAGGACTGAGGCCAAGGCCCCATGCTTCCAGGTCAACTGGAAGGAGAAGTGGAGGGAGAGGGGGTAGAAAGCAGTTTCTAGACACAGAGTTTTGCTCATAAATCTTCTCCCTCTTTGTTTCCAGGCAGGGGGAGCCATAATGCCAACTGCCGCTAACCGTCCCATGTCATAATAGGAAAGAAGAGAGACTTAGAATCTAAGTTTTACTTCCTTTCTGCTACTAGGGTGACCAGATAGCAGGTGGGAAAAATCAGGACAAAGGGTTGAGGGTAACAGGCGCCCATATAAGAAAAAACCCTGAATATCAGGACTGTCCCTATAAAACCAGAACATCTGGTCACCCTACCTGCTACATACATTATAAACAAGCCACTGTTCTATGCTGGCGAGATTCTAAACATAACCATGCTCATCCCACCTCTGAAGTCCTCAGTTGGGCAACACTCCCATTAACTCGAATGGAGTTAGTCTGTTTCACTGGGCAGGGCACCAGAATAGATGAAAGGAGCCTTGGGCTCTGTCCCTGGTTCTGCCACTGACTTGCCGTATGACTTTGGGCAAGTGACATCGCTTCTGTATACCTTAGTTTCTCCCTCCGTGAAACAGAGACACTGATACTCTCCCAGCTTCATAAAGTGTGTTAAGATCAGGTTTGACATACATAGGTGAGATAGGGTGGCTGCCTGTGTTGTACCAGCTCTGTGGATAAACAGAGGCACAGTTTCCAGGGTGATAAATTGAGCACCCTTCACCAGCACTAAATGTATATGAAAGTATTTTAAAAGTGAAAATCCAACGTTTGTGGATTACCAGGTACACAGCGCAAGAAACAAAGGTGGGCAAACTGTCTGCTCATTCTGTAAAAGCAAACCAAATCTGCCTTATTGCTATGAAATTGACCTAAGGTACTTCTATGGTCCCTGTAGCACATGAACCCCTCAATCAACTTTATAGTATTTAGGGAATCTGGACCAGATTCAAACAGAGATTCTGGTGTGACAGGATTTTCCCTAATTCTGAACAAGTTCCTATCTGTCAATTACTTTGTTGACAATCTTTTATAATATTTAGCCCTTTATATGTTCAAAGTACTGGTCAAATATGAAGATCTAAGCTGATCATCCATCAGATGCCTTGTCCCTCACAATATGTTCTAACTACTTACACTAAACAATCTGTTCCACCTTGAATTGTGCTGTGACACTCAGTGTACCTTTCCCAGACCTGAAAAAGAGTTCTGTGTGGCTTGTCTCTCTCACCAACAGAAAGTTGGTCTAATAAAAGATATTACTTCACCTACAATGCCCCTCTGATTTTATATGTATTTCACATTTACCTGGGAGTTGAAAGTCTTTATACATGGAGAATATGTCCTTTTGCACTGCCTAAATGGAGTTGTTTAAAGAGATTAAATAAAAACAGAAAAACACCCTCGAGGAATTCCTATTTGGGTTAAAAACAAAAACCCAAACCGAAAAAAAACAACGCAACGTGGCCATAAATCTTGAAACTTTAAAGGCTTCTTTTTAGGTGAAAAAATCCTGCACTGCATTAGTGCCACTCCAGCAAGCAGAAATAAAATTCCTGAGCTGACTCACAATACACGCCAGCAGCATTAAAGTGCTGTTCTACTCTGAAAGGTGACTAAGTAAACAATGGTATTGTGGGGATTACTGTCTCACAGTAATTTCTCTATCAAATCTCAGAGCTCTGGGTGGGTGCCCTCCGGTATGAAGTTCAAATAATACCCAGATCTAGATCAAATCAATCAGTGGGCTCAATTTACAAATAAAAAGACATTTTTTGCTAACCATCAGCCCTGTAAACTCACCCTGAGGTCTCAGGGGCTGGCATAGGGGAGTCTTTCCATTGACTTTAGTGGGTTTTGGATCAGGCCCTCGGAGGCCAAACTGGTTTCTATCCTTTTTGCACATCATCCCCAGTAATCAAGGTAAAATTCTGCCTGTAGTGACACCTGTGTCACCCCCCAGCTTTACATTATGCCCCCAGCAACAGCGAGGCAACCTCACTGCCCCCGTATAACTGATTGGCACTTAGGCCTGAACTCAGCTAAACATTTAAATGTGTGCTTAATTTGAGGCCTTAGTAGACAATTCTGCTGATGAAGCACAAGAAGGAATAGAATCCCACTCCTTCTCCCTTAGCTGTGCTGACTCCGCAGGCTACACAGGAACAAAAAGCATTAACCTCTTACATCTGTCGCTATAGTAACCACATATGGCTGATCCACGTAGGTCACAGTTCTCATCTTCACAGATCAAGATCATCTGTCGAATGGGCCCAAATTTTGGGGGAGTTTGAATTCAAATCCAAGCTAACCCAGACTCCAAGTCTCAGGCCAGTTGCTACTTTCCTTTTCAGACTGCATTTCTTCGCCCACTTAAACACCAAACCCAGATGGATTTTATAGGCAACATTTCTTTCCACTAAGACAATACTTCAGAGAGGGAAACAGAGAGCAAAACATGGAAAAGGCTACAAAAGGGCTCAAATTCAGACTTGGTGTAAATGCAAGTAGCTCTGCAGACTATGGTGGAGTTACAGCCACTTACTTCAGAGCTGAATTTGGATTCTTTTCTCTATTTTTAAATAAACGCCTTATAACCCACACATCCCAAAATTCTACCTCACACATTCACCTGAGGCGAGTCATGCATGTAATATATCGCTAGTTATTTCAATATCACCAAGGTGAAGGGCAGCAAAGCAGAGTTTGTGGCTGGGCTGGTACATATTTGTAACCATTCTGCAAAGCTGTTTAAAACATTATTTTTGTTTCTTTTAATAAAAGGTTCCTGGAGTCTCTGGAACCCAGCTCTCTCTTTCCACGTTCCATAGACCGATGAAGTTACACCTGGGATGAATTTGGACCATTGGGTTGAGTTTCTTTTCAGCACTACTCTATGGGCCAGTGATCTGTTCCAGTTCTCTCTTGAAAATGCTAAACTGGAAACACTGAGTTTCAAGAACTTCCCGTTTAACTTTTGCAAGAGAGAGGAAGAAGACTGAGGCTGTAAATGGCTATTGAAAGAATAACCTGATATATACCTTGCAGGGTTGGGGGAGGAAGGGAGAGTGGAAGTTCAAAATTACTTCTGTGGGGGACACAAGATACACTGTGATATGCACTAGCAGAGATCTCCACAAGGATGATTGATCTTGAGTAAACTTGGGGGCATGTTTTTCCTGTAATAACAAGTGGATTAAATTTGCAATCAGCTGCTCACAGGAGGAGACAAGAGTTATATTTTCCCAGCCTGGGAACTCCCTGAGGGCAACAGGATCCCTCCAGGATCAAACAATATGATCCTGCTAGGAATCCAAAAGGACTCCCTGGTTTGTTATTTATTTCACTCATGCCAAGTTTTGTGACAAGGCGATTTCCTAACCAGCTCCATCTCTTGGAGACAGTGATTCTATCAATAAACGTAGTATGCAGTCAATCCATCAGTACAGTGCAGCGGAGAACAGGAGTGAGACTGGGGTTTCCTTCTCAGCTCTAATACAGGTTCTCTGACCTTAAGTATGTCACTTAACCTCTCTGTGACCCAGCTTCCCCACTTGTAAAATGAGGATAATGGACTCTATTTCATATCATGCAGATAATGAAGAGTTCTGGCTGGGGCACGAGCCAATCAGTGCACTCATAGAGTGGAAGTGTACATAGGCAGATGTATTTGTTCATTCTATCCCGATGCATCCAAGGAGGAGAATGTGCAATTCCATTTCCTGTGACATTGCCCTGACTGTCTATATTGTTAGTTGTTTACAGCCCAGTACAGATTTTGCCCTTTTCCTAATGCAGAAGCAGCTGGGGTGCTTGTGTTGTTTTCAAATAAAGTATTTGTTTGCACAATCGAATGGTGTGTTGGGAAACAAAGACAGAGAAAATTCAAATCAAAGCTTTTATCAAGTCAGACTGACAAGAGATAAATTGATATGTATAGAACAGGTGAATCACAACTCCACATAAGAGCATTTCCCCCATCTAGCGAGAATGTGGGCATGCAGGGCATCACTTACTTCCCTCGCTTCCCTGGACCCAACCCCTGTGACTTTCTGGTTGACTGCACTGGGTCTGTAAACTAGTATGGTCTTCGACTCACTCCTGGTGAAAGCACTCCCCCTGTCCTCACATCTGCTGCGCAGTGCACAGCACGCTCTGACAACACAAATGGCATTACATGCATTGACATCCAAATAGTTTGTAGACAGCACCAACAATTTAGTCAGTCAAAGTCATATTCCACCACCTTCCTGCAACTGTTCAGTGTGTAATTAAACCTTCTTCTGCCAGATGCTCTCACATCAGGATACAGCTTCATGAGCTAGGCAGTAGAGAATAACACAGGCCCCCTAAAGTAACAGTGGACAGAGATACCTCACTGATAACCATGTTGTTGGGAGGGAAGAAAGTTCTTCCTTGTCTAAATTTGAAAACACCCAGGAATTTTTCTCTGGAATACCCTGCTGTCATGCACCCTGAGGTACGTCCCATGTTGATGTAAATGAATCTCCTTCTGCGGTCAACCAAGGTCTGCAAAATTAATAAGTAGTATCCTTTCCAGTTGATGTATTCATGTGAACCTTGTGGGGGGCAGACAATGGACATGGACATGTGTGCCATCCATGGCTCCAGGACAGTTCTGGAGCCCCATTCTCCCACAGCCAATAATTATTTTGGGGACATTAGTAATCCTTACCACTTATGGACAAACCACAACAATAACTGGGTCACAAGTCACCACCACCACAGCACTGGCAGTTGACTTGCCAATACCAAACTGGCTAGCCACTGATCTGCAGCAGTCTAAGAATAGGCAGCTTCCAGATTGCAATAACAACCTGCTTCTGGAGTGGTACGGATAGCTTCATACGCATGATCTGGGGCTGAAGGGCCAGGGCAAGCTCCTCACACAGATCCATAAAGGAGGCCTGTCTCTTGCAGAAAATTTAGCGTCACAGCTGATCACCTCAGGTCTGCAGGACAATGTAACTTCACTGCTTGATATTTGTGGTCCTGTTCCAGAACTGCCAGTCACCATGGTGAGATTCCACAGCTATTAAAACCTGTCTCAGCTGTTTCCACTGCTCCTTCTCTGCATGCCTCCTGCATGATCTCCATAGCAAGGCCTGCCATCGCCTTCTGAAGGCAACAAGCCACTGCCTAAATTTCCTCCACTGCATCTCATGCCTTGCATTGGGTCTGGTGTCCCAGAAATGAGAGCTGCATTAATGCCGACAGCTAGAACGGGTTATCGGCTGGATCCACGCTTGCTACCAGTTGGAACGCAGGCTGTGAATAGCAGTGTGGAGTGTGCATATCTGGAAGTGGTTATATTTACTGTGTTGTTGAGCTCAGACTTCTGCACAGGGACCCAAGAAAGACAGGTAAGTTTTCCCACAATACATTGCAGAATGATTCACAGAATGACATAGTTTAGTGGAGTACTAAAACACAGGGAATATCCCCCCAGCAATTCTAGTGCCTAACCTGAGTTACTGCAGAACCAGCGTGGACATGATTACACAGGTGTGATTTGAGTGTAGCTTAACTGTTGGACACTCACACTCTTAGTCTGCTATAATTCCCATACCTGGTTACCTAGAACCAGGTAAACTGCAGTGAAGACATACCCAGTGACTCTGGCCAAAATCTTAATTCCTCGACCTAGGGTGTGAAGTGTACTGCTCTACACAGGATAGTGGTTGCCTTCCACCCTAGAGGTGGATGCATTTTACTGAAGTTCCATCACTTTTGAAAGAGACTAAGGATGGTAGCAAGAGTAATTCATTTTTCTGACACGAGAATTTCCATATAAACACCCTGAGAAAAACAACATGGTTCAGATGCCTGGCTGGTGTAAATCAGCACAGCCCCCAGTGAAATCAAAGGACCAGATCCCCAGCTGGCAAAAATCAGAGTATTTCCATTGAAGTCAATGGGCCAGACCCCCAGCTGGTGTAAGATGGTGCAGCCCTATTGACATTAGTGGATCTATGCCAATTTACATCAGCTCAGCATCTGGCCCCATATCTTCACAAGGTTAAATCTAGCTCATTTCTCAAGGCTGGTAGTGAAAGTTAATATGAAGACAGATTTTTAATTAAACAGTTTACCCAGGTCTCCAAACCAATAACTTCCAGCTCTCAAAAACAACCAAACAGCAATTAGTGGGAGGCTTCCTGATGTCCTGGCACAAAATTAAGCATGACAGTACACAAATAAAATAAGAACTAGAGAATTAATTAAGGGCTAAACAAATTAATTAGGGTCCCCAATCAATTCTGATGCCAGCTTAACCTCTTTTTCCTAACACCTCTATGTAAAAATAGAACCACCTGGTGGCAGAGATTTTGTAACATGCAGCTCTGATCCAAACCTGGTCTGAGACGTAGCTCTGCAATCTACTCACGATCTTTAATGCCATTTTGAAGCCAAACAAAAAAGGATGGTTAAGATAAAATTTCCCACTGAATACATATCTGAAACAAAAAGAACCGCATGACCATCATGGTAAGGATTTTCATGATAAATAATTATATAACGGTTCTATATCATTTTTCTCCCCTAGATCTCAAAGTGCCTTTTAAAAGCAAGGGAGTATCATCACCCCCATTTTGCAGATGGGGAAACCTGAGACCTAAAGCAGTCAAGTGGTCTGCCCAAGATTACACAGGAAGTCAGTAGACAACAGACCTTTTAACAACAGTTTCCCAGTGTTCCCATTAGCACTCTGCTTGTGAATGGAAATTACAATTCACTATGCAATCTCCCAGCATTATGTGGGCTCTGCACATGGGGGCCACTGCAAGAGGTGAAGGAGATTGTATAGGATCTATTTATGTGCATACTGAATGAAGCAGACCTCTGCAGACCCTGTTTTGTTTAGGGACTGACCCAAAGGCCATTGAAGTTAATGGAAAAGTTCTGGAGCCCAGATCCTCAAAGATATTTAGGTGTCTAACTCCCACTGAAATCAATGGTGGTTAGGCTCACATCCTCAAAGGTATTTTGGTGCCTAACTCCCACTGACTTCAGAGGGAGTTAGGCACCTAAATACTCTTGAGGATCTGGGTCTAACTGACTTCAGTGGGCTTTGAATGAGGCTCTGAATGAAAAGATTATGCAGGATACAGCATTTAACTGCTGTCTACCAAATAATTCCAGGAGATCATATTGGTTTTTAATTTTTATATATATTTAAAAAAACCTAGGACACACTACAAATAACGATGTTAAAGCAAATAAAGAACGGAACACTTAAAGCCAGGAAATGCCAAAGTTGAGATTAGCCATACAAACTTAACTCTGCCCCTCTGGGGTGTGCTGTACAATACAATCTAATTACATGGTTACATGCTATTTTTCCTGCAGGACCTCTGCCTCTCTCACAGTACAGGCTGGCTGGTGAAATGACTAGGGCTTGTTCAATCACTGCAGCTGAACAGTGTGCAAGGAATGAAAAAGGGAGAACACCCTGCACAGTCAGGATAACAGCTAACTGTTGAATAGCTTCCTCATTCACTGCACACCATCTGACCTGCACACTCAATGAGCACCGAGTGCTTCACTTTCCAACTTTGACATCCTATTCATGTGATCATGTATTTATCTTGCATGGAGACACACACACGGTTTGGGAGGATGACACTACAGTGCCAGAGGAAAGCAGCATTGTTTGCTGATTAGATCAGAGAACTTTGAGGCAGAAGACCAAGCTTCTGCTCCCAGTTCTGCTGCCACTGATCCACTGTGTGACCTCTCCGTGACTCAGTTTCCCCATCTGTAAAACAAGGATCATGATCACTTTTGTAAAAAGCTTTGAGATATTTGGAGAAAGATGATGCATATGTATTAAACATTAATAAGGAGTGTAATATGTGTTAGTCTAACATAACACTTCCCTTTGGGCAGCCCGGTCAAACAAGACATGCTGGCTGATGTCAGAGGAGGCAAGTTAATATGTTCTTTGGATCAGAACTAGAGCTGATTAGGAATTTTTAGATGAAACTTTTTTCATTAGAACCGAAACATTTTGTGGAATCATTATCATTTTTGATGAAAATGTCATTGAGAAAGAGAGAGAGAGCCCCCACCCCAGAAGAGCCAAGGGCCTGCTGGTGAAAGCACTTGTCTGGGACGTTCCAACTCATCTCAATGTAAGTCAGTAAAAGATCGCACACCTTGTGCAATACTGTGCAGTATTTACTTCCACCCTTATCCTGGTGGACACCACAGCCTGATGAAGCTGCAGCCAATCCAGGTTCAACAGTGCTTTCTTCTCTTATCATTTAACGAGAACTAACAGGAAGTGTGATCACAACCTGCACAGAAACCATCTTGCCTACTTCAGGTGTCCTGTACAAGCTTAGAGTTCTATTGGATTCATCACATGTGGATACAATAGACTTATGCACACCCAGATACCAAAGTGGCCAGAGAGGCCTTCTTTGGCTGGCCAGGAGGCTGTGATCTTATCTCTCAGACACAAACATAGCTATTCATGCTTTGTCACATCAAACTAGATTACTGCAACATGTTCTACCCTCAGGTGACCAAAGAGGACACCTGAAAATTGCATGTGATCCAACACATAGGCAACTATCTTTTTATGTGGAGCAGACAGACAAGAGTGTACACCACTACCCCAACATAAAGCGACCCGATATAACACGAAATTTGGATATAACACGGTAAAGCAGCACTCCGGGGAGTGGGGGGACCTCCAGTGGATCAAAGCAAGTTCAATATAACGCAGTTTCACCTATAATGCACTAAGATTTTTTGGCTCCCGAGGACAGCATTATATTGGGACAGAGGTGTATAAGATCGTTGCTTTGTGCTCTGCATTAGCTAACAATCCAATTCCATATCTTGCACATGCAAGTCCTATCATTTGCACAAAGAAGTGACTGTGCACAAAAGCTGTGTGTGCAAGTAACTTGCATGCACAAAGCTGGTGTACACAAATGGAGCCTGGGCAGGGCGAATTGCCCTTTAGAAGTATGGCTTTATGTGTTTCACACTGAGCAAACTAGGCAAAGGCAAAAGTGAAATCTTACCAGCCACTATGGCCCAGATCCTCAAAAATATTTAGGCACTTAACTCACATTGAGATCAATGGGAGTTAGGAACCTAAATACTTTTGAGGATCCGGCTGCTGTGCTTACTTTGCAGTGGTCTGAAGGAGTGATGAAATTCTTTGAATCAGTCAGCAGCAGAATCAAGCTTGGGCAAAAAAAAATTTTAAATGAACTGAGCCCTGAAGAGTTAGCACTTTAAAGTTCCACAACAGAAATAGAAAAAGGTTCATTAAATGTGTGGAATTGCTTTATTAATCATTATCCAAGTCAGAAATGGCTAATGACTGGTGATTAGTCCTTTAAAATACTCAGGAATAATTTTTTACCCAAGTGATCTAGAAAAAGTGGCCATGTAAGACTGATCTGAGGAACGATACCATACATTCAACACTTTTGTCCTACAGTTCTGGGGGTCTCAGAGCATAGAATATTTAAACGATCTACTGTACAATGGTTTCAATTTGCACCCCAAAACTCACAGTTACGGGTAAAGTTGTAACAATTATTCACACAATTCTGGGCTTCTTAAGAAGCAGTTCTTTTAAGTCTGCATTTTTGCAGGAAAAATATTTTTATCCATTTTTATTGTAAAAAAATGGTTCTATTGCTGGTTTAAGGACTTGATTCTGTTTCTGATTCAAACCGTGCATCACTAAATATCTTAAAAATCAAATGCTTTCGGATTCAGAATTTCTATGTTCAGTCAATATTTATTATTATTTCAACTGCCTTACAATGGAAACTGCACTTAGATAAATGACTGTCCAGTTTCAATGTAGCTTTTGTAAACAGCTTTGCTATGAATTCCTGTGCTGGGATGCTGCTTTGTCACTTCCTGCGGCAATTCTCAGTGATTCATACAAGACGTCCCTCTGCCTTCTATAGCAATAGTGCACTAGGGGGAACTCTATTCTTCTCATTTGCCAGTGCAGGAGGAGCATTACTGATATGGAAATCTGTGATGCAAGAGAACGATCTGACTCAAGTACTGCTCAGTAAGGAGTGGGTAAGGCTATGTATAGTAATTCAGCCAACTGTATTCATAACCCCGGCGTGTTCACTTTCCACAATCATTCAAGCTTCACTAGCAGGATCACTTGTGGAAGTGAACACTGCGACTGCATACTCAAATAGCAGCTGGTAGCTAAGTGTGAATTGTATACTTGATTTCAAAATGTGCAATTCCTGATCAAGCTGCTGACCAAGAATCATTCACTAAAGAAATCAGTGAGTTTTGAATAATGAATACATTAAATTGTTTTAGTGTTGTATGTATATTACTGTAGCCGTGATGGCCCTAGGATATTAGCGAGACAAGGTGGGAGAGGTAATATATTTTATTGGACCGTAAAACAACCCCCCAACCTCTCCATGCTCATCATCAGAAGCAAGCTCCCCACAGATCAGGATACACCAAATCAAAGCAGCACCAGACCCTGCCAGAACAACAGAAGCAAAATCTGCAGCCGTGTCTCCACTGTTACAATGATCAACACCTCCCTGTCCCCCCCTACATCTTTCAAGATCCATGGCTCCTACACATGCCTATCCCAACATGTGATGTACCTCATTCAGTGCACTAAAAGCCCTAATAACAACTACATGGGTGAAATCAGACAGACAGTCTCAAATGAACTCACACAGGAAAATGATAAAACGCAAAACCACTGTCACCTGTGGGTGGACATTTTTCACAAAGCAATCACTCCATATCTGGCCTCTCAGCCCTCAGCCTCAGAAGAAACCTGCGCACCTTTAAAAGATGAGCCTGGGAGCTTAAATTCGTAACTTTGCTAGACACTAAAAATTGTGAACTGAACAGAGACACTGGATTTATGGTTTATTACAACAACCTGTAACCCACTAACAACCTTTTTTGTCCTATAACTGCAGGGGTCTTGACAGGGCACTTCCCTTGAACGATCCAGAATATGTGCCAACTCCTTATGCTAAACAATCTGTTCCACCTTGCATTTAGCTGTGACACTCCCAGTACCTTTCCCAGACCTGAAGAGCAGCTCTGTGTAGCTTGAAAACTTGTCTTTCTCACCAACAGAAGTTGGTCCAATATAAGATATTACCTCACCCACCTTTTCTCTCTAAAATAATTTGAGTAATATACAAAATCCATCAGATACTTTATAATGAATAATTTGCTCAGCTCTAGTCTCCAGGGTGAAATTTATTCCTACACAGAGGGTCAGCCTCTAGCCTGTGCACCACTCAGAGGGCCTGATTCTGCAAGGTGCTGAGTGACTTGAACTCCCATTAACTTCCAACAGAAGATGATGACCCCCAGTACCTCATGGAAGGAGCTCACTGCCTCACAGGATTGAATCCTTGCATGTGGGTGTTTAAAGACTAATATTCATGGTCTTTACTTTCAATGCCTTCCACAGGATTAGCCCAACCCACCCAATGGAGCGTCTTACTCTCCAATATCATGACCTCCTACAACAGCTACGTTCCACTGGCATAATTACACTGTCAGCTTCAGGAGACTTGTCTACAAAAGGGTGTTACTGCTGGTTAGTTGATTCCCAGTTCACCGAAGAGCAAGACTGGTGAACAGCAGCTTTCTCTTCAGCAGGCCCACAGCTGTGGGACCCGTTTCCAGGAAAGACAACGACCATGAATCTCAAAGCCTCTATAATGAACCGCAGAACCCGCTTCTCCAAATAACAAACTTCAATACATCAAAGCCATGAAACTCTCCTTGGAGAGGTACAAAGAACGTGACATACTCCTTTCAGTGCTAGTGAGACACACAAACACTAGCTGCAGCAGAAATTCCTAGACAGACTAGCTTAGATTAGAGTAGAGAGATGGCAGAGAGGGACACACTGCAAATGGCTTTTTGCAGGTGCTTAAGTAATGATGCATGATGAGGGATTTAATAAACAGTTAAAATGTTTGCAGCAGAGACACACCACCCCCATATGCATCATTCCTATCACTCAATAAGACAAACAATCAGTTAAAAATACCCACCAATACAGACATCCATAATTGTTTTCACCTTTTGAGAGTCTGAAATTAGTCACCCTTGCCATGGATGAAAAGGGAAAAATAATTAAAAAAAAGAAGCAGCAGCAGCCGCCATATGGCAGGGACAGCGATACTGCAGCTCACAAACAACACGTGGCTTCTTTACAGTTCAAGTGCAGCTTGCAGAGCCCCTCCTGCCCCTCCCCCTGCCAACCGGACTCAGGGGGAGCTCGGGGTTTCTGCCCTGTGGTGGGGCTCGGGGCTTCAGCCCTGCAAGGCGCACCAGGAATGGCGCTTCAGCCCCAAGACCTGGCAGATGCACCCCATGTGGTTGAAGCCCCAAAACCCTCCTCCTCGCAGGGCAGAAACCCCTAGCCCCACCCCCCCGCCGCTCCTCCATTCTGCCTTGACAACATATCAGCTGGTTTGCCAAAGACTTACAGCCAGGATGGGGACCCGCCAGGCCTCCAGCTCTAGCACTAACTAGCCGTGATACAGTAAGTAGGATGTTAATATTTTTCAAAATGTGTGTGTCAAGTCCCAATTCTGAACCTTAGCGTCCAAAATGTGGGTGCCTGCATGAACCCTCCAAGCTTAATTACCAGCTTAGATCTGATAGCGCTGCCACCAGACAGGAATCAGTGCCTGCCTCACTCTGGTCTCCCCAAACCTTCCCTGGGGGACCCCAAGACTCAGATGCCCTGAGTCTACAACAAAGGGAAATAACCCCCTCCCCTTGTCTCCTCTTTATTTCCTCCCCGGCTTCCCCTCCCTGGATGGCCCTGGACGATCACCCTATTTCAATTCCTTGAAATGCAAAACAGAGAGATCCAGTTTCTTTCACCCTCAGTCAGAGTCCCTGCAAAGGTAAGCTTTGCAACTCTGACACAAAGAGATTTCCCCCTCCCAGTCTTTCCCTGAGAGAGACCGTAACCCTGGCACAGAGATTCCTATCCCCCTGAGCCTCAACTAGAAAAGAAAATCCAACAAGTTTTAAAAAGAAAGCTTTATATAAAAAGAAAGAAAAAGACATAAAACTGGTCTCTGTATCAAGGTTGACAATATACAGGGTCAATTGCTTAAAAGAAAAATGAATAAACAGCCTTATCCAAAAAGATATACAATTTAAAACATTCCAGCAAACTACACACATGTAAATACAAAAACAATATAAAAACCTATTGTCTTCTACCTTTTGTACTTACACTTGGAAACAGAAGATTAGAAAAGCCTGGAGATAGAAATCACTCTCATAGCCGAGAGAGCACAGAACAGAGACACAGACAAAAGACACACACCCAAAAATTCCCTCCCTGAGCTTTGAAAAATCCGGTTTCCTGATTGGTCCTCTGGTCAGGTGTGTGGTTCCCTTTGTTAACCCTTTACAGGTAAAAGAAACATTAACCCTTAGCTATCTGTTTATGACAAGCCGTGATACAGTAAGTAGGATGTTAATATTTTTCAAAATGCGTGTGTCAAGGCTGTGGATGTCTGGCAACTCTTGGACTTTTGAAGCTTATTGGATGCAGCTCGGAGTGTCAGTAAGTTTGGCTACTCAGTCTATACAGAGAAAAACAAGAACTTGTACCCTTTGTAACAGTTTACACCAAGCTTTTCAGGTTTAAAGTGCACTATGAACATTAATCTTCAGAATACTCCTGAGAGAGAGGTAAGAATATTTATTATTTTTTGCAGCAATCAAAGTGTGCGAGGCACCTCACAGACCAAACTGACAGAGTCCTTGCCCTGAAGAGGTTACTTTCTATATTCCCAATTTACAGACTAGGAAGCTAAGGTAAAGGACATCAATTCCAAAACTGGCCCTTGATTCTGGGGGGCTGACTTTTTGTGCACCCAGCTTCAAATAGTTCTTCAAATAGTTAAAAAAAATTAAACCCCAACAATTTAACCTTTTATTTATTTAATTCATTGAGTCCCTAAGTCAAGGTGTCTAAGTCTCATTGACTTTCAGTGGAGTTAGGTCCCTAATTGGCTCAGGTGCTCTTGTACATCTTGGCAGCTATCTGCATCTTTAGGTGCTTAAATACATTTGTCAATCTGGCCATAATCTGACCTTGCAGCCTGGGATTTTGTGCAGCAGCCCCTTTTACTGAATTTACGATAACCAGATCTTGCTGCAAACAGACGATATTAGTCCTTGCATGCACACATTTTTTCCCCTCTGCTTTTGGAGTAAATTTTAGTGTTCTCAAAAGCAAGAAGCTGATGGGACTGACAGACAGTCAGCAAACCAGATAGCCTCTTCACATAATATTTGTCAGTGCACCTCAGATTTAAAATCCAATGTTCCGGCACTTCTGATTCAGAGGTTATAGAGGTTGAAGAATGGCACATTATGCAGGGGATATTTTAATGTGATTCTGAAACCACCAGAGAGTAGCTTAAGACCATCAAACTCATTTCACTTGGAATCTACACCATGTTTGAACCCAGATCTCCAGAAGCAAGTAGCTACTGTGTTAACAGCAAGGTCTTACTACCTTCATTCAGACTGAACACTGATGTCTAATGGGAGAGGCCAACAGCTATTCTATTGTATACTGGAATAGGCTGGTCTTAGCTAGCAGAGTACCGGCGTATCACAGTCACTGCTTTCAATAACTGCACAGCATGCAAATTTCTGCACTCCAGGCAGGGTCCTCAAAACTCACTTCCTGTGTGACTACAAATATGCCCATTTCATCTTGCTAAAGGTTTATGTTATGTCTCCAAGATATTGACTAAAACATTTCAGGATAACAACTTCTTGTTAGGTTTCAGAGTAGCAATACTCTGGTGAGTACTGCTTGTTAATTTGGATATAACCAAATCAAACACCAGAGCCTAGGAGTTTATTCAGCCCAGGCTATGGTTACTACCCAAGGAATGAACAGTCTTCTAAAGAGTCTGCATTGTCCAGTCCTCTCTCTGACAGTATGAGTGGCCCACATGGGTTATTCCCACTGAAACAGTGAATTTCAATCCTATATTTTATTTAGGATAACAACATCTCAGCCACGGGTTACATCTTGCAGTGCTGCCAGCTTGGTGTTCAGGCCACGGTATAAATCACAAAGGCAGAAGCTACCTGTAGGCTTCAACAGCATTAAATCCATGCTTAGGGCTGTATCACACACTCAGAGTGTGCAGAAGTAGATCATGTCTTACCTACAGCAGGGAATGGCACAAACCTCTGGATCAGGAGACGGGTGGCTGGCGTAAACTTGTTTGCTCTCTGAACCAGAACATTAAGGCCCACCTTTAGACAGAGAAATCAAAGAAAGGTAAAAGCATTTAGTTGCAAATAATGATGCACGTTCTGTGCCCTGCAGCGACTAAGGAGTAGAGCTCTTAACTGAGATGAGAGAGGGAGAGACCTTTGCTTCTGAAATCATTCCAAAGCTAAATCCATTCAGGTAACCTAATGTGTAGTAGCCCTTCTATTATTTCCATGCTCCCCCATTGCCCCACAATTCCAGCCCTCCGCTGCTACCCCCAAAGGAAGGATGGGATCCATTACAGTGTTACTCTTCTGGGTTGTTCCTTCACCATTGCCCTTAATAGAGATGTCCTTATATTGCATTTTTTATCCAGTTTGATGGCATTTTCCCAGACAATCTCACCCCTCCAGCAGAGTTTGGATTGGATTATGGTCTAGCCACGTAGAGGATATTGTATAACTGTAATGCCAACAGACCCCAGTTGTCATCGGCTGGGATCAAACCTGGGACTTCTGAAGCTTAATACATGAGCCTCTCTCTACTGCATGAGCTAAAAGACAAGCCTTTTAGCCAAGGCTGTAGCAGACTCATCAATGCCTAGCTGGTCTAGGTGCCACTAGAGGGGGACAGAGCGCCTAGGATCCATAACTATACTTTTTCACCCATTTCCTCCAGCACTTGAAAGAGACACTGTGCGCTGCATTTTTACTACAATCCTAAAGTAGCTGCACATGTGTAACCCAAAGCAACAACATGGGTCTTTGCCCAGCTGCTAGAGGGAAACAAAACCCTACAGTCTAACAGTTTGGGTTACAGATTAAGGCTGGTCAAAAATTTTCCATCAAAACTTTTTTCTCCCCGACAGAAAACTGGGTTCTCATCTAAACACAATTTTATTGCAGAAAGCACCTTCTTTCCTCAAAAACTTTCTAATTTTCATCAGAGATGCCTAAAAGTCCCCAAACCAAAAGTTTTGGCTGTAACCCACATGTTTTTGACAGTTTCTGACTGAAAGTCTTCACCCAAAAAAGTGTAATGCAAAAAATTTTCAGCCAAAAATGGCTGAAATATTTTTGGTTTTCAGGGTTTTCAATTTTCTTACCAAATAAATACATATATAACAATAAATAACAAAAATTAAAATCAAAATTGTCTGTGGTGAAAAAAACCCCAACATTTTCTGACCACATCAGTTACACGTGCACATGCAGTGTCGTTCTCTCTCTTTGGGAAGATGCTGAAAAACACTATTACAGTTTAAACACTGCGTGAGCACAATCAGCATTTTCACACCCTTAGCACCCTTCCAAATCCAAGCAGGTTTCCACAGGGACACTGAATGACACTTCTTCTCCTATGGGGTATTTCCCTGCCAAATCGTCCCTTTCTGCTTTCACTCCCCACCCCACCCACACTTTGGCATTAGTGGCGTTCAAAAAGAGTCATACTATATATTTTTTTAAATAATTAGAAAAGTGTTTTTTTCCCTCCCCTTCTTCATTCTGAAAAATGGCTGAGAAGCATTTGCTCAAACATTCCAAGGCCTGGAAAATTTAAGCCCAAAAGGTGAAAGCTAAGTTGTAAGCTACTGGAAAAATGGGGGTTTAGAAAGGGAATCATAGAATACTTGAGTTGGAAGGGACCTCAGGAGATCATCTAGTCCAACCCCCTGCTCAAAGCAAGACCAATCCGCAGACAGATTTTTGCCCCAGATCCCCAAGTGGTCCCCTCAAGGACTGAATTCATAATCCTGGGTTCAGCACGCCAATGCTCAAACTACTGAGCTATCCTTCCCTCCTGAGACAATCCTAACCATGGTTCCTGGCCCCCCTACACCTATAATACACCTATAGTATTCATAAATTTGATTAATTGAATCTGCAGAGGAGTCATATTTAGTTTCGCTACCAAACTCCTCTGCTTGGAGTTTTGCAGATTTGAATGAAAATGCAGGAGTAGCAGCTTTTGAAAAGAGAAAAGGTTGAGCTGAGCCACTGCTGTGAAGTTACTAGTAATAAAAACCATTTTATTTTCAGATTCAATTTGGTGCCACAGATGAACTCACTTTTCCATCTGTAATACCCACCCTGCTGTGAATATGAAATTAAATGTTGATATAGATTTAAATCCAATCTCCCCAAATTCTCGACGCAAGGTCTAGGTTTAAGAAACTAATGAGGGTTTGTTTTTACAGTCCTGAAATTATTTTACCCAATCTGTGAACTCTTTCCCACAGGTCACAAAGTGGGACCACCTAAATTGGGAAAGGAGAATGCCTTGCAATACACTAGTATTTTTGATCTCAGATCATGGCAAATAAAAGGGGCATCAGTAAAGACTTGTTAATGGGTTTTAATTAAGAGGGGCTGGCCAGAGGTATTATGTCCAGTGGACCAAATGCATTACTAATGTAACTCAGTGCTAATGGAGTTACTCCAGGGGTGAGTATAGTTAATTATTGTTATTTATTTGTATTACCATCCAAGATCAGGCCCCATTCTGCAAAGGCATAACAAAGAGACAGTCCCTGTACCATAGAGTGTAGTCAGGGCCGGCGCTTTCATTTAGGCGACTCAGGCAGTCGCCTAGGGCACCAGCATTATGGGGGGGGGGCATTTTGCCGGGGGGGCAGCAGGTGGCTCCGGTGGAGCTGCCGCAGTCATATCTGCGGAGGGTCTACTGGTCCCGCGGCTCTGGTGGACCTGCCGCAGGCATTTCTGTGGACGGTCCGCTGGTCCCGCGGCTCTGGTGGACCTGCCGCAGGCATGCCTGCAGCAGCTCCACCGGAGCTGCGAGACCCGCATGCGGGGCGGCGAAATGGCCCGGCGCCAAGGGCGCCAGAAACCCTGGCGCCGGTCCTGAGTGTAGTGTTTGCTTAGCAGATTGAAAATAACATTGCTTTCTCTCTTGGGTTTGCCTCTGGCAAACTCCATTTTCCTCTCCAATATTTTATGGAGGGTCTTTATCCCACTTCCCTATTGTCAGCATCAACAATGAGGTCGGCTCAGTGCTGAGAGCAGAGTTTGCAGTGCTGTGAGCAGAGTTGCAGTGTTGCCAGAACTCCGGATTTTACCATGAGTGCCACAACATTTCATCTTTTTTTTAAAGCCCCAGCTCCTGGAGTCAAGGGATTGTGTAAGAACCTCAGCTCTCACATAAAAAAAATTCTTGCCCTTCTGGTTGCAGAGCAAGGCTTGTAACCTAAAGTAACCTAAAGTCTCGTAAGTGTAACCTAAAGTCTCAGAAGCCAAAAGACAAATTAAAAAAAAATCTCCCCAAATTATTATTTTTTAAATCTATTTTTCAGCCAATTGTGATTTTTCTGAGACCTGACGAATGGTTTTGGGGATTGGCAATGCTGAGTTTGTTCAATAAAGGCCCAATCCTTCTCTCTCTCAAATCCATGGAAAAGTTCCCAGTGAGGGCCAGAACTGAGATTTGTGCTCGCTCTGATATCTGTTTCTGAAGTAGTGGAGTAACAATATTAGTGGGTCACCTACCAAAAGGTGTTTTTATTTATTTTTCAGTGGTGGATTTTTACAAAGAAATAGATACTGAGAACCCAGAGAACACTGCCGATCAGACCACAACAGCTCTTCCCTTCTAACTACGAAGGGTTAGGAGGAGACTTACATCGGAGACAGATTACCCAACATCTGCCTGTTGCATGGCTCCTTGCACCTTCCTTTGAAGCATCTGGTTCTAGCCAGACAAAGCCCTGGCTGGGATGATTTAGTTGGGGTTGGTCCTGCTTTGAGCAGGGGGTTGGACTAGATGACCTCCTGAGGTCCCTTCCAACCCTGATATTCTATGATTCTATGATTCAGTCTGGCAATTCCAATGTTCCAACAATGTAGACGCTGCATAGGCGCTGACTCCGTGGGTGCTCCAGGTGCTTAGTACCCATTGGCAGCCAGCTCCCCCCGTCCTCCCAGTGTCTCCTCCCGCCCTCCTGCTGATCAGCGCTTCTCCCTCCCTGATCAGTTGTTTCGTGGTATGCAGAAGGCTCTGGGAGGGAGGGTTAGGAGTGGGGGGAGGGAGCTGGAGCAGGGGTGGGAAGAGGTGGGATGGGGATGGAGGCTTGGGAGAAGGTGGGGGGCCTGTGGCAGAGCGGGGTGTTAAGCACCCCTGGGCCCGGAGGAAGCCCACGCCTATGAAAGGCTGAGCTTAATGCTGGCATTTGAACTATCAGCCTGCCAGTGTCCACGGAAGGAGATTCAGACCTACAGAAAGGGAACTAAACGAGGCTCACCCGTCCTTCAGCCTCAAAATCACCAGCATAAAGCTTCAGAGGGTGCAGCATACAAGGGGCCAACAGAGGGCACAAAACATAGCTAATCAAAAGGGCAGATCAAGGTAGAAGAAGCAGAACACCTGCCTGAGGCGAGATGCAAAGGAGGAAGGAGATTGGGAAGCAGGCAGAGACGAAGGTGGGGAGAGGGTAGGAGAAGAGAAAAGAGGACGAGAGAGAGAGAAGGAGGGTGGGTTGGAGCAAAGAGGGAAAAGGGAGCAGGAGTTGGGATCCAGGGGGTATGGGATGAAAGAAAGGCAGGAGAAGGGAAACCATGGAACCAGAGCAAGCATTAGAGGAGACTGTGGAAGGAGGGTGAAGGAGAGAGGCTGGTTTGGGGCAGAGGGACAGATGTTTCCATTGAAGAAAACAGCAAGGTCTTGAGCAGAAAAGGAAGAGGTAGGGCAGGGGCACAGGAGTCAAGGTGGGATATGGTGAGAAAGCAGGACAGAAACGCAGACACAGGGGAGTCACGCAGGGCATTGAAGGCCAAGAATTTTAAACTTCATTTGGTGGGTGATGAAGATCCAGTGGAGGGACTCAAAGAGGGGAGCGACATGGTCCATCCACAACCTGGTCTATGTCCCTATAAGTAAACTAAAGATAAACAGCCAGGTGGCCCAGAAGGGGAAGAGAGGAGGGGCTTTACTTACGAATGCACATCAACATTAAACACACAGCAATCCATGCAAATGGATATTGCCCTTCACAGAGGCAATGGCATGCCCATGGGCAACGAGATGCAGCAGGCTGTAGGAGTGGGGCAGAAAGCTGCTCTGGCAGCGGTGAAAGAGAAGCCGCTGCAGCAACAAGGGGAAATGCTGTAGAGAAGAAAGAGGTGTTTGGAGGGAAAAGGCAGCAGGCAGAGATCCTGGAGTTCCCATAAGGTGGTGAGCCTTTGAGTGGCATGGAGGACATTGAGAAACCGATCCACAATGCCCCAGGTTTGCAGTGATACAGCACACTGCTGTGTGGACACAAGCACCGCGGTATATGTTGGCATGGTATGAACACACTCCACCATAGTGTTTTATTGGCTGAACTGTATCAACAAATCTGAAACCGGGGCAACACCTGTTTGTAGACATGTCCTCAGACAAGTCTGGCTGTCCTTCTGACAGATATGCCACAACTCCAACAGAAGTTATGGGTTTGATGTAGGGGTGAAAGTTGGCCGGTACAATGTACTGGCAAAAAGCCGGTATCAGCCTGTACCCCACCAGCAGCGCCTTAACGTCGCTGCCCCTTTTGTCCCCTCTATCGGCGGCCCTGCCGGTAGGGACACTACTGGCAGAGCTGCCAACTGGAGGGGAGGGGTGAGAGGCAGCTATCCTGGGGCCGGCGATTTAAAAGGACCTGGGGCACATGACCATCGCTGCTGCTAATGCGGCTGCGGATGAAGCCCCTGGCCCTTTTAAATCGTCGCCAAAGCCCCAGGCGGCATGGGCCAGGTAGCATGGATGGGCTGGCTGAGGGAGGCTGACCCCCAGCCCCGCCCCTTCCAGGCGCCCAGAGCCGGGTCCCCGTACCAGTAAGAATTTAATATTAGTTTCACACCTGGTTTGATGAAGAAACTACTGGGTGAGGTTCTTCGGCCTATGTTATGCAGGTGGCCAGACTACATGATCATCATCAAACGGTGGTAGATTCTCCGTCAATGACAATTTTAAAATCAAGATTGGATAGTTTTCTAAAGATTTGCTTGAGGAATTATTGTGGAGAAGTTCCATGGCTTGTGTAGTATAGGAGGTCAGACTAGTTGAACTCACAGTGGCCCTGTGACGGGGTGTCTACCCTACATAAAGCCCAAGAATGGAAAAAAAAAAAAAAGCCAACTAACCCTATGACAGGTTGCACCTGGAGGACTGTCGGGAGAGAGGGGTGATGAAGCCTAGCTGAGGGAGGAGCTGGGCTAGGCAGAAAGAGAGGAAGCTGGTGGTACGAAAGGGCAGCAGGAAGGCACCCTGCAGTCAAGCCCTAGAGAGGAGGGGAGTTGGCAATAGATAAGGAGGAGTGAGGCCTAAGATTCTGCCTGGGAATATTGTTGTTCGTTCTTTGAGTTCAAAGATGCCCATGACATCATTGATTGAGTTGGTTTCTGTGAATACGTGAATGGCTGATCAAACCTAACTGCCACTGGGATGTGGCATGGGCTGGGCAGAAGAGCGGAAAAGCACCTGAGACAGTTGTATGGAGACACTTTGTTACTGCGGAAGGGGAGGACTATAGTGACCTGGGTGCAGGGCTGAGTCATGAAGAGGGAGAAACCTGACTCCAGAGAGAGCAAGCAACGGAGAGAGGGGGCATCAAACTGGTCAAGAGTTAATTCCCAGACCAGCCACAAAGAGGCCTCTCAGCGGTGAGTAGTGAACCCCAGGATGGCCCCGCTCTGGCCTTGGAATTCCTAAATCTATGAATAATGGTCCTTTCTGGCCTTAAGATCTATGAACAGTTATGGAAGGAGAGAAGCAAAGAAATAGGAGCAGGAGCCTTTGGGAGTTTGCTCAAGGCAGGGATCCAGGACTCGCAGCCACATACTAACGTACAATAGAAGATAAACAGGCAAAGAAAGTTCATCACTTGCTCTTAGAATCAGGAGCAGGAGGAAAAATCACTGAGTGACAGAATCCAGGTTCCTCCTAATCTCTAAGAAGGCATGGGGCCACTCTCCCTCCCCTCCCTCGCCCTATTTTGAACTGACCTCCTCCTAGTTCTAAATGTTTCTTTACTGCACTAAGTGGTAGAAAATCCTGAGGACAGTGGGTGGCCGCCTGCTCCCTCTCACAAACTGATTATGGGCTATAACACCAAATTCACAGGCTGTCAATGCAGCCACTCCACACTACTCACAAACAATTATCAGGAAGAGGGAGCTGGGATTAGAAAACGCCACAGGGGCACCTTCACCTAGACAGGAGAGTGAAAAATTGTGTGCTTGTGTGAGTTGGTGTATGATGGGGGATGGCAGTGGGGAAGGAGACAGGGAAGAAGACTATGTTGCAGGAGATAACAGGATAGATGGTGAGTAAAGGTGGCTGCTCGATTGCTCTGTGCTTTAGCATTTAAGCAGAGTGCACAGAAGTCAGTTCCTGCCCTGTCGCGCTTACACTCCCAATGAGCCAAACACAGCATAGACAGGTGGCACCTGGAAGCCCAGGGAAGGAAATCACTAGCATGGTGATTTCCTTAGCTTTGTCGTTGTGGTATATTATTGACTTTCTTCTTGTGGCCATCATGGAGGCAGGGAGTCTTTAGGAGGGAGTAAATGAAGAGGGAGGTGATCAGAAAGGCATTTCATTCACAGAACGGAAGCTTGGGGGAAAAACAGAGACACGTTTGTGGGAGAAGTAGATGAACATGGCAACAAGGCCCCAGCACTGATGAAGCAGAGTGTGTGTTTGTTGTACTGGGGCATGTCTACACCACATCTGAGGTTATGGTTCAGGCTCTCCAGCTATTTTAGGGAGCTAGCATGAGCCTCACTAGCAGAAGTCTGTGTACCCAGGCTGGGAGGTTGACTCCCAGATGCAGTGCTGAAGCACCCTTAGCAACTAGATCAGAGATGTAGACTGTGGTGGGGTTATGTAGGGCCTTGAAGACAAAGAAGAGACACTTGACCTTGTGGCAGTGCATAAGAGGGAGTCACAGGCCGTCCTACTGAACGATCAATTCATTCCTATTCAAGTGACATTTGTGAAAACCATTTACTTCTCCCTCTCTGTTCTTATTGCACAGACAGGCTCTAGCATCGAATGTGCATGGACAAACAGCAGACATCCTGCTAATGCCAGTCTGAATCAAAGTTCTGACAAGTACTAGCAGAGTACCAAAGTAAAGAAATGAATATTGCTTTCCACTAACTATAATGCTGGGACACCATTTCTAGAAATATTCTCTCTAGACTGAGATACTAAGACTTCAGCGATACCCATTCACTAAACAGCATACCTTGAAGTACCTCCAAGAAAACCCAGTGTAATGGTGTTAGTAATTCAGTAGATACTATCCTACTCCTGCTGTTGACTTGCTGAGTTAATAGCAGGAAGGCTATCTTTCAGATGAGGCATCACACTAAAGTCCTGACATTTTGTGTTCACATTTGCTAAGCTACTCATGGCATCGCTAAACCTAATTTCCTGGCCAAATTTTAATTTATCTAATTACATTCTGTGGCCCTAAATTCTCCCTCAAGTTTCAATTAAATAGTCTGTTCTCCACTCCGTGTACTAAACTGGTGTGCCAAGTTGCGGCATGCTGTTACATAGCTGACACATCCCACCTCGCAAGTGGCTGCTCTTCCTTATATGGTTTGTATAGATCCATATTTTCAACTTAAGACGGGGGGAGCTGTGACTGCTCAGTACCTCTGAAAGTCACATGCTGTCATATTATTAACTATTTGTATTATCAGAGCACCTAAGAGCACTTGTGATGGGCCAGGATCAAACTGAGAAATCTAAATTTAGTGGGTATTTTTGAAAATTTTGGCCTAAATTTCTCAAGTACTTGGTATCCTACAAGTCAAGAGATGCTATATAAATGTAAGTTACTATTACTACCACCATTCAGAGTCAAAGATTTGGGAATGCCTGCACAGTAAAATACCATCTCTGCTGACAAACATCATCTGCTACAGAGTGCTCCCGATCTACAGGCTGCAGTGTCACGTCATGCAGGGCTCCTCAAAGATCTTACATTATGAAATCACAGTAGTGATTGCATAATGTTGTAACCTGATGTTCGTTGTAAGCCTGATATTTTTTGAAACACCTTCAGCTTCCCATTTTGTTAGATCTTTCTGTCAGAATTCTGCACTGTGTGGTCTCTACCCTAGAGGAAAACTTAATAGGAGAGTTTTAGTTTAGTCGAGCAGGGCATTTTTGAGGTAAGACATTTTTTGATTTTGCAAACATCTAACATTTTTCTGCACTGCCAGATCTCAAAAAATAGCATGGTAAACAAACTTCACTTAATGTATTCCATTAGTGCTGGTGGTGAATTAGGGCCCATTCCAATGCCCTGTGAAGTCAATGGAAAGATTCCCATTTGACTTCAGTGGGTTTTGGATTGGCTCCTTATGATTTAGTTGGGGATTGGCCCTGCTTTGAGCAGGGGGTTGGACTAGATGACCTCCTGAGGTCCCTTCCAACCCTGATATTCTATGATTCCATGATTCTTTTTTGCACAAAACTATTTTTGATGACGCTAGATACAAAAGTTGGGACTTGCACAGAAATTATAGCCTCAGAGCTCCAGTTCCCAGCACAATTTACAAACTTCTTCACACCATTTACCATCTTTGTAGAAACAAACAAAAAAAAAATCTTAAACAAAAATGAGCTCTGATTCAAGCAGCTTAGCACCTGTACAGAAGCCTCAGTGGAATTTGTAAGCTCTGGAAGCCAAACAGTTCTGGCTCACGGAGTTAAGGAACTTGGTGGATTTCTTTGGGTGTAGCAGGTAACATAAGCTAAATAGCTCTGGTTGTAGCTCAGATAGAAGCTACTGCAAGACTGTCCAAAACAATTTCTGTAGTAATCTTTTCTGTTTGTTTTTTAAAGGTGTAAATTACATCTTTCTGGAAGTAGCATCACTAAGGGCTGGTCTACACGAGAAATTTGCAATGGTCTAACTTTAAACAGTGTTTAAAACACAGTGGAATTAGGACACTAACCTACAACTTGCAGGACCTGGGTTCAAGCCCTGCTCTGCCACAGACTTCCTGTAAGATTTTGGTCAAATCATTTAGTCTCTCCAAACCTCAATTTCCCTTCTGTACAATGTGGATGGCGACACTGACCTGCCTCTTAGAGGTGTTGCGAGGCTAAATATATTATCTGAGAGCTCGGATATTTCAGACGATCTCAATACCCAGAATAGACAGCGTTAAACTGGTGCAAAAGGGTTTGTGGACATACTAAATTTCAGTTTAGGAGTGGCTTATTTCAATACAGTGAAGCCTGTTCCCAGTTGACTTAAACTAAACTGAAGTAAGTCTCACATACCGAAATAAGCATCCACAAAGCCTCTTGCACTGGTTTAACTAGATGAGTTTAAATTCACAATTTAAATTATACTGGCACAACCTTCTCATGTAAACAAGCTCACAAGTAACTTCAATGGGCTTACTTATGTGCTGAAAGTTTAGGCCCATGCTTAGGTACCTGGTTGGATCAGGACCTAATCTCCATTCAAAAATCCATTACACACAATGAAATCCATTTTAAGCAATGCAGCTGCCCTGAGCCTCACAAAAACAGGCTACCCGTGAGAGCTGGTCCTTTAATTGATTATATACAAAATCTTGGATGCTTTAAAGTGATTGTTTAAACTAGTGGGGCGCCTATTACAGCTTCAGTCCTTAGTGCAGGTGTCACTGTATATAAAAATGGATGAGAGTTATGCTAAGCACAGGGTCTGAGCATCCCGAAAACTGTAGCTCACCTTTGCACATGTGCTAAACAAAGAGTAATTGGTTTCATTACATTGTTTCCAAGGGAAAACATATGACATCTGATGCCTCAGCCAAATAGACAAGGTAATTAAGAGACTGTTTCTCTTCTATATTATACCCATACTATGGTTACACTAAATTCTCCATTATTGTCCTCACCTCTCTTTAGTTTCACTGCTCCCCAGAACATCAGAGTGCTCATCAGCAGCAAAATCAAGTTGGCCAGCCTCCACCATGCATATTAAAAGTCAGCATTTGGGGGGAAGGGAAGAAAACGTAGCAATCATATCACCGTAACATTACAGTGTTGTTAAAAGACAAATGTCTCCATGCGAACAGTGACTGGCACATTAAAATGTTTATGTAACATGATGCCCCTTGGTGGGTCATCGGCAGCAGGCACTGAACCTAGGTCCTCTCGATCTAAAAGCATATGTCTCTACTGCATGAGCTAAAAGACTCATCTGTCAAAGCTGTCACTAGGGAACAAGACGACTGCCTTCTTACGCACCTATCTCCAACATGAAGGAAAAAACTGCATAATCATGGGGGACTTCCTGTCCCATCTGAGCAACTAACTGCTAGGCCTGTTGCTGCCCAGACTCTGGAGGTCAAGTTCCTGCTTCCTTTCCTGGCTCCTGCTCCTTTTCCCACCTACCATGCCTCATCCCTGTTCTGGCTATCATGCATGTCTTGTCCCTGTTTCTGTTACCATGCCTTGTTCCAGCTTCCTCGGTTGCTGACTTCAGTTTTACTCTTGGTGTGACCACAACCCTGACTTTACTCCTACTCCAACCATTAGGTCAGTCGGTCCTTGTTACAGGCTCTGACAGCTTGCTCAGATCAACCTCAATCTCATCCAGGACTCATTGTTGACCCCTGGACTTGGGGTGGACACTGCCGGGGGTCCCGTCTTGCCATCACCCCAGGGTTCTGAGAGTTCTCAGGAGCAGACTGCTGCCCTTCAGGCAGAAAACCAGAAACAGAGAGACCAAGTACAGCAGTTGCAGACAGGAAATCGTTTCTTGCAGGAGCAAGCTGCAGCACTCTGAATGGCTGTGGGTAACCATTCGGCTTCTCTTATGACACTGATCCCAGAGGTCCTTTGCCAGGGAGATGATGGTACCGGCAGTAACGTTCACAGGTTCGGTACCCAATGCAGACTCCTATTTATGCTCTAGCCACAGGAGCATGCTAGATATCAAGTTAATGTGGGGCTAGTACTGAGCCTGCTTACTGGGGAGGCCCTGGTGTGGACCTCTCCCTTTCTAGAACAGAATCACTTGGGACTGACCAAGCGGGACCCTTTCTTACAACCATTTGCCAATATTTTCGACGACCCTCCCTGGGCTGCATTACTCCTGCTTGCTGATTTTGCTTCATTGCTGACCCTGGCTTTGACCATTGGTATGTGACCTGATCCTGACTCGACTCCTGGCTCCAACAACCACTAGCTCAGATAGCCCATGTTACAGGCCCTGACAGGAGGAGACAGACTGCTACAATGAGTAAGCATGGGTTACATTTATATGCAAATTTTATTTATTATAGTCCAAACACAAACACACTCTCTCTGCCCTTCCTTCCCCCCCTCAACATCTAGTTAAGGTTGCTAAGCAATCAATGCATTGTTAGCTGTCACTTAATTTACAAAACCCAAGCACTTAAAAGAATATAAATGAATAGTTACAGACAACACAGATCTTATGCTGCCCACACAACAAAGACACACATTAGCCTTATACAATACAAACAAAAGCATATGGATATTTTTCTCCTTCAGTTTTTAAGATGGAGAAATTCAAAACAACCCTGCAGTCAGAGGGCAACATGCTTATACAAACATATGCTCAGTCCCATGATTCCTAGCTGATGACTGGATTTACTTCCAGTTTTTCTTGGAAATTTAGTCTGTACTCATGGGAAAGCATGGTCAATAGCAATCATACAGACTTTAATTTTCCATGAGCAGTCTTAACTATGGAGAACCACTGATGCCTTCATGTGGAATTGCCTATACCACACACACATCATCATACAGGGCTTAATTCTGATCTCATTTACACTAGGTTCTCACCGGTATAACTTCCTGGTGTGAGATCAGAATGATGCCAACAATATCACATAGCCCCTCTGGGGTGGAGGGCAACAGGTAGACAACTAACCTGCTGAGCCATAAGTGAAACAGCACATTGCACAGTTGGGAGAGATCAAAAATTTAGCCAAAGGACACTGGAAAAATCCCTTACTCTTCTGAGAAATCCCATAGGATCTTTACACAAAGCAGGCAGGATGTTGGTTTTGAAGGCTTGTCCAAAAGATCTTCCTACGCACCGTACTGAAGGAAACTCTGTTTATCTATGTTGGATGATCCTGGAAGGCTTTGAACCTTTGGTTCTGAGGAACTCAAGTGTTTCAAATTGGATGCTTAAAGGCCAGAACCTAAATCTGCTGAAATCAATTAAAAGAGTCCTACTGACTTCAGTGCACTTCAGATTATTGTCTAAATCACAAAGCTAACCCTCTCAGAATTTATGTATATACAGCAGATTTTTGTTACCCTTTATTTTACTGCTAATAATTGATGCAAGCTAAGTATGATAGTGCTATCCCACACCACCTCTGATCCTTCCACTTAACAGAGAGCTTACGCTCAATGTAACATCCCTACAGATAATTTATTTTCTTGTTTATTGTCCTCAGCCTAATTACCTTACTTTTCTCCACACTGAGTTACCAAGGCTGTCTGCTCACTTCTTATTCTTTTTCAATCTTCGCACTGAAGCTGGCCAGACACTTTCCTTCTGCAGGAAATTATGAATATTTTTGTTCTCTAGTGGAACAAAGTCAAAATTTATAGGACTGCCATTTTCAAAATGTATCGGCTAGAGATCTGCCGGCCTATTCTGGAGTTCCAGGCCAGATTGAGACTGACTCTAGCTTTCCCCATTTTCCTGATAGTCACTGGATTCCTTGCTCACCTGATATGACATGCATCTGATTTCCTCCTCTAGAAAATGTATGTCTCATTGCAGCACCAGTTCCCCTTCCTGCTCTGAGAACACCAAAGCAAAGAATTAATTTAAGTGTTATGTCTTTTTCTTTGCCAAGTTCCCCTTATGCCCCCTAGACAGCCCAATGTTTTCTTTCTGAAACTCTTGCTCATTAGAGGCTGGAAGGGGTAAAGCCTCAGCTGGAGTAAATTGATGATTCAGTGGTGCTGCTCTAGACTACAGGGATTAACACCAGCTGAGGGGCTGGCACAATAAAGTATATCATCAATCTTATTCCATTATACCCTACAAGGCTCCTTTGGTTTAGTGGATTGCACATATGACTGGGAGCCAGAACTTCTGGGTTCTATTCTAGGGATTCTCAAACGTCATTGCACCATGACCCCCTTCTGATTACAAAAATTACAGGAGGAGGAACTGAAGCCTGAGTCTGCCCAGGTGGCAGGGGGGCTTCAGCCCTTGGGGAGGGCGCCTGTAGCCTGAGCCCTACCACCTAGGGCTGAAGGCCCTGTGATTCTGTCCTGGGCAGTGGGGCTGAGTCTTCAGTTTTGACCCTAGGCTCCAGAAAGTCTAACACCAGCCCTGGTGGGGTGACAACCCACTTTGGGGTCCCAATCCACAGTTTGAGAACCACTTTTCTATTCATCTGCTGGAGGATTCTCTGCACCCTGAGGTCTTTAAACCACGATTTGAGGACTTCAATAACTCGGACATAGGTTAGGGGTTTGTTACAGGAGTGGGTGGGTGAGATTCTGTGGCCTGCATTGTGCAGGAGGTCAGACTAGATGATCATAATGGTCCCTTTTCACCTTAAAATCTATGAGTCTATGAGACTCTCTGGGTGACATTGGGCAAGTCCTTTAAGCTCTCTGTGTCTCAGTTACCCTCTCTGTGTAATGCAGATCATAATAATAGCGTTCCTACGTTGTCAAGTGCTTTGAGACCTACAGATGTAAGGCCCCATATAACATTATGATGTGTCTCGGCTCCCCAGAATAGTCAGTGGGTAGTTTCTCTCCAGGCTGCAAAGGACCAACCAGAAGCCAAAGATTTGGAGCTAAGACCCTCTCCTTCCAGGCCCTCTAGCTCCAAGCTCACTGGTCTCTTGGAGTATATCCACATGCATTTTGGAGCCCACAGGAGCTCCAAGCCTGGATCTATAGACTTGGCCCAGCGGGGCTCGCACATATGCTCTAAAAACAGCTGTACAGACAGAGCTTTGAAGTTCTGGCTTGGGCTGGCATCTCGGCTCTGCAGCAGCTTCAAAGCACTGTCTACATAGTTATTTTTAGACCACTAGCTTGAGCCCCACTAGCCCAACTTTGTCAAGCCGGGCTGGGATACTCACTCCTGCAGTCTCCAAAGTGCTGTGTAGACGTACCCTTGGTGAGGAAGGCAGCAGGTGTCTCAGTGAGGGGCCATTTTAGAGACAGGAGCCATGACGACTGCACAGTCAAATCAGGCTTCCATGAGGTGCCCTAATTGGGTTCCCTCCAGTATTTTATTACAGAGCCTGTGTGTCTGAAATGCCAGCCGAGCAGTGCCCCAGACACCTGCCAGTATGAGCAGCTCCAAACTGGACATCCTCACTTCATTTCAGAGTTCCCCCCAGCAGATCTAGGTGTGAGCACAACATTCAAGGATTATGGTGACAGGAGAGAGGGATACCCTCTGGACCAGCCCTTCCACGTGTCCCCTGAGGTAGAAGCAGACAGTCTTAACATTCAGGCTGCTCACAAAAGAAGCTTCCTAATTAAAAGGCAGTTATTTCGGACAGTCCCCCACACTCTCGTGCTCTCATAAAAAAAATCCCCAGTGTTGCTTACTACAAAACGTGGGCCATCTTCTCAGACTCTAGTGGAACCAACACCAGGCTAAGAAATCCCCCTCACTCAGACATCCTGGAGTCTCTCTAACCTGAGGGCATCTCAACTAGCTCCACAGGGATCCAAACTTCAGACCTTGAAAGCCCGAGGGGCTCCACTAGGGGTATCTGTGGGAAATTCAACCCTATTGTGACTAGATTTCTAAAGGTCATGTCCCCATGTCCTACCTTAGGCTTCCAGCAATGTCCCTGCTCCCTCCCTGGAACCTCAACAGGCTGCTCCAGGCCCTTTGTGCCCCTACTATGCTCTCCTGGTTGACAGCGCTCAGACAAGCGTCACCCTGCACCTGAAGGGTGAGGGGGACTCCCAGCAGTAGCCTGCAATTGCTCACCTCATTTTACCTAAGGGAAAAGCAGCATTTCACACTTGTCCCAGCTTCTTTTCATTTTAAACAGGAGACTTCCCACCCCAAGGTTTGCTGTGACCACAATTGCAGAAGGAAACCCCATATGCAGTTGGATATCCAAGTGCTGGAGGACGTCTGTAGAGCCTTGAAGACCTACTTGTCATGAACAAAGGAGGGGGGGAAAGCTCTATTCCTTCTTCATCCTCAAGGGTTCCTGCAAGAGGATTAAAGCACGTCTGACCATACTCCCTTGCTGTATCCATCCTGATCACCTGTACCTCTGCGAGCCTCCCCTCCCTGATTCAACTTCAAGCCCATTCTGTCAGAGCCAGTTCTTGGGTAGAGAGAAGAGAGGCCTCCCCTGGATAAGCTCTGGAGTGTCAGATGCACCTTCACCAATCACTACTGACTGGACCTGCCTTTGCCAGCAGGTGAAGCATTGGCATATAGAGTGCTCCCAGAAAATAATTTATTACTGCCCCTACGGTGGCTTTCCTCAATGGAGCACTCTTCCTTCCCTTCTCTTCCCGGACTGCCCAACTTTCTTCTCCTGTCACTTTAGCCCGTTCAGTTAGCTGGCTGTTAATTTCCCATTCTCCTCCCTGGGTGGGTGTTGCTAACCAGACCCATCATCCATACTGGGAAGCCAAGCCACAGAAAAACAAAAATTTTCTTAGCTGCTAATTGGTTTTCCGTGCCTTGCTGAGCCAGTGAAGACCCCCCACCCGGGCAGCCCTTTGGACTAACGGATACTGCCGGAAGCATGGTGTAGGCTAAGCAGGTTTAGTTGCCAGCTTTGGAAATCACTCACAGGGGAGCCTAGGGACAGAGAGCCTGATTTTCTGCTCACTAACACTGGAGTAAGTTGGGAGTAACTCTACTTAAACCACTGAAGTTACAACGGCATCAGTGCAAGGAGACTCAGGTCCAGAGTGCCTGAAAGGGGAGGAGGGCTTGGTGCCAGATCTCTTGCCTAGACACCAGGAGAACTACCATTCATCATCCACACTGCTTGTCAAGCCACAGAAAACCAAACAGTGGTAAGAACACTTGCTTCTATTGCACATAGTTCCCCACCTCCCCGTCTTCCACTCTTTGGATTTTTTTCTTTAATTTAAAACAGTCTTTTAAGCTTCATTCCAGGATCATTCTATTCTTCCCCACAGCCAATGTTTCTAAATCACTTTTATATCAGTCCCTCTATTGCCCATTTTTCCTCCTCCTAATATGACTTGCAGAAGTCAGCGGTGGCAAAGACCTGTTGGATCATCCAGTCCATCTCCTAGCCAGTATGAGATTGCTCCCTACACTCTAGTTTTAAAAGCCCCAAAGAACGGGGCAGGCACCACTTCTCTAAGGCAACTATTCCACAGCCCCGTACATCTCACTGTCAGGAAGTTTCTCCATATTCAGTCTAAATCTTCCATTTCTTTTTATCTTTACTGGCTGTTATCATGTACCCCCTTAGGCATTCTTTAGACAATTTATATATGTATGTAGCACTTTTAATCTACCTAGTAACTCAGTCCCTCCAGTCCTGATCCTTTGTTTTGTTCTTTGAATTCCTGCCAAATTATCAGTGTCTTTCTGGTAATCTGGTGTTGCCACCAAAATGTAATGAACTGAACACAAATACAACTGCTTGATTGACGGAACACATGCCCCTTTGATAGCACAGGAGTTGAATGAACCTCTGGTTCAACAACCTACTGCAGAACCTTCTGATTACCATGCTGCGCATTGGGCTAATTGTTTTGGTGACATTTCCACAGCTGCATGCGATTCTTGTACTGAGCTGCTTTATGTCAAAGAAACAGCACAACTTTAAAGGGGCATTTCTGACCCCCAAATGGAGGCTGTTATCACAGTGGAAGTGTACTGGATAGCTGACTCTGAAACTGGAAGGGTTCGTAGTTCAATACTGGGATTAGTGATGGGTTCAAACCAAAGTCTTGGGTATAAATACCTACACTTCTGGCATGTTTGAATCTGGAACCCAAGAACCATGTCCAATTACGATGCTTGCAAAAATTATTAAGCTTGACAAATTACAGGTATGGGTGCATGATTACAAGTAATGTAATCATTACAAGTAATGATTTCAGATCATTATAAATCCCTCTGACTTATTACAATTGTTGGAGATGGAATATTTGGAAAAAAAATATTTTAATATATATCTGGTGTGTCTCAATACCTATCAATGTTCCCTGGCTGTGTCTGTCTTGTTTAGGAAACCAGCTGATACTAATTGTACTTCACATATAACCACAGTGAACAGCGGCCAGATATCCATACTGGGTAAATAAACTCTAACAACAGGATTCTGATTGTTGAAAAAGAACAATTCTTGCTTAGCGTTCAGAAGATCAGTTAAGCGTATAGCAATCAAAATAAAAGGCAGAAAGAAGGTTTGCTTTGGCAAGTATACTGAGAACAAGATAAAAATAAACCAAAATCACAGAGGGATAAAAAAATAAATCTAGGTTACTTACCAGTAACTAGAATCCTTTAAACATATTGCTTCCTCAGAACTACACTCTTGGAAGTGTATGCTGTGCTGCATCGATCCAACAGTCTTTAAAATAGTTAGCTTAGCTCTACATATGTGTTCAGTGGGGGCAAAGACCACCTCTGTCTAAAAAGTCATGTCTACCCTCCCTCCTCTATTCTTGTCCAGAACACAGAAAGCAAGTGTATGTCTGTGGAGGTAATATATTTGCAGAATATCCTAGAAAAACTACATAAATCAGTGACGGAAGAAACCTGTTAAATCTTGACTTCATCCCCTTCTTCCTCAGCCAATGCAGGATTATTGCCTAAAGTATATTCTCTAGTTTGTTTTTAAATGGCTAATTTATCTGGAGATTGGGTGGCTGAAGAAATAAATTCCTGGACCTGGTATAGTTTTCCTTGCCCAAAGTTACATTGTGCATCAGTGGATGGAGAGGGAACAAGTTCCAGGACCAAAAGCTTTAGACATGGGTCCCTATAGTTAATCGAATTAATCTACATTGAGGCACTTAAATAAGCGACCTGATTTGCAGAGATGCTGAGAAGTGGTAGCTCCTGCTGACCTCATTTGGGAGCTGCAGGAGTCCAGCACATCTGAAAATCAGATCACTTCTTTAGATACCTAACTTCGGTCACCCAATTTGAACATTTTGAGCTATATCTCCTATCTGGCTCTTAGGTGCTCATTTGGCCTCCCTTACCATGGTAGCTGAGAGCATCGCAGTCTTAAATGTCCTTATCCTCACTTTCTCTGTGAGGTAGTGAAATGTGAGCTTCCCCATTGTGTGGATGGGGAACTGAGGTACAGAGAGACAAAGGCTCAGCTCCTCAAAGGCATTTAGGCTCCTAACTTCCAGAAGGTAGGAGCCTAAAAACCTTTGCGAAGCTGGGCCAAAGTGACTTGTCCCAGGTCCCAGAGGAAGCCTGTGGTAGTGGAAGGAAGTGAGCTCAGATCCCAGGCTAGCACTCTAACCATACAGCCATCCTTCCCAGTCGCAATCTCAAACCATTAGACCAGTATTGCCTCTGAATGAAAATCTTGTTTATTGTCAGTAGAATTTGTTCATTAAAGCTGACAAACACCATCAGGCCTGATTCTCCTCTCATTTCTACTGATGAAAAGCAGGAGTAACTCCAAAGACATCACCGGAGTGTAATAGGATAAGCAAGAGCCAAACCAACCCCTTTTCCCTAAGAAAACATGTTTAATTGATCTCCAGAAAAGATGACAGCCTCCTAAAGAAATGCACAGCAAGGAGGCCAGATTGAAACAGAGTTCAAAAAAAAAGTTACCACCTATGGCACTGGATGTGTAAACGAAAGTCACAGGACCAATAAATGAGTCAAGCAGAAAGGAACTAGATTTGTGAGAATTAACAAGGCAGCGCAAACTAGTAAATGCCACTTGTGGTAATGGGGAAACGCTTGTTTATAAAGCATTACAGAGCTTTTGGGTTAATTGCTAAAAACACAGGGCCAAATTCTGTTGTAAGTTACACTCCTGCAACCTGATTTGGTCATACAGGCGTCACTGAGAGCAGAACCTAGCCCACCGTGGTTAGATAAAGACGAAGGGTATTTAAACTACGGAAAACATGACCTCAAATCAACTGACTTGTCAAGACCTTTCTGTACTGATTCCCTCCCTCCTCATCACTAGCTCTCCTCCTGTCACTCGCACACTGCAAACGTGGAAGGGACTCTCACTTTAATTAATACAAGGTCTCTGCAGACCACTGGAGATAATGGCACTTGTTTTCAGGTCATCTAGTCTTAATAGGCTCACACTGGGAGGTGATTTGCTGCTAATTGACAGCAGACATCAGTTAATGAGGTCTAAGGCCTTAGAATCCCAGGGAACAAAAATTAAAGCTCTATCTAAATCATTTTTTGTTTAACAGATAGATGTGGAATACCTGTTTCAGAAACTTTACTTTGGTTATTAACCTAGTCGCTTACCGGGTAAAATCACTGCATCTGTAAAAAGTCTCATCTCCACACAGCAGGAGGATCTCACTCAGTTCAAAACTGCCCTAAAAGGAAGGGAGCTCCAAGTGAATGAGACTACTTTTACTGATAGGGCCAGGCACTATATAACAATGACACTATATAAGCAAACAAAGTAAAAACTGGCCTGAAAGATGTGTTGTTCAGATTATAATTCCAACAGGATGGGCTAACTGGACTGAAATGATTTAGCATTAATAATAAATATGAATGTTACATTTATACTTACAGTACAAATATCTGTGAGAGGCCACAGTGCCTTGTGATGTATCATTATGACAAATGAGATCAGCCAGGATGCCCCTGCTAACAATCCACAGATGTGGCTGTTATGGGCTAGGGCTGAGCTTTGTCAGTGGAGGGTCCCTCATCTGGAATCCACTTTTTCTGCTGATATGAGAGCTGCTGACATTCAGGAAATGGTGAAAGGCTTGTATCTTCTCCCAGGCTTTTGCCTGCTCTGTGTGCGCGCCTGGGGGGCTAATAGGTAGTATGTGTTGGAGGGAAAGGTCTAGGGTGGGAGGTAACTGCTCGAGGAAATATTGAAGAAACTAGGACAAATTCAGCAGTTACATACATTGTGGTGGAAGTTGTATGTAGAATGTAAGTGGCAAAGCAGAGTAACGTGGCAATCAGGAATTGTACAAAATGAGTGTTATTTACAACTAAGCCCTAGTCTACACTACAGAGTTAGGATGTTGTAAGGCAGCTTACATCAACCTAACTCTGTAAGTGTCTACACTAAAATGGAGCTCCCACCGATGTAAAACGCCCACTACACCGACTTAATAACTCCACCTCCATGAGAGGCATGGCGCTTAAATTGATGTAGTTAGGTAGACGCAGTGTCTGTGGAGACACTGTGTTACTTACATCGACTGTTGCTGCCTTTCAGAAGCTGTCCCTCAATGCCACACTTACAGTGAAATTGGTGTAAGCGCTCCTGGTTAGGATGCGTGCCAACACAAGGAGCATAGTGTGGACATGCAAAAGCAGTTGAATTACTGAAGAGGCTGTAAATTGGTATAACTTAAGACAACTTAATTTTGTAGTGTAGACTTGCCCTAACACAAGGGTGTCAGATAAAGATATATACTTTCAGTCCAAACAATCTCAAAACATTCAACAAACTCTACACTCAATCTTGCTGTCCTTACTCAGGTAGCATTGTTGACTTCATAGGTCTGAGCATTTTATTTATAGACAACACCAGAGAAACACCTACTGCTGCTGTGAAGGGCAGTAGCCTACTGGCAATTGCAGGAAAGTGAGAGATGGGAGACATTTTGGCCAAGATAACATGGCAAATCCCTGCTCTTACAAAAGTTGCCAGGGGATCTTTAATGTGCAAGCAGAGCAAACAGAACACCTTCATTTTTAAGGCCATATTTGAAAGTCCACCTTGAAAAGAATGGCTGAGTCAACACTGGAAATGCATCTACTCTACACAGATGATGAATAGCTGAATTGAACTTGTGCTTCTAGGAAGTCTAAGAATTATAAACCTGATTGTTACACCACTAAGCCATAAACTTAGGGATGTAAACTTGTCAGGGCTTGTCTTCACTGCTGAGTTAACCTAAGTTACAACTTGAATAATGCCCATAACAAAAATCCTGCCCCTACACAAAAACCCTTAACTCAAGAGCAGTGGTGCTTTTAATCTGAATTGGCCCACTCATTGAGGCTATCCCAGAAATGGGCAAACTTTTTGGGTGGAGGGCAATGTCTGGGTGGGGAAATTGTATGCAGGGCTGGGGCAGGGGATTGGGGTGCAGGAGGGGGTGTGGGAGGGGGTGTAGGAAGGAGATCAGGGCAAGGGATTGGGGCAGAGAAGAGGTGTAGAGTGTATGAGGGGGCTGAAGGAAGGGGGTTGGGGTGCAGGAGCAGGTTTAGGCCAGGGAGTTGGGGGGCGGGGTGCAGGAGGGGTTCAGGTACTAGGGTCAGGGCAGGCTCCCTGCATGCTGCGGCCCCTCGGGGAGGGGAGGCGGAGGGCTTTGTGTGCACTGGCCTTGCCGCGCCTCCTGGTACCTCCCCCGAAGCTCCCACTGGCTGTGGTTCCCCATTCCCGCCCAATGGGAGCTGCGGGGGGATAGCTGGAGGCTAGGGCCCGGAGGCCACAGGAACTTTGGGCTGGCCGTTGCTGAGAGCGGCACAGGGCCAGCGGCGCCACGGGGGGCAATCCTGCGGGCCGGATCCAAAGCCCTGAGGGGCCAGATCCGGCCTATGGGCCATAGTTTGCCCACCTCTGGGCTAACCTCAAGTTAGCCGAACTCATCAGCTACTAACACAACCAATCTGTGCAGCTAATACAATCATTCTATGCAGCTCAAGTGCCATTATATAGTGGGAGAATTAACTTGAGTGTAAATAACTCTATTTAACTTTTCACTGAAGACATAACCTTGACTTCTACTACACAGAGCTACAGCCACGGCTACACACGCCGATGCAGCGGCGCCACTGTAAGATCGCTCGTGTAGCCGCTCTATGCCGATGGGAGAGAGCTCTCCCGTTGACATAATAAAACTGCTTCAACGAGCAAGCAGTAGCTATGTCGGCGGGAGACACTCTCCCACTGACATGGCGCTGTGCATTCTACCACTTACGCCAGCAAAACGTATGTCACTCAGGGGTATGAGTGACAAAAGTGGTAATGTAGTCATAGCCTTAGTAGGGTGCAATGCCTTGGTGGTGCAAAGGCTGGGTGCCTATGGACAGAGAGCCCTAAGTATTAACAATCTTTTCTTGATGTCTAATCTAGGTTGTGTCTATTAAAGTAAAGCCATTTGCCATTTCAAACAAACCATCTCTCAAAAAATACAAAATTAATATGGGGGAGAAGTTATTTCTTTACACGAGAGAAATATAAACTGTTACCCACTGCAATGGAGACAGCACTTATGACAGCTCCCAAGTAGCCCTGGATGAACTTGGATGTTGGAGAAGGCTTTGGAAAGGAAAGAAAAAGAAAACAATTTCAACACAGAATTCTAGTTATGAAAATAATTCTGAATTATCATTACTACTACTACTATTTTAAAAATGTTTGGTTTTGTCACAGCTGCTGGGTTCTACGTGGCCATGTTAGCTAGTGGGATTCCCAGAACAACAGGAGTTACAGCTGATGAAGTAGGTTAAAGCAGGTAGGAGTAGGTTCCACCCCTGGGAGAAGGTGGAGGTCGGTCTTCCAGAGGATATGTCAACTCATCTAGATCAGTGTTTTTCAATCTGGGGGTCACGGGATGCATTTAGGAGGGTCACAAGGGCAGGGCTGGTGTTTGGGGTGGCAAAGAGGGCAATGCCACAGTGGGCCCTGCAAAGCTAAGTTATATGCTTCAGCCTGAGCCCAACTGGGCAGCTGGGGCTGACGCATGTAACTTACCTTTGCGGGGCCCCTGTGGTTTTTAAGTGAGGTGAAACTTGGGATATGCAGGACAAATCAGACTCCCGAAAAGGATAGAGTATTCTGGAAATGTTGAAAACCTGTGGGTTAAAGCAGTGGTTCGCAACCAGGGGTACGCATACCACTAGGGGTTCACAGATGTCTTTACGGGGTATGTCAACTCATCCAGATATTTGCCTAGTTTTACAACAGGCTACAGAAAAAGCACTAGCTAAGTCAGTACAAACTTAAATTTCAGAATGACAGTGACCTGTTTATACTGCTCTATATATGATACACTGAAATGTAAGAACAATATTTATATTCCAATAGGTTTATTTTATAACTACAGTATATGGGAAAAATGAGAAGGTCAGCAATTTTCAGTAAGTGTGGCTGTGACACTTTTGTATTTTTGTGTCTCATTTTGTAAACAAGTAGTTTTTAAGTGAGGTGAAACTTGGGGTATGCAAGAAAAAAAATCAGACTTCTTAAAGGGATATAGTAGTTTGGAAAGGTTGAGAGCCACTGACTTAAAGGACTTGGAAAATTATTTAGCACTAGAAATTTACTATTTGTCCTGGAAATATTACACGTAAATGTGATTTGGCCAAGTGGCAGAACTATTCACACACACACGTACATTATGAACCCAAAGCTGTTTGATTTAACTATAGCTTTTTGAAAGGTTATCTTGACCTGACAATTTCTTTTAGCTTTTAATGAGAATTTATTGCATGTAAGTCCAATGGCTTCTAATTCAGCTTCATACCTGGAGCTCTCAGACATCATGAGAAGTGATACAACAACATAAAAGTTTGGGGGGATGGAGTGCAAAAGAAAGACTCGGAGTAAGAACACTTTAGTTCTGCAACTGCACTGAGAGGATCACCCTTGGGATACTAACAAAATGGGGGAAGGACTTGTCCCTCGCCTCCCACTAGGGGTTGTATATTTAATCGTGGAGTCTTCTTTTGTCATCAGAAAAGCCAAATATTGATTATATTTTCTCTTTATTATGTTAAATTATGTCACTTCTTACCAATCAAGACTATCAACCAGGCAAATGGCAGTTGCGGCAGCAAGTTGTCTGCCATGTAGGAGACCAAGATCTGGAAGAAAAACTGACTCGTCTCCCCAAATTAGTGGGTGTCAAGTGTACTGGAGAGGAGAGAAGCTTGGTGTCTGGAAAGAGGCCCAGAATCCCCGCTTTTAAATGCTCTTGAAAATGAGAGCATTGGATACAAAGGGCATGCCTGTACAGCTCCTGTGCTAGCTTTATCCAACAAATTCTGCCAGTGCATCTGTAAAGAGGGCGGATGGACTCTAGGACCCTGCAGAACTCCTCTATGCAGTCACCCTGATTTCAAATGCTTGAAACCTGTCTGAAGGTGTAGACTGAATACTGAGGAATCACACTAGCAGATGGTTCTTATTAGCACTAACCAGCAAGTACCAGAAGGAACCAGACTCTAGAGCTGAGAGGTCCTGCCTTGGGTTCTGGTTTTACGTCTGGTTGAGGTTATTTGAGTTACCAGTAAAGTCAAACCCCTAGGAAGGAGCTAAATAAGGATTACATACAGCATGCATATATTCTACCAAGCAGAATAGGAACTACGCCTGCTTATATCACCTAAATCCAGACGAGCAACAGCCCTGCTATTCTGGAACAATACCCCTGGTTTTGGTACTTTGAGGATTTGAACAAAGGATATCCAGGGACTAGACTGAAAACACAAACTCAGTCTACTTATTATCTAAGACAATTTAATAGTGAAGGCTCAATAGGAGAAAGGCCAATCCATAAACCTGCTGTGGCACCTACCCTGCAGTTCCTGTTAAAGTCCAAAATTCAGGAATTACGCTCTCAGTGTCAAAAAAGATCAGACTTACAGTAGATACTACCTATGTAGCATCTCCTCACCTTAGTTGCATTTCGGTTTGCATAGTTGACACATGCGTTGTGGCTCTGATTCAACCACTAAAAAGGATACAAAAGGAAATAAGAGATACATTCTCTTTTTTAAAACAGTTGTTTGTATCTATGGTACTACTGCTGCTGCAAAACCAAAACTCCTCCCCCCTCCCCAAACATGATACAGAAAAGTCCACTTTATCCAATTATACCTCCCACTGGGTCACGGAAGCTTTGCGATATCAAGGAGAATACTGTTATATGTCTGTGAAAGTACACGGGTAACAGAGAGGAAAACTAAATGCAGAAATGTGCGTTATCCACTCCACACACACATACACACTCACACAAAAAACTGCCACCCCTGCACATTTCTAATGCTTTGTGCACACTTGGGGTATGTCCACACTACCCGCCAGATCGGCAGGTAGCGATCTATCTACTGGGGATTGATTTATCGTGTATCGTCTAGACGCGATAAATCGAACCCCGAATGGGCTCCCCGTCGACTCCGGATCTCCACCAGGGCGAGAGGCAGAAGCAGAGTTGACGGGGGAGCTGCGGCCATCGATCCCGCGCTGTGAGGACGGGAGGTAAGTCGAAATAAGATACGTCGACTTTAGCTACACTATTCTTGTAGCTGAAATTGCGTATCTTACATCGACCGCCCCGCCCCACCCTGTGTAGACCACGCCTTGGAGTCCAATGCACTCCCCTTTTAAGCCCAGGGGTGGCTTTTAATTGACATCACTGGATAATGAATCTGGTACTCCGACTACAGTATTAGCTACAGTAAAGTTTAAAAGGGACACTGTCAGATAGTTTTAAAAAAAACTAAATTTAGGGTCTAAATAAAAAAGTTTTACAAAATCTATTAACAGGAATATTTTCATGATACTTAAGAAAACGCAGTAAAAACAGTGGGTGTGCTCAGACTTAAATGTCCTATTACAGCTATCCCAGAACAACAGCCTTGTGCTATTCCTATTATTTATCATTGGTACTACAGTAGCCTCTAGAGGTTCCAACAGGGATCAGGGTCCTATTGTGCTAGGTGCGGTACATACACATAGTGAGATAGTCTCCCCAACTGGTGTTATGTTGAAGAGTGGCTGTTTGATCCCTTTAGGGGCTGTCCCCAAAAGAAAGACAAATAGGCTGGTCTCGCCCACTTGTCTGGAGGTGGGGGAAGGGGGGGGAAATCTCAGTTTGGTATCCTCCACTGTCACCATTTTGTTACATTGCACCCTACCCCTGGCCCTGTGGTTGACATCCCAGTGTCTTTGACCCTCCCCCTTTCACCAACATTAAATACACACAGACACGGACACACACTAAAACTAGAAAATAAACACACACCCTAAATTAAAACAGTACAATTGTGATAAAAACTGATCTAAAGCTGGAAAGATCAAATCTTCTTTAAAATTCTTTTCATAAATGATAGCATCATTGAAGGGTTACAGAACATGGCAATTTTAATATTAAACATTCTTCTTCCTGCTCTGGTCCATGACATGCCTTATAGAAAGTTGCAGGATATTATAGGCCCTAGAAGCCAGTCTATTAGACCCTCATTAAACTCAGTGGTTCTCAAACTAGGGGTTCATGGGAGGCTTGTCTGGGGATCATGAAATAATCTACTGTACCATTTTGGGGATATGGACTGGATGATCTAATTGGTATTTCCACCTCTGACTTCTAGGACAGGATTTACTCCAATGGAAGTGTGTCAGCAACAGTACAGGCAACTGGAGAAGAGTAGCGCCGTGCTTTTGAACTGAAGCGCTTTATCCACAGCAGCTGTGAATGAAAAGAACAACGGTTCCCCACCCCACTCTCAAAGCAGGTGCCACATGTAATGTGCTTCAATGTAAGAGTAGGATACTACTGGTTTCTCTCCAGCTAATGGCCAGAACCTGAGAGCAGAGAAAGAAGAAAGGGGAGAGACAGTAACCAAGTGGTTAAATGTGGGGAGGGCATAGGCACAGAAAGACCAAACTAGGTAAAAGCAGTAGTGATAGTCCACAAGCATGTTTTTCCTATTGATCCCAGAACTTTCACATAAAGGAATACATGGGGCCACCAAAATTTGCCTTTTATGCTAAAAAAAATATGATTTATAGAATTTTGTTTGGCAATAGGTGCTGGGAATTTGTCCTGGTTTCCTAATGAGTCTTTATAAAGCTCCACTAATCAAACTTCACTGAAGTGGTCCACCGAGCAGAGCTAGAGAAACTTCTGTAACAGTCCTCAACCAGGTAGAATTGGGTTTCATTGAGAACCCAATACTCACCCCTGCTTGGTCACCATCCCACAACTCCACTCCAGTTACCAACCAGAATCTCAGCTCAGAAATATAAAACTGGGACAAGTTTTGCCCCATTCCCTTCCTACCTTAAGCAGTCTTTAGAGTGGGGATGGATCAAGTGCCCTGCCACTCCCTGGCTCTGCTGTCTTCTGAGGTGGCTGGCTGATACACTTCTGGACTCTTCAGGACAGGGCTGGCTGGCCCACTCCCCCTGTCTGCAAAGTTCAGAGGGGGTGGCAATGATAGTACAGCCACTCCCCCCACATCCAGGAGAGATCTACTGAAGGGAGGGCGTTCTGAACACTCCCTCAATTCAGCAAAAATGGGACTCCAAAGGCTGAGAGGGTCCCAACTCATGCTGCTCCAATGACTGCTTACCTCAGTCTGGGGCCTGACATGCCCTGGACTGCAACATGCGTACTCAAGGTGCTGTGGTTAAAGTATGTCAGTGCAGGCGCACGGGGCTGCTCTCCTCCAGCTGCTGGCCAGAACCTGAGAAATGATACCAAAAGGAGAGAAGAAGGGAAAGAAACAGAAAGGAGTCAGAAAAGGTGGAAAGGAGAGGGAAAAGAGAATTGGAAAGATGGAGGGGAATGGGGTCAGACGAAGAAGGGAGGGAGGGAGGGAACACGGATGGAGGAGCAAAAACGTTCTCTCTCTGAGAAGTCTGGTAACCCCATATTTTTTGCACCACAAATTAAGTTGGCATCTGAAGTTTGAGAGAAGCACTCCCAAAATGAACCTCTCCTGTTAACACTGTGATCTGGGGCAATTTGGTCTGACAGTGGGTCCAGCAGGCCATCTGAACCAGAAAAAGTTTGAGAACCACTGAAGCAGTCTCCCAAGTGTGCTCCAAGTTAGTCAAGTTGAAGGCTATGTTCCTTTTCTTTGCTGCGAGCTGGGTTTGCATCTGATCACAGTTAGTCAAGCAGTTAGAATCCTACATTTCGCATGTCAAATTCTATCTCTACATAAGCACACATAACTCCCAGTGAAGTCTATGCTGTTCTACTATTGGCCTGGGCCTTGACATTTATATATTCTGTTAACCAATTTCTCTTGGATTATGCTCCTGTGAGTTGTTGATTTCTTTTTTTTTTTTAGAATACTCTTTCCAGGTCCAAACAAGGATTCCGACACCCTTATTTACACTGAGTAAATGCATTCTTCTTAGCGTATGCCAGGAGTCTCATTGACATCAGTGGGGCTAAGCACATGAATAAGAGTAGCATAAACAAGTGTCTGATCCTGCACTACTGAAATCAATGGGAGTTTTGTCACTGACTTCAGCAGGCACCGGATTGAACTTTAGTTCTTAGGCATCATGACAGTGGGAGAGGTGAACAACTCTAGAAATTTCCAGCCACAATGCTTCTTAAAGTTATATATTGCACAAGATGCAGCTTCAGCGTTTGAACTATGTGGCCATAACTTACCTTGTTGAATTTAAATACAGCCACAAGTTACTAGGATATGCTTATGTTTTCTGTTGACTGCACCTTTCCAAAGTCCTAGATAGTCTGCATTATGCCGTGATCTTCCATGGCTGGCATGACATTTTATAGCACTATTTACTTTGAAGGCAATGAACAAAGATTTTTAAGAACAGTTTGAATAAGTCTTATTATTACAATTATTCAGAATTGTTTATTTGGGATAAAATTTACTATGGCTCAAATTCACACACACACACACTCTCTCTCTCTCTCTCTCTCAAATAGCTTTGTACAAAGAAACCACACTGGGGTAATTGCAGAAACATTAGCCAAGCCCCCATTCAGAATGCAGAACTGGCACAGAGCCCAGCTGTCAGCTGATGCCCATGCAGCAAATGTGGAGTCTTGTGCATATATGCTCTGCTGCCACCACTGAAGTTTCGCTGTCTTGGGGACCTTCTGAAGCTGCAGAGCCCTGTGAATTTCACTCAGAGAATATGCAGTGCTGTTGTAGCTGTGTCGGTCCCAGAGCATTAGAGAGACAGGGGTGGGGAAGGTAATATCTTTTATTGGACCAACTTCTGTTGGTGAGAGAGACAAGCTTTTAATCCACACGCAGCTCTTTTATTCTAAGAGCTCTGTGGAGCTTGAAAGTTTGTCCCTCTCACCACAGAAGTTGGTCCAAAAAAGGGTATTACCTCACCCCCCCTCGTCTCTCTAACAGAATACGCCCTTTTCAAGGTATGTAAAGGCTGGAACCTAAACGACTTGACAGAATGTCTTCAAAACAGCAGAGGTGAGAGCATCAAGGGCCTAATTCTCCATGGCTTTGCACCTTGTGTCATCATTTACACCTGAGCAAAGTGGGTGTATAGCAATACCATTTGGATTTAGCACCATTTTACACCTCCTTTATGCAGGTGTAAATGATAACACAGTGTGCAGGGCAGTGGAGAATCAGCCCCCTGGGTTTATTTGCAGCATACTCCAGTCCTACCAAAAATTTCCAGTGAGATCCAGCCATACTGTCTTCTCATGAACTAAGATGCTCTTGATGCAGAAAGGTAAATATGCCTTAGTCACACTGTCATTTTTTGGGTCTATGCTGGAGATGTAATTCAATTATGCTTTTCTTTTTGTCAGATAAGTCCATAGACTCAATGTGCCATGGCAGAAGATTGTTACCTGCCAAAAAACAGTGGACGCCAGTGTCTGGTTTGGCAGGAGAAGACCAACAACCTACAAGAGAGAGGAACAATTTAAAAAAAAAAAAAAAAAAGGCATAATGAATAAACTGTCAGTCTGTTCGTGGTGTCTTCCTACGTGTTAAGCACACTGAGATGCTTTCTACTCACCTATTCATGTGTGGATGAGGGGCAACAGGTGGAGAATATATCAGCTCCATCAGGGTTTACGATGTAGCCCAGTATCACACAAAGGAGCAGGATTAAGAAAGGGGATGGAAATCTAGAAAGCAGGATTCTCTTTCCACCTCTGTCACTGACCTTCCCCCTTAACCTCTCTGTAACTCAGTTTCTCCATCTGTAAAATGGGGATGGTTGTGCTGCCAACCCTCACATGGAAGAGTCTTAATTACTTTTGCAACATGCTTTGAGATCCTTGGATGGAACTTGGTACAGAAGGACAAAGTATTAGAAGCTGTTTATTCTGAGGACTAATACTCTATTGGGACTTCCACAGTTTGCTAATCAACTACTTTACACAAAGTACCCTCTGGAATAGGACTTAAATATGTTTCAGAGAAATTCACAAATCATTTCTCATTAGTTGGCTGGAGGGTGGAAAGGTTTTTATTTTTCTTTGATGCGTTTATCGTTTCAACTTTTGGAAGTGCAGCTCCTCTAGCAAATGTCAAAAAGAGATCAGATTTTAATGTTGGAAAACAGGGAACTACCACCTGGCAGTTCAAGTGCTCTTCGTTGGGACCAATTGTTTTAATGATCATGAGTTTAGATACCTCACATCCATAGTTACAAAGACCCTAGAGGTCCAAATTTGGGCCAGGTGTTCAGTCCCATGTTCACTCAGCCAATAGGGGTGGGAATATTAGGCCTCACATGGGTAAGTAGGGAGCAGCAAAGAAAGACTGCGTCCCATTCCACACGAGAAAAAGTTGCCACAATGCATGGAACTGAAAAGGGATGGAGAAGGAAGTATAAAGCGAAGAAACTCCTGAGGTTAATCCACAAACAAAGCTCCCAGTGAGCTGAATTGTCAGCTAATGGGGTAGATACAATGGGATATGCCTTCACATTTTTATTTTTTTTCCCCTCCAGCTCCCTAATTCTCTGGGAATTAGAGTGGAAAGGCAAGTGTGGATCTGTAATGTGAAGACTGTCTATTTCAGAACCCACCAATGAAATTTTCCTTTATTCCTGAGTGTGTATATTTTTTACAGGACCCCATGCTACCAGGAGAAAGAATGCTCCTCATGGTAGCACTCTGACCTCGGGGCTAGAAGTCTGTGGATTCACCCACACTCTTGGAATTTGGACCAGGACATCCTCTCTGATTTTATTTATGCTGAGGGGCGAGTAAAACCTGATATAACAGCCAAAAGAATCTGTCAAAAGGAAGGGAGGTGAGCCTACAATCACCACTCATTTGCACCTGCATCAGTTTTGGGGGTCCAACTCACAGGCTAAGGATCCAGAAGAGAGAAACAACAACTAACAAGAGGGTGTAAAAAGGTTGGACGGGCTGGTTTAGTTTACACCTTCCTGTTAAGTTGATTTTCCCTCCTATGCTCCTTCTTGAAATGTAAGTTACACCTACTTTGCATGCCTGCTGCGTGCCAAATCAGTGAGTTACACTAACTTACCATTTACACCCAGCATGCAACTAACACCAGGATTTACATTATCAGCGAATTTGGCCCAGATATTTCCATAGAAGTTGCACCTCATTCCAACAGGGCTGAATTTGGTCCCAAGAGCCGATTGGTTAAAGAGACTGGGGAAGATGAGGCAGCCCAAAACGTTAGTCATTTATAATCTTAACCTCAGTGCAAGAAAACAAGAAAGAGACTAAACGAAAAGAAAAAGAACACCCAAAATCTGCATGACTGAAAGAGGCACATTTAATGCAAACTCTCCATATGTGCAAGAGTCTGCCAAGGAATGTACAGCTTCACTTTTAATTACTGGCAGGGGGGAAAAACACAGCTAAAAAGGAAAACAAAATAAAAAATCTTAAACACCAGAAATATATCAACCACCAAATTCTAATTGCCTGACTGATGTGATGGTTCTTGTGGCTTTGAAGCCAAGGGACGTAGATGCTTTCCATAAAGATTTGCCAAGTCTGACAAGACTCTAGTTGAAAGGGGTCAAGTGGGAGGAATTAGCAAGAGGGATCTTTATGTTTACAAAACCAAAGTCCTTTCCTATTGGTTAAGGAAAGTGGATTTATCTGTGAGTCAATATTAATAATAGCACTCAGCTCTTATCTACTGCAGTATTGCCAGTCTCAAGCAGTCAAAAACCATGAAACAGACTCCAAGAAAGAAAGAAAAAACTGAGATTCCCAAATAATCACACAAATCGAGGAGCTGAGGCTTTAAGAAAATTGCCAAATATAATGAGACTCGCAATAAAATTGCAGGAGTTGGAAACACTGCGGACTGCTTTTCATCCCCAAGTACTTTACAAAGGGAAACAAGTATTTCCCTCCTTTACAAAGGGCACAGGGTAGAAGAAGTGACTTGCCCAAGGTGACGCAGCAGGCCAGTAGAACAGCCAGGCATGGAACCATGGTCTCTTGACTCTGACTCCAACTCCAGTGCCTTACACACCAGGCTATGCTGCTGAGTTAAGTAAGCTCAGAAGAAGCCTCGGCTAGTGTCTTGTCCTCGGCTAGAAGCATAAGATTGCTGCACAACCATTTTGCTCGAGGAAATCCCATCCCCCTATGTTCAATGTAAGATTCACACTGTTTTTATGCTAGAGCAGGCTGCCAATTTTGTCACTAAATTTCACAGATAGATTGGCATAAATGTTACATTTTAATTTTAACATTTGAAAATGCTTCTTTTTTTTAAAAAAAAAGAACGACAAGAGATTCCAGTTTATCCTTTACAGCTAGTGAAATTGGATTCATCTGACAGCTCTCAGCTCCGCTGACAGATCTGGATTTGGGCCGATTTCATTGTCAATTTGATCGTTAACTCACTTCTGTTTAACCCAATTTTTTTTAAAAATAATGCCCCATCACAAGTTGCCACCAAAATGTTAGATACAACAACTTAATAATAATACTAATAATTTTAACCTCTAGATTTTGGTAACCATGTTATCACCTTCCTTGGACAGGATCATTACTCTTATGTCTTATAGTGACAGACTCAAGAGCTCGATCTGCTTAGCTTAACAAAGAGAAGGGGTGATTTGATCGCGGTTTATATGTACCTGTTTATGGAACAAATAATTCATAATGGGCCCTTCAGTCTACTAGACAAAGGTATAATATGAGCCAATGTTTGTAAGCTAGACAAATTCAGACTGGAAATAAGGTGTCAATTTTTAACAGTGAGGATAATTAACCATTGGAACAATTTACCAAGAGCTCGCGTGGATTCTTCATCACTGGCAATTTTTAAATCAAGATTGGATGATTTTTTCTAAACGAAATGCTCTAGGAATTATTTTGAGAAAGTTTTACAGCCTTTGCCATATAGGACATCAGACTAGATGATCACAATGGCCCCTTCTGGCCTTGGCATCTATGAATCTGCATGTTATTTGCCTCAATGCACTTGGTTTATAAGGTTTCAACCTGCAGATTTCATGCTTTACAATAGTTTAGGCAGCATGTTCCAGAGGATTAAAAAAAAAAAGCTGGAATCCAAAAGTACTGAATTTTTCATCATGGTTCTGATGTCAACTTGCTGTGTTGCCTGGGGCAAGTCACTTAAAATTGCTGTGCCTCAGTTTCCCAATCTGTAAAATAGGGGTAATACTTAGCTACGTCACAGGCAGAGGGTGAAGAATTAATTGAAGTTTAAGCATTATAAATGCAGTAAGGGAGACCTCTACCCTGGCCTTCACTCGAGATAATGTCCCCAAATGTTAATATAGTCAACTGAAAACAACAGACATGAACTGAGAGATGCACACTTAGCAATAACCCATAACTAATGACTTTTCAACTGTTCATTAGACAGAGGGGATTTAGATTTTCATTGGGGGAAAGGAATAAGTCAAAGAATTCTGGGTGCTGTGACGTAGCTCTTGAGTTTGTGAGGCTCTCACTGGGTTTGTCACATTCTGGAAGCGACTTGTCAAATGTACAGAGGATGAAGGATATGAAGACCAGTGCAGAAGTGACATTTTACAGGTGATCAGTGCACCGTGGAGTATTAGACACCTGTGGCTGGCCCATGGCAGCTGACTCAGGCTTGTGGGCTTGGGCTAAGGGACTGTTTAATTGCACTGTGGACTTTCAGGCTTAGGTTGGAGGGTCCTAGAGCCCAGGCTCCAGCCTGAGTCCAAATGTCTACACCACAATTAAACAACCCACGAGCCTGAGTCAGCTGCCATGGGCCAGCCGGGGTGTGTGTGGCAGGGTTAATTGCCATGTAGACAGTCCCATTATCTTTCTGGAGAAAGAGCCAGGTAGAAGGTTAACCAAAAAGGAGAAGATATTACAAAAATAGCAGGATGCTATGTGCAGGGAAGGAGATGAATAATGTGTAACAGGCAAACAACCTCAAACATGACAATCTAAATCCATCAGGGCACATTTTGCACAATGAAACCCTCGCTAACGCGTGATGGGAAAGGTGTGAACATTTTGTGAATGTCACACCGATGTAGTGTGGAATTTGGAGGATTCTATGTGAGTGCTAAAAAATGCATTTCCTGTTACACTCAGGCCGGGTGGAGAGAGATGCTAAAATACTTACGATGGGTGTTCCAAAAGGAATGTAACCTAGAAAGAAAAAAGAAAGATACACACATTTTAATACAGAGAGATTAAGGAGGTATCACACCTGAGAAACCTGGTGCTGCTATGAATGCAGGATAAGAAACACATAGGGCATGAGTCTGAGTCTCCTCTTGTTTGCACCAGTGTAACTCCAGTGACTTTAGTGGAGTTACAGCCTGACAATCAGGAGTGAGAGAAAAATGGACTCACAGTTCTTACCTCACTTCCCTTCTCAGCTCTTGGGTGTTTTAAGTGTTTCCCAAGGATTTTTTTAGGCTTGGCCTACACTAGAAAAGTAACACTGGCATAACTGTGTTGGTTAGGGATGTGATATTTTTACTGATATCCTGGTATATAAAACCTAGCATGGACATAGTTATAACAATATAAAGGAGACTTATACTGGTACATCTTATTTTTCTTCCGAAATCAGAATAAGTTATGCAGCTATAGCTGCATCCACATTGGAGGGAAGGAGGGAGTGGGTAGTGCTGCTTTAGCTACAATTGTATAGTTCAAACGGAAACACGCTCTAGTGTGGGCAAGCCCTTATCCAAAAGCTCACTGGCCCTCTACAAAAATCACATATCCACATGTTGCCTCCCGCAGCAAGAGCTGCCCGTTACCACACTTTGCTGTGCTACAGCGCCTCCCACCAGAGAGTCTAAGAGCATGTTACAAACGTTAATGCATTAAGTAAGCCTCACAACCCCAATTGACAGACAGGGACACCAAGGCCCAGGGAGGTGGAATGATTTGCCCAAAGTTACACAGCAAGTCAGTGGCAGAATGGAGGGGAGAACCCAAGAGTGCTGGCTCACCTGTGCTGTGCTTTAGCCAGGAGATTACCCTTCCGCTCCAAAAAGTTTTTAGAGAACGAAGCACCAATCCTGCCATTTCTCCCATGTTCCCACCAGATTGTTCCACCGCATGAGCTCATTTCCCAGCACAGCAGATTAGAAACCAGATTAAGACCCCTTCTAAAAGAGGATACAGACTGTCCCTGCCAGTGGCTCTCCCGAGAAGGAACCAGAGGAACACTTCTGTGCAGTAATTGCCCCACAAACACAGCCACAGCTTGATCCACAGTAAAGGCAGGTAGTGCTCTTTTGCCTCCAGGGATGGAACACTACTAAAAAGGGGGAAGAAGCGGCTGATTTAATGATGTAACAGCAGCTGTCTCACTCCAAGGCTGGATGTGGTATGGCACAAAAGAAAAGTACTTTGTCTCTGAGGGAGAAGGAACATGGGTTGGTGGCATGGAAGGTGCTTTCCAAGAATTCTGTTCGAGTTAGGTTCTTATACTATGCCCATCACCATGGTATGTGGCCCAACCGACTCTCCTTAGCAGAAGAAAGCACCAGACTGTTTGTTTATGTGGCAGCTTTCTTTCCTTGATCCAAGGTTAAAATGAATGCCAACGTGTAAACAGAGTGCCTGGATACCACAGGGACGGGCACTTTAGAGAGGCCAGAGATGAGATAAGCTAAAGTTCACATTCAGATGTCCAGGGGATATGGAGAAGAAAGAGGCAGACACTAAATATTTAAACGATTCAGAGAAAGAACTGGGACAAAACCGGGATTATAACATTTACTATGTGTTTTCAGTAAGATTAGTAAACAGATCGGTACACCAATTAGAGGATATACTCTACCTGACATTCTGAAAGGCATGAAGATCTTCTCATTAGTATCAGGATGTATGATGGCCTACAAAACAATCAGCAAATAGACATGATGAAAGCATGGAAGTGGCTGGCAAGCAGCAAAGAGCCTGACCGTTCCCATTATGTACAATCTGTTTAACCAGAGAACAGAGAGACACACATACGTGTCTCTACAGCAGCATAAGCAGCATGCTGCACATGGCTTTTGCAGCACAGATCAGTGGCCCATGACCATTCAGTAGTCTTCACAAAAGCCTCCTCTGGCTTATTGGCTTTCTGCTCCTTTAAAAATTCTTGATATAATTGAGTGCTAGTGAGAAGTGACAGGCTGACAACACTGGAGACAAGCACAGAACAGGTACATAATGAGCAGTAGCAATGGCCACAAAGAACACACATCAATGTGCCTTAACCCTGACCGGGGAGGCACTACCTCTACGGACAACAACAAAATTTAGTCTCCATGGCCCACTCTATCCTTGGTGTCTCTACCAAGATTGCTAACAATGAGGCCACCTTTGTTGGTGGTTTTGCAATCTGGACACTCACGCTAAATTCACTGTACACAAGACACAAACAGCCATTAGATAGTAATAAGTCATTGTCAAGTGGACTAAATGGAAAGCAGCAACCTAAATCAGTGCAATGTCTTCTGTCCTGTGTGTAGGTTTGAAGTTTTGACACAGTAAATTTTCTGACGATAAAAAAATCAGTTCTAAGCAAATGTTCAGGACAGATTTTAAATTCAAATTATTCAGAAGTGTTACTCAGCTCTCCTGCAGTAAATTGAGTTGTTCAAAAATTCCTGTGATTATAAAATTAAAAGCATATTTTCTGAAATGACAGGTTTTATTTAAAGCTGCCTAACTTTATACACGATGGGTTTTACTCACACAGCCCCCACTCCCACTAAATCTATGTATACATTTTCCTAGGATTAAGGGTGAAGATTCTCTCAATAATCTAGAACAATAATGAAAGCTCTCTCCATTCAGACGCATGCATATACCAGTTTGTAAACAAGGTCGAGGCAAGCATGGACATTTGCATGGAAATCCAACAGAGCCTGACCATCTTGTTGCCAATTGAAAACATGATTGCATGGTCATCTGGTGTTATTGAAACAAAGAATTCTCCAGTAAAATCCTATCGGCTATCATAATGGTTCATTGCACTACTTTTTGGACACAGGAGAAGTTCAACCTTCATGTCCATCCAGTTCTTAGCCTCACTGTAGAGAACACTTACAAAGAAGCCAACTGCGATAGTTTTGTGCTATGGACACCTGTTCATTAAGAACTGGACTGAGACCACCAACTTATTCTATTCCACAGCCGCCCATAAAAGTCACCTTTGGTCTTTCTCACCTTAGGCAGATAAGGACCAGATCTCCATATGAAGCCAGTGAGGATGCACCAATGTAAAAACTGGTGTAAACAGGGTTGAGAATCAGTCTGCTAGTGTTTTGGGATTGTCCAGGGGAAAGATATGACAGAGTTTTTATTGTTATAGAAGAACTGTCAAACCAGTTAATGGGAATATGGAGACCAGGAACACTCTTGACTAGGTAAGTGGGAGAAAATGAACAGATAAAATTATATATAAACACTAAAATAAAATTAAAACTCTTGTGGTGGGGGGAAAGTTATTTGCACATGCTATTTTATCTTGTCAGAGAAAATGTAACTGAAAAACCGTGACAGAGAAAGGAGCACCACCTTTTTCCCCATTTAGGAAAAACAGAAAGGAATAGTGATATTTTAAAAGAGGAATAAAATATTTAAAAGGTCGTTACCTGCTTTATTTTTTGAGCTTCCCAAAGCTAGAAAAATAAAATAAAATATTAGTTTTTAAAAAATCAGCACAGAAGAACCCACGTTAATCTTCTGATCAGTTACCTTAAAGGAACAGGAAGAATCGCTCTAAGAACTTTCCTCTGGATGTCAGAGACTGTTATTTAGGGCCCTATTCTGCCACCTTTACCCACATTGAGTAGTACCTTCTCAATGTCACTAATCAATGATGCCACCTGAAGAGGAAGACACTGCTCAACGTAAGACAGGATGGCAGAATTCAGATCTTATATTATAAGCTTCTGAGATGAGGAACACTGCCCTCTTTACTCTTTTCTGTACACATCTGAGCATATGGTTAGCACAATAATACCTTGCATGAGCTCCCAAGACTCCCACGGAAGTCAGTGGGCATTGGAGGGCATGCCACTCTGAGGTGAGTAAACACTGCAGTGAGGTATTTGCAAACATTCATTCAAATACAAATGGCGCATTAACTTCAACAGGATGAGGGGCCCAGTTTTCACCTTTCCACAAACAATTGTGCAAGGAAAATCTTCTTCATTGAAGAATGCTCACTGTAAAGGAAAGTGCCATGAATATTCATAAAATACATGTTTTTATTATTGATTGTAGCATACAAAGGCCCCAAATCAGAGGCAGGGCCTCATTGCAAAAGTCTCAGCCCCTGTCCCAAACAGCTTACAATCCACTTTATGACAAAAGGAAACCAGAGGATGTAACAAATAATTGAAAGGAATGGGGAAGGAGGATGAGAGTAAGAGAGAGAAAAGAATATCCAACACAGACTTATTTTATGCAGAATTTGGTGGTTCAGTCATTTAAGATAATGGAAGTTTTTTAATGTAAGATATAGGATTTTGCCACCCTCTCTCATGCTGGGCTTGGTCTGTTCCCATTCAAATCAACGGAAAAATTTGCATTAACTCGGTGCAGGATCAAGGCCCTTGAAGAGTATGTTTCAAAGGGAATATTCATGGAGTAAGGTACCTCCAGCTGAGGAAGCATAGTAGAAATTGGCCCATAGCTATCAGCAATCCCTACTACCTAGTAATTATTTACACCCAGATTCTGATCTCATTCACAAAGGTGTAAATCTGGAGTAACTATTGATGTCCATTACTGCGGTATTTGAGCCCCTCACAATTTTTAGTGTATTTACCCTCACTACACCACAGTGAGGTAGGGCAGTTCTATTATCCCCGTTGTATAGAGGGGAAAACTGAGGCACAGAGAAAGTAAGTGGTTGGTCCAAGGTCATACAGGGAGTGTGTGGCAAACAAAGAAATTAAACTAAGATTAATTCAAATCCCAAGCTAGTGTCCTACGCACTGGACCATGCAGCCTCTTTAATACAGCATATGCAGAATGGTATAAAAGACAATAACTGACCTTCAGAATATTAAACGAAAAACACCTTCAGTCAAAGAGGAATTCTACTACGTGTTTCTACCTCTTCTAAATGCATTATACAGCAAAGACAATGTATTTTCTGGCATAATCTTAGACATGGGAGCAGAGAAATGGCCTTTAGCTAACTGTTTTCAAATGCACTAGTGAAAAAACAGTCTATGAGGAGGGAGGACGGCTTCTGAGCAGATTCCATGGGCATTTTGGTCACTAACTGGTCCCAATATTTCTGCATTTCCTTGCTGCAGAGCAAATATTGTCAGAACACTGGATTATCTCATTGCTTCCCAGAAACAGACTTTACAAGATGCACCTGATGAGTCACCTAAAGATTCTGCCAGTTCATTTTCACTTTTTTTATACTCTAATTCATTTTCTGTTTTCAGTAAGTCTACAACATTTTTCCAATAGATTCAACACTGTGAGTAGTTGGTTTTGCCAGCCAGTGGCTGGCTGCTGACAGCAGGTCTCTGTTTTAGCTAGGGATTCCATTCGCACTTTCTCTGGCCATGTTAGAGATGGAGGGCCAAATTCTGATCTCATTTACACTACTGTGAATCCAAAGCAGCAGCACTAAAGTAAGCAGAGTTATCCCAGAGTTATGCTTATCTGACTCAGCCCATGGTTTCTAAATAAGGGGCTACTTTTGGGCAGTCTCCTACCACAGGTGTTCCTATTTCACACAGGAGTTACTGTACATTAATAATATAGAATTACATACCACATGTCAGCATTCAGGGCAACTGCACCTGAATTTCCCCTTCATGGTTCAGCAAGGTCACCCACTCTAGGCTCTTAGAACCTCAGCTGTCCTCTCTCTCGAGCAGAGACCCACATTTCTCTCCCTCCTGACCAGGGTTTTTCCAGGCTGCACAGTTCCCTGCTTATGCTGAGAGTTCCCCAGAAAGTCATACTGCCTAAGCAGGCCTGCTCTGCTTTCTCCACAGAGGCTATAAACAGAGTAATTGCCCACAGTTACCACACCACTCTTTCTAAGCAAGCACATTTATTCTTAAGGGGAAAGCAGGACAGAGAAAGCATATTAAAACAAGAGAAGAACCTACACACATGCTAATAAGCTTACCAGAGATCACCCCAACTCCAACAAGAGCTCTGGCAGGTGTCAGTCCTTCAAACCTCACCCAAGGGCTCTACTGTGGTTACAAGTTCGTATCACCTTTTGTTCAGAACAAGAACACCCACGAATCAGAGTCCTTCCTTTATATAGTCTGGGCCTCTGATCTTGTCCTCATGTAACAGGTGATGAGCTTCAGAGGGAAGCTTCTAAAAGCTGAATTCTTGCACAAATGGAGGAGTTTACATTTGCATACACTTCCCCTTTGAGATTTCCTGGAAAACCCACTTCACTTTACAAGTTCCTTCTTGTCTGCCCATTGTTTCAAATAGTCCTTTGAAGCTCTTAACCGTTCCCAGGGTTTACATTAGTCACGACTGCCCCCCTAGAGACATTATGTGCAATCCCAAAATAATACATAACCATTTGCATTTTTAATACAACGTACTCCCAAAGTACTTAAACTTAATCCATTAAGATTTACCCAGAATACTGCAGGAAATTGCCATACCTGTCACACTAGCCACTTTGCAGTTTGTGTCCCCTCCAAGCGTTTGCTACCCCTCCAGTTTTGGTGTTAGTAGCAAATTTGCTCAAACTTGGATTTACACAAAAGAAACATCAAGTAAAAAACCAAAACAAAACCAAACCAGAGCAAACCGAACCATTTTTAAAGGACTTCACTTTCTGTGCAGCAACCCAGACGGGCAGTGGCAGACAAGGAGCACAGCCTATGGCCATGGCAACTTTTTAGGATGACAGGTCTGCCTCCTGTTTCATTGACACATGCTTCACCACTGTGAAGGAACTGGCTCCAGGGACCATTTGCAAATGCTCCAAGATTATAGTCTAATCACTCTCATACTAGTTGATGACAAATTAGTACTTTTTAATCCATGATTTCCAAGTTTCTATTTTCCCTTCAGTTCCAAGAGCAGGGACCTTACTACTTTGTGACGGACGCACCAGCGATTTGTGTAAAGAACAAGAACATGTGAACTTAAGACATCCCTGGGAGTTTCTACGTGATTATTCAAAAGATGGAGGGGATAACACCCAAAACCATTAGATAATTGGGGTCCCTGGAGATTTGTAGAAAAGGATCTTAAGTTGCAGAGAGCTGCTCTGCAGCTGTGCTCCTACAGAGCTTAGCAGCAGATAACGAAGCCGGCTGGATGCATCCTCCCAACCAGCTCTAGCAGTGCCATAAAACTCCACGAACCCCAGAGTGCAACCACCTAACTCTCCTTCCTACTGACTTCCTTAAGGTTGGATGTCTCTGGCAGCAAGGCTTTGTCACGGGCTTGGCAGACCCAGAGCATAGTGAGGAGACACAAACCCAAGTAACCCCAGGGGAATGGTAACCGATCTTTGGTTAAACAGAAGCATTACTCACTTGGGGTTCATTGTAATAATTGGGCCCACACATTTGCCCTAATTGTGAGCCCAACTGGATAAAGTACATAAAAGTTCGCAAAATGTCACAGTAACCTATAACAACAAATGCTGACGGACAAAGGTATGAAAAGGAGACAAAATAATTAAAATTAGCCCAAACATGAAGGCCTACTAACTAAAGTAACTCATGGACTGTGTTAAAAATCATGCTTGATAAACAAAAAAAATGGGAAGAAAAAAATCAGCAAACCAAAATTCATGTGTCAGAAATGGCCTAACTGGTCGACAAAATAACGAGGGGATGGGCTATTCCACCCACCATTCCCTTCGCGAGACCTTAAATTAAGAGACTTAAAGGAGAAAAATTGGCTACTGAAGCAAGCTTCACCATCATGGCTGCCACCCCTATCACCTCCTGGGACCCCAGGCCTTCGTCATCCTGATCCTGAGACATGTCCTGACCAGACTGGGACAGAGAGAGGGTCCCAGATGACATCATCACCTCTACCACCTCCAGCTGAATCCCAACCACCACCTGGGATGAAACAGGATCCGACTTTAACAACAGCTCCAGCCCATCTCAACTCACTTCTTCTCTCTTCCCCAGCAGGATCATTATTACCGTCTTTGATACCATCTAAGAGACTGACAAAGGGGGGTGGGGTGGGTTCCTTCTAAAATTCTCTCCGGCTAAAGGGATAGGGAACAAGGGATGCTGTTAAAAAAATGAAAGCCTCAATACTTTCCATTTCTTTTCCTTTTAACTGTTTTTCTGTCCTTTCTTTATCTTCAATAAAAAAAAGTTAAAAGGAGTTTGAATGGTGTATTTATCATGGCACTAAGCAAGCTGAAGTCTCTATACTAAACCTCAAAACTTGTTTAACATTGTTTAATATGGGATGGTAATTGAATTATGTTTATATCTTTAGCCCATATATTCCACCTAAATTAATACAAGTTCCACTGTATAAGACAACACTTGAAAGTAACTCTTCAATTAAAAAATATAAAGGATGCTTCAACCGCAAACCTACCCGTTAACAGATCTGATTGTAAAAATATGAGTGTTAATTGTGCAATTTGAAGGGACTAAGTCTCCTTCACTAACTTCAGTAACATGTAGAGTCCATGGATCTGAGTGAGAGTGGATTATTTTCTGTTCACATGCTGAAGCCTTGTCTACTCTAGGAAACTTTGGCAAAAATTTCTCATTGTTGCTGAAATCAGAGTTAGCATCACTGGAGACTTACTGTAGATGAACTGTCAGCGTGCATAAGCAAGGAAAGACCCACCCTAAGTAGGCTCATAGGATATGTGCTTTAAATGCTGCACGCAGCCCATCTACACTGGAATTGGCAACAGTGATAAATCTTTGCAAAAGTGTCCCCAGTATAGACAAGGCTTAAGAGTGAATCACTGGAAAGAAGTGAGTAGTTTTTAAGTAACTGTCTCTGCTTCTCTAGACAATGACATAAAGTCTCATTTGGAACCCTGCTAGCCTCTTTCTTGCTCTAACAGGAGGTTTTCTCATCCTTTCGCAAGATCCTGCCTGCTCCCTCAAAACTTTGACGTTAACGAGATAGCAGTCTGGAGTTTGCACCCAGTCAGCAAGTGCCAGTTGTTTCTCACTCTGGAAACTGCAAAAGATTTACTAAAGCAAAGCTCAGATTATCTATCCCACACTGAATTCCGAGTGTTTCAGCATAGCGACTGGAATGTGTGATACATCAGGGCTTGCTTTATATACAAGAGCATCTCCTATCATTCCTCTTTTCCCTAACCCCTTAAAAAAAACTGTTCAACTCCCAGCAAGAGAAACATTGTCCCTATAGGGTGCTGCTTACTTTGCTTTGGAAGTTCACTGGGAAATATTTCAAGCTGACAGCAAGGACCTGCTAAGAAGTGGTTCTGCTTAGTGCTAGTACGTACATTAACGAATCAAACAGGACATCAGTGTTGTCAAGTGGTTAGAGTCAAGGGGTCAAAAGGTGCCCCAGGTCTGCCACAGAGTCACTATGGCCCAAATATTCAAAATGGGGCAAGAGGGTGCCCAACTTGAGAGACGTAGGGCTTAATATCCATGAACTTCCATGTGGGTTGCAAGTGCTTAGGACCCACCAAATTACAAAGAAATTCATGGGAGTTGGGTGCCTGACTTATTTAGGCTGGGATTTTCAAAGACTCCTAAGGTATTTTGATGTCCAGCTCCCACTGAAGTCAACGGGAGTTAGGCGCCTAAATAGCTTTGTGGATCTGGGCTTACGTGCCATAGCACCCAAGTTTGAAAATTTGGGCCGTAAGCTCTTTGCTCTTGAGTTATTCATTTATAAAATGTACCTTCTGGGGATTGCGACAGGCTTCACAGATGAACTTTTATAAAGCTGTTATAGACATCCTCAAATGGAAGGTAATGCAGAATGGAAAGCATTGGTTATGGACATTATTGTCGGTGGCAGCCAGCAGCTGTCAAGGGTGGACTTCAATTTTCCAGGGGCATCTGTGTGACATAACAGGGCACAATCCAAATCAGTGGGGGGCTGTGTCACCCCTGCCCTGCAACCTTTGGTTCCTTATAATGCCTTGCTGTAGTAGCTCCCACCTGGGCTGCTCACAAACAACTTTCCAGCAGCAAAGCCACACTGAGTGTCTGTGTATAGCTGCACCCTGCCAGCTACACCCTGGCTCTTACCAGTCTCGGTTATGCAGCAGGGTGATCCGAGCACAATCCCAGTTCTGGATCTTCCTCCAGAAATGTATGTCCTGTACTGCCCAGCCCTCTACTGGACAAATATATTAAGTTCATTATTCCTTTAAAGGAATAATATAACAGCTTATTACCTTCAACAGTTTCCCAGATACTTCAACTTAAACACACTGGATTAGATAAAATAGCAAAGCAAGTTTATTAACTATATATAGAGAGATTTTAAGTGAGTATAAGTAAAGAGGCATAGAAGTTAGAAACGGTTATAAGAAAAATAAAAGATCAAATGCTCACTAGTGCCTAATTTAACAAACTATATTAGATTCAAGCAAAATTTCCTCACTAAATGCTTCCAATAAGATTACTGACCAAAATCTTCAGGTCAGGACCCCTTCTCCCAAAGTCCAATGGCTGTTTCCTTTTGTCTTCTCAGGTACAGAGAATGTGATGGGCAAGGAGAGAGACAGACAGACATGTGCTTTGGGGTGTTAGTCCCCCCTGTTTATAGTTTCAGTCCCCCTCTTGAAAAACATTCCCAGCTGAGAACCAGGAGACTGAGAGTCTATGTGGAAGGATATTCCCTGCTGGTTTTTTCCCACCTGTTTGATTACTCTGTTTACTCTTTAAATGCACATTAAGGCACGCACACATTTCTTCATTTAGGACAGACTTGTCTTCTAAATAGGCAGGGCTGTGGGGTTTTGAACATCTGTTAATAACATTTTACAGGGGAATCTTATAATTTCACATACAATGTTGCCACATATATCTTACCAGGACAATACTAACCAGCAAATTATGAGTTTTTCAATGATACCTTACAAAGCATACATTGTACAAAGATTATTACAATAGTGTGCAGGGTGTGAATATGGGGCATATTCTATCACAACCTCTATTTTGTTACCACGTCACAACTGGTTCACCATGCTCCTGGATTTTTTTTCTAGGTCTTAAATCAAAAAGGGAGATATGGACTGGAAAGCCTTATAGGCCTTTTCCTTCCCACTAGCTAATGGAGCATTGGTTCCTACAGGGCTTATGTTTTCAGGTGCTTTCATGCATCAAAGCAACAAACCTCAACTTGGAAAGGCAGAAGAAGTACTACTTTACATATGTCAGTACTTGTCTCTCAGGACCTACCTAACCGGTGGGGTAATGTGCACTAGGGGTGTGATTTCTAATGTGCACTAAGGTGTTGCGCACTAACTGGTCCATGTAGACCCTGTTTGTGTGAACTAAAAGTTCCCCAGTGTGCTTTAACGTAGAGTTCTTTAAAACCGTACTACGTTAAAGTGCACTAGGGAACACTGATTGCACACCAGAGAGTCTACCAGAGTGGTCCCCAAACTGTGGGGTGCCACACCTGGGGGGTACAGAGGAACATTCGAAAGGGTGCAGCAGGGCCCAGATCAGCCCCGCAGAGAGGTGGGGTGGGGAGGGAGCGCTACCCAGCCCTGCTCCGACCCCAGCACTGCTCCGGCCCTGCCCCCAGAAACTCGTGCCAGCCAGTGATTCTCTGCAGAAGACATAATACCATCTTGGGGACTGTGTTATCTTTCCTATCTACGTGTGATGAAGCTGGGTGTGCGCACACATGTGAAAGACGGCAGCCTGCCCATTCCTCTCCCAAGCCTGCTCAGTCTTTGCCCCCTCCCCCATCAAGGAAGCCACACCTGCTCTGGATGGTGGAAGATGCCCAGCAGGAGCTGTGCCCCTTCTGCTTTAGAGGGAAAGTTCACACATGGAGCACCGGGATTGGGAGTGGGGTGTTTACACACATACAATGGTGGCTGTTGGGAACTAATTTTCCTGGCTGGGATCTTGTTTCGGTGGAACTGACTTTAGGCATTGCTTCCAGGTTCTGTTCGCCACCCTGTACGGACGGGGCCAGAGTGTCATAGTTAAGATTAAAATGCAGAAGAAAGGAGCTCCCAGTTCTGTCCTCAGACCATTAGAAAACATCCCACAAAAAGAAAGGGAAGCAATGGGAGACCCAGCATACAGCCTTCTGATAAAATGTAGCTCAGAAATAGTGGATTGGAGAGAGGAGAGTACAGTTTACTGCAAATAGACCTCTTCGCTCTTCATCAACAGTGGTAAGAAAAGTTATTATTCTCCAAAAGGGATGCTGTTTAGCCTTCAGTAGAGTCACTGCTCTCTGCTGTGTCTGGGACAGCATGAGCGGCTCTTCCTGCTGCTAGTAGGATTGAAGGAAGAGTACAGTAATAAATATATGCCCATTATACAGGTGAGTCTCTTTTCACTTCACTGAGATTAATAGGGAAGAAACGAAACAATTTCAAAACAACAAGTTGCCAAAACTGCATTTGGAAAGGCTCAGGAGTGAGAAGCTATAAGGGACATGCCAGAGTGAATGCTCAGCCAACGCTCATGGGATGGGGTTGGATGGAAGCAGAGTTTCTCTCTCTCAGACCCAGGAGGATGCATTTTAAAAGCTCACATTTCTCTCTTGCTGTGGCTAATTCAATTTCTTTCAGTGACACACCTTATTAAAGGGGTTAAGATTTCTGGTTAGATGTCCTGAAGGTGGTGGAATGAAAAATAAAAATGAAAAAAAAACAAAAAAGATGAGGGGAAAGGCTGTCTCTTTGTTATCTGAGTGTCAAGACACTGCAATGATGGGTGCATGAGAAATATATACACATTTCTTTTCAATTTATATTGCCATAGCTCCCACAATGTGCTCAGTTTCCTAAATCATACAGAAAACACAGAACCTAGAATCATAGAACCATAGAGTTCAAAGGGACCACAAAGGTCATTTAGCCTAACCCCCTGCCAAGATGCAGGATGTGTCCAAGACAGATGGCTCCAGCCTCTATTTGAAAACCTGCAGTGAAGGAGCTTCCATGACTTTCCTAGGCTGCCCGTTCCATTGTCTTACAGGTAGGAAGTTTTCCCTGAGATTTAATCTAAATCTGCTGTGCTATAGTTTGAACCCATTGCTTCCTGTCCTAGTCTCTGTGGAAGAGAGAATGATTTTTCTCTTTTTTATAAGAGCACCGAGCTCTGAATCTAGGATTCTGTTTCCACAGACAGGCACATGTTTAATTTGAGAAGAAAGATGATCCAGTGATAAGGGCACTAGCCTGGGACTTTGGAAACCTCGGTTCATTGCACTGCTCCACCACAGACACCCCCTGTGATCTTGGAAAAGTCACTTAGGGCAGGTCTACACACCATTTTTTGTACTGGTTTACTTAGCTCAGTTCAGAAACCAATATCGTTAAATTGGTGCAATACTAAGCATGGAGCTAAATTTATGGAAATAAGTTAACCAACATAAGCACCTTTTTATGCCAGTATAACATATCCATACTAGGAGGTTGCACCAACATTACTATATCAGTTTCTAAACTGATATAGTTAACTTGGCACAAAAAAACTTTGCAGAATTAAGGTGTATTTCGGCCTTTATCTTGCAGGTCCTTGTGTGATGCACAGTGAGCCATGTATAACTGTCGTACAGCACCGTAACTTACACTAACACTGTGGCTCTTTGTAGTCTCCTATGGGCGAGCCCACAAGTTGAAGCTGTGGCACACCGACAGAGGGCAAGAATGAGAGGAAGGATGTTCAGGAGGAATATAAAATTGCTGCAAATACATTCATGGTCTGTTTTCTGTCTTTCTTGTTATTTAGTCTGTTTGTTGTGCTGGGCACTGCATTGATCCTGACTGGGACCTCTGAATGCGGCTGTCATACAAATATTAAATAGCAATGGTTTACGTTTCTGGCTGATGCCAGAGCACGCAGACATTCCCATAGAGATTTATTCAAAGCAAAAGGACACCAGGACAGAAAGGCACAATGGGATGGATGTGTTTTGATGAACATACCAGGTAGGTTGTTTAGGGGGAAGTGATTCTACTGGTTTGTTATTACTGTTCGATAGCTTTTAGCACAGAAAGATGAAGACGTGGGCCATTTCAGTAACATAAAGTCTAGCATCATGGGGAGATGGGTTGAAAGAATTAATTAAATTAATTTGCGAAAAAGCATTCACAGCCTTGACTCCCTAATTTAGTCCTTCAACAGGAGACCTTCACCCTACGTTTTACAGTGCCTGAGCAATACTGTCCATGTCCAGTAAACACTGTAAGTTCCTTGAGACAAGCACTTGTTTTTCCTGCATTGCATTTTTCTGCGGCACGGAGCACAATAATAAAAATAGCAAAGCAGCCATGTTGTCAAACAAGGATTCTTTAAATCTCTCCTATGTAGCTGATAGCCATCAAGTACGGCTTCTTTCAACTTTTACCACTACTGACATGCCAGCATCAATCTGTTCTTCAATCTGTGCTGGTTGGTTGGTTGGTCAGGTTGGAAAAGGGACTCTTGCAAATAGAGGACACAGATGCAGTTCTACAAATTAGATAAATGATGCAAAGAAGCCTGGGAACAGAGGACAAAAGTCACATCATAATGTCTGCAGTGTGTGAAGCTTTTTGGTTTGAGGATGTCTAGGCAGCAATGCTCATGGCCTGCAGAAAATGCCACTTTTAAGGAGTATGTAGCTTTATTCAGTCCACCAATATTTTTCTGACTGCCATTCTTCTTCAGAGAAGTATTTATTCCTTCAAATGAAAATGCTTTTGTTCCAATGGAGGCTCCCCACAGGAGGCAGTCTGGGAATGGCTGCTCTGTTTAAAATTGGATGTGTTATGGTCTGTACCTTCTGCTCCAAATTGGCTCCGAGTGCAAATGTGTGTGTCTTTTTAATCTATCTCCTTTCAAATATCACTAGCCACCAGAGTTTCACGCTAAAATCCCAATCCCACCAGTGGCCCTCCAAGAAGCCAGGGGGAAATCTGCAAACAAAGAGTTCGCAGGATTGGGCACCTTACATGTAACATGCTGCCTCTCTCTCACTGCTTAGAAGCTTGTAATGAATGTAAATGAAAAAGATTTTGCAAATTCAGTAATGAGACTGTTTAAACTAGGAGCTGAGAGAAAGCTGACAGGTACCAAGGAACACTCAGGTGGGACAAAAATCTGGGCTCTCAGTGACACAAAGGTATCCCTGTACACAGAGAAAGATGGGACAGACGTCCCATCAGCAAGGATCACACCACTGTCTCTCTAAGCTATTAGACAGGTCTACAACTCTTTACTGTTCATTCCTAACAGGCCTAAGAGACACGTCAGGAAACCTGATTCTCTCAGTGCTTCCCTTTTAACTTTTCAGAATACAGTTTTCATTCCCAAACTGAAATTAGATACTGATGCCTCTTGCATCAAAACATTATCAGATATGTTATGTTCATGTATCCCCTACTTCATGGCAAAGTTCAAAAAAACAACCAAACCCCAACAACAACATACCAGGCAAACCCCAAATCATTAGATTTTTTTTCCCAGAAGAAAAAGATAAATTTTTGTAATGTAATTATTTAGGAAGTTTTAACAAGTTTACAAATCATTGCCATGTAAATATCTAAAGTGTTAATCATTACAACATTGAGCTGATCTTTTTGTTTAGAGAAATATTATGCAGTAATATAATCATCAGATCTCTCTGTTTAACAGAGTATTATCATATTACAGAGCGAGCCTCTTTCTGCCACCCAAGCTGAGTTATTTCTGGGGATTTTATTAAATTGAGTGAAATGACTGATTCTACTCATATTTATCAAACCTTGCATGCCTGTTAAATGTTAACATTCAAAATAATTGGACACGTGGGCTGGGGGGGGGGGAGGTTGGCAGGATCAAAGTACTTTTAGTATTGAATAAACAGTACCTAAATATCTAAGAATCTATCTGTTCTCTGTTAATTTTGCTGGGTACCTAATTGATGCATTGCGTTTTTCCATAACAACTATCTCCCATATGTTTTGGAACCATTCCTCTAATTTTTGGCTATTTTTCTTTTCCCAATGAGAGGTTATCAGTAGTCTAGCAGCTACTAGCAGATGAGATGCATTTTTCACCTGTTTGAGTGTGTCCATTTTCCCTAGGAAGCCCCTGGGAACAGGTTACAATCTTAAACTAATGGCCATTTTGGTGAGCAGGAAAACAGATCTATCGTTCCAGATCCAACAAAGAGGGTAGGAGGAGTACGTGGACAGCTAACAAGTCAATGTGAAGTTGAAGACAATGAGGATGAGGTTGTGCTGTGAGGAAAAAGGCAGTGCAAAGGAGTCAGAGAGGAAGGTGGATAGGAAGGACTCGGGCGCAGTAAACAGTGGCTATCTGGAGGGGGAGTGGAGATAAGAGGCAGGCAGAGTGTTGTTTGAAGAGAAAGAAAGAGTGGTAAAGGTTGGAAGCAGCAGAAGAGAAGCTCTACACCTCACCTCACTTCTTTGCGGACTACTTTGAGGTGGAGCATGTGAGAGGAGAAGAGGTCACCGTGAGAGTGCAGCTGCAGCGGCAGTGTCAGGAGGGGGGATCCAAAGTCCCTATAAGTGCCAGGAGATAGAGGGAGAAGGAGACCAAAAAAACATGGATGAAGGTGATCTTTGAGATGCAGTGTGTGTAACCACTGGGTATTCCAGAGGGAACAAGAGAAGAGGAGGACAGGGAGAAGGCTTGAAAGGGAAGGCTAGACGTGGTGATCGGACAGGGTGTAGGAAATGAGACTGGTGGGGATAGAGGTTGGGTCAAATATTGGGGATAGAGGTTGGGTCAGATAGAGGAAGTGGAGGTGGAATTTGTGGTGATGAGAGGGGGTGAGGAATGGGCAAAGGGAAGGGGAGAACAAAAAGGGAGAAGCAAGGATAAGGTGGAGATGGGAGTGGGGAAGGGAACCGATGGGAGGAAAGGATGACAACACAAAAGAGGTGTCGAGAGAGGGAAGACAGAGTAGTGGCAGAACATGGTTAGGAAAGAGCAGCCTATAGGGTTGACAGGAGCACACGCTTAGCTAATGCAGACAAGAGCAACAGAACAAATAATGGAACCAAAGACTGTATCATAATGAATATGCCCAGAGGCAGAGTTAAGGCTGGACAGGGACTGGAACTGCGACATTTCATCGGCTTTTGAGCACTTCACTTTGCAGCTATAATATTTTTTACATAGATAGTTCTACTTTAAAAAAGAAATGGAGCATTTCTTATTTTGTGCCTGGATCAGCTCTGGCTATTTGCTCTGCCTGTAAGAGGGCTGATTTTGTGCAAAATTCTGGCTAGTTTTCTTGCATTTTCTAGAGGATTTCTAGATTAAGATTACCCTGGTTTCATGCTATTGAGCAACAGCTGAGCGTTCTAAAATAATTTCTTCTGAATGCAACGAAGGCTGTGCTGCAAGGCTGTGAAGCTTTCCCCAGAGGATAACTGGGGACGAGGAGTGTTTACTCCAGCATCTGCCTCATAAGGAGGGTCATGGAAAGCAGGGGCAGAGTCAGTTCTGGATGGAACGGTCCATGACTGTTCCATTTCAGAAGGCTGAATCTACGTAGGAGAAATCTCTCTTTAAAAGCCCTGCCAAGGAGATAATAAACGTATTAAGAAAATATTTGATGTTACAGAGTTTCTGATTGTCTTTTACACTTACATTTTTCATGTACTAGAATTGTTTCACCAAGCAATGAAAACAAACTAAGCCCAGTTATTATGCCTTTGGCTGCAGCTGGAGAATCCTTGGCAATAGCCACTGAATGGAAAGAAGGCAGTTTTGGATACTGGCAGGGTTAGTGTAACACAAAACTGAACTCTCACTAGAAAAAGTCAGGTGGGATATTAATTTAACGTTTCCCTCAAAACAAGATGTTCTCTGGACTAAGACTTGATAGTAGGTTTTTGCTGGGCTGTTTGAACAGCTGATAAGGGTTTCACAGAAGCATCAGTTTATCTTGTAGGACTTCAGCAAGCCAGAGATATCTACTTTTTCAACCAGTTTTGCTCTCACCATCTAGAATTTCATCTAGACCTCACATCCCTAGTTTACTTATAAGAATATCATGTGGGACTGTGTCAAAAGACAAAAGTGCTTCCTCCTTCCACTAGGCCAGTAACAATGGCAAAGAAGAAAACCACACACACTGCAGCCTCACTTAGGGATCTAGACACCTATCTCATACCTAAGCCCCAGTGAGATCATAAACCAGGACAATATAGGTGGAGGAGCCGTACAATATAAGTGCATTTATTTCAGTGAGGCTATATCAGCAATTAATGTGACCCCTCAGAGAAGCAGGGTTTATAGACAACTCTGGCTGCCAATACATGGACATAGTGATGTGCCTGGTGAGAGACTTCAGCTTAGAGAAGAAAGCAACATATTTTTTAGGATCTAGAACTAACAAAATACCCACTTTGTGAGAGCTGGAGGGTAGTGATGGTGCTGATGGTGAATGTTATTCTTAATTGACACAATTCTTTAAACTCAAATGTTACGCTTACTTTTAATAATTTTTATTTAACATGTTTACAGGTTTTTAAACCACCTCTTGTGGAATTTTGCTCAGCAAAACTTTTTTAAATGCCTAACCCCCTCCTCCCCACACACAAAAGCAAAAAACAAAACACCTGTCAGGGATGGTCTAGGTATTCTTGGTCCTGCCTCAGCGTGGGGGAGAAGGCCCAGATGACCTCTCAAGGACACTTCCAGCCCTATATTTCTATGATTTCTATTAAATTATTCGTATTAACATGACACACACCAAGTTACGATGCCCAATGCCAAAAAGAAGATGAAATAGCTAAAGTAAGACATCCAGTTCCTTCCAGAAGTAGCATATACTGGCATTACAACTAATGCCACATGAGATCCCAGCACTGTGACAGTCATCAGCTGTCCCATCACTAAGGACTGATTTAAAAAAAAGTAACACTTACTAAAAACAGATCAGCAACAGATGACAACTTGTGGTAATCATGACAGTACAAACCCAGGAAAGTACCAAACTGGTGATTGGCTACAAAGACCTACATCAGTGGTCCCCAACCTTTTTGTGACTAGTAGCACATTCATGTTTTCAGAAGTGCGTGGCGGGCACCAACAATTTTACAAGGCTTATTTTGTATTTGTACATTAAATAATACTAAAAACCATATTTAATATCACATAATATATGAATCCAGAGAGAAGCCAGAGAAAAGCCGTGAGGACAGAGAACACTGGTGCCCGCAGCCCTGAAGTACTCTGTCCCCAGCAAGCGTGGAGCCCCAGATTCTCTTCTCTGCTGGGCACTAGGTGGGCCCCGCACCTGCCGAGGACTGAGAACACCAGCGCCTGCAGCCCCCGAGTTCTCTGTCCCCAGCAGGCGCAGGGATGAGGCTTCTCTCCGGCTTAAGCCATGGCCCCGCACCTGCCAGGGACCGAGAACACCGGTGCTCGCAGCGTGCAGCCCTAGAGTTCTCTGTCCCTGGCAGGTGTGGGACCACAGCTTCTCTCCTGCTGGGAACTAGGCAGGCCCTGCACCTGCCAGGAACAGAGAACACTGCGCCCGCAGCCTGAGTTCTCTGTCCCCGGCAGGTCCCCTGCTGGGCACTAGGCGAGCACACATAAATGCCCCGGCGGGCGCCATGGCACCCACGGGCACCACATTGGGGACCACTGAGCTACATGAAATTTGTTTTTCTTCAGTAAAGTAGTTGTCCATGCACAAGTAGGAACCCAGTAAATAACTGCTCAGATGTATTACCTCTTTGTTAGTGACTCCAGGGGGTAAAGTCCCATGTTTATAATCCTCCAGCAATTGCACGGCTTCTTTAAGACGACTCTGCAAATACATAAAACAATAAAGCATGATCAGTAATATTTGTTCTGCACTGACCACGTTAGACCTAAGGCTCTGAATCTAGGTTACAGGACCACATGCAAGGCTTAAAGCACACTTCTTTATGCAAGCCTCAGGATAGGTGTATTTTTTACATATACACATACACATTTAGCACATGTATCTGTATTTGATTTATATTATCAGCTTCTTGGGACAGGGACGGCATCTTCCTCTTTGTTTGTGCAAGTATCTAATAATTATGTGGGATACACAAAAGAACAAGGAATGCTGGCACAAATGGTATCAGAAAGTCTGTTCAGCTGAAGTCTTCTTAATTAGTGTGATAAATCTCATTTACCATCTCATGAAGGAGGCTGGATTTATAACGCAGCTAGGGAAATAATTTTTTGAAGACAAAATGACCTATTTAGGTGCAATGGACAGTGCATTTATGGGGAATCAATTCATACCTTGCACCAAACTCTGAATTCCAGACACCATCAAAACATTCACTGAAGTGAAAAGGAGTTTTGTCTACATAAGGACTAAAGGACTGAAAAATACGGTAAAGTAAATTCAAGCCCTCAAGAACTGCAGTAAGAGGCACTAGCCCATATAATTAATCTATAATTATTAAAAGAAAATAGACACAGACACAGACACACACACACACACACACAGAGTGGTCACCCTTAAAAATTCAACATCTACCAACAGTTATTAAACAGCATGTTTGATTCTAATCTCAGCTATATCAGTGTGGAGCAGGATAACTCAACTGAAGTCAATGCTGTTTCTGCTCTCAAATGGCTGTACCTTCACTGAAATCAATGCAGTTATCCTGCTTGACACCAACATAAAGGAGATCAGAATCAGGCCCCATATATCTGAGATACAATAATAATTTCATGTATTAGAAGGGTAGCCATGTTAGTCTGGATCTGTAAAAGCAGCAAAGAATCCTGTGGCCCATTATAGACTAACAGACCTTTTGGAGCACGAGCTTTCGTGTGCGACATGCATCTGACGAAGTGGGTATTCACCCATGAAAGCTCATGCTCCAAAATGTTTGTTAGTCTATAAGGTGCCACAGGATTCTTTGCTGCTAATATTTTCATATACTTCAGAACTGATTTAACTGTGCTATCTTGGGTACCAACATGTGGTAGCTGTTTGTAAAATGTTGATATTTTAATGATGACCACTATATTGTCTATATACATACTTGGGCCAGATTTTCAGAATCAGTGTTGGCATCATTCTGCTCCCACTGAAGTTAATGGGAGCTTGATTGCTGAAATTAATGAGATCAGAATTGGGCGAGAGCTGAGGCCTTTTGAAAATCTCACCCATTATATACACAAATACATACAGAAATAAGCAACTTCCTCATGTTGCACTAAAAGGCAGTTTTTAAATATTGCATGCATTCTAATTATCACAAGTATTGTTATTCATGTATTGCTGAATCAAAAAGTCCCATTGGTTCCAGAATATATACCCATATTTAAAGGGGAAGGATGAACTTGCAATTAAGTACTGGACTGAAACTTGCAGGCTAATTCTTTTGATGTCTGGTAATAAAAAGGGGAAAGTAATCTCCACTCAGTTAACCCAAAATGCAGAACAACAAGTCAGGCTGTAAAGGCTGGCTTCAGTGGGGCCCACCGCTTTTCCAGTGCCCTGCCAAACCTGCAGTGAGGCTGCAGAAAACATCAACGGACTAGGGAAATATGTCTCATTTATTTAAAAACAAAGACAATTCATATTATTTGCCTGAATGATGGATTCCCTGCAGAAATCTTAATGTTTTTAAATGTTATTGTCAGGCTTGTTTAGTTGAACATCCCTGCACTAGCCGTTACAACTATTATTTATAGATAGGGATGCTTTATAAACAAAGATTTTTTTTTGAACATGATGAAATCTGATTATAATCTACCTAGGTATTTATGGCCCTTACCATTGTATTACAGATCCTCACAAACATTAATAAGTTTGTCCTTCCAAAAATTAGGCAAGTATCATTACAGCAAAACTTGTTCTTCCATAGGCTGGGCTAATTGCTGGCAGATTATTAGTGCCTTTTTGTTGCAAACATCAAAGAATACTTTGTTGTTTTCTTGGAAATGCTGGCACTCAGGCCAACCCGAAATTGGCAATAAATGAATGACTAGTGCCTTTCAAGCGTTCAGTACATAAATGCATTAATGAAAAAGTGGCAATCCCAGCATTCTACAGAGCAAATGTGTTGTGGATGGATTAATGCCTATTTTTGCATACACTAACCTAATTCCATATATATCCACATATTTTTGGCCTTGGTATTATATTTCACATTGACTTACATTTATCAGCAGTGATTCAACACAAGTGTAAAAGTGAGTGGTCTTTTCAAAGACACCTCATGAGGTTTAATTTCAGGAGACAAGAAAAAAAGAAAGAATTCAGGAAACACGAAAACAGCTTTAAGGAAATATGAACCCTAGAGCAAGCTTCTTCTCTTTAAGCTCAGCAGTGGAGGTCAGTCACAGTTACCGGGCTACCTGCACTGCTGTCCCTGCTCTGGATTTGCCTGAGAGCATCTCCACCGGTAACAAGCTGCTTCTCGTGGGGTGGAATCACCCATTCCCCAACTCTTTGACCAGAGGCTCGGTTGCAGACTCCTGTGCTCACCAGGATTACCTCAGCAGTTCTGTCTTCAGATAGGCATCTGCAGTTTTGCCCCTCTGGAATTGTGACAGTGGTATATCCATAGTGACCACACAGCCTTGTCAAAAGAAAGTATCATTTATTCTTAATAGTAGGAACACCAAACAGCACAAGCCAGCAAGGATTTGAAAACAATAAAATAGCCTAAATACAGGCATATCTACATAGCACTTACCATTCCTGTCCCCCTCCCCCTACAATGTTAGCCAGGTACCCCAACTTCTTCAGACTCCTGCCACAGAGACTTTGTCTGTCTCAACCTGTTCCCTGAATAGCCTCCATCAACTGACTCTGCTTTCCCTCAAGAGAGGGACTCTGTTTAGTACCCTTTTGATCTTAAGCCCACAGCCCTGGCAGAGCCTTTCAAATTTGCTGGAGCCACAGCAGGAAGTCCCTTCCTAATTATTAGCCCAGCCATTGTTCTTGCAATGGCCCTTGAAGTGTTTGCCCTAGAGATATTTTATTTCTAGTCTTTGTTTTATGGAACAGCACCTTTTGACTCAGTTCCAGGAGTCAGATCACAGCCCTTACAGCAGTTGGACAACTATAGAGCATTCAGAGCATTTGTAAGCTAATACAGAGCAGCCTTCGTGTCCTCCACGGTCACTCAAATGTTTTATCATCCATATCTATTCATTTAAGGCAAGTTTTATCAGACACATTACCTGGTACAGTCAAATCTCTTTTCAGAAAGCACTAGCCTCATCTGAAACCTCCTTGTCCCCCAGCTTACTTTCTCTGAGAGGTTCTAGAACAGGGGTAGGCAACCTATGGCACAGGTGCCAAAGGTGGAACTTGAGCTGATTTTCAGTGGCACTTACACTGTCCGGGTCCTGGCCACTGGTCCGGAGGGCTCTGCATTTTAATTTAATTTTAAATGGAGCTTCTTAAACATTTTAAAAACCTTAGTTACTTTATAAACAACAATAGTTTAGTTATATATTATAGATGCATAGAAAGAGACCTTCTAAAAATGTTAAAACGTATTACCAGCATGCAAAACCTTAAATTAAAGTGAATAAATGAGGACTCAGAACCCCACTTCTGAAAGGCTGCCAATCCCTGTTCTAGAATCACTCTGGATTTATATTTGATCTTGGTTTGGTTTGCTGACTTAATGAAGATAGACTCCAGCATTATGAAGTCACCCTAATCTAGCAGTGGGTTCACTCCGTTCATTGGATAGGGCTGGGATGTGTTGGGGACATCTGGGGTACCGGCAGAAGTACTGGAGAGAAACACTCACACCCTGCTCCAAAGAGGAGGGATTACGTCAGTATCCAGGCTCTGGAAAACTGCAGACATACCAACTGGAACACATCACAAGGTATTTAAAAATAATGAAATGATTCTCCTGGAATTAATCATCCAGAGATTTAAACTTTTCACAGGCAAGTAGCTTTAATATGTGAGCGAGGGGAGGAGAGTTTGGGTCCTTTCCTAGCAGAAACTGATTTACTTTACAAAATACACATAATCGTGTCTAGATATGACAACAACGGGCACCTTCAATGCTTACAAGTACGGCTAGTCATATGTCCTGTGGTCAATGCCAGTCACAGATCCCACAATTTTTACAAATAAAAAAAGGACTGCACAGAATTATTTGTATTTTTGCTTAAATAAACAACAAGAAAAGTTAGTTTTTTAGCCCTTATGGTTCTCAGAGTAATCTTCCTAAACGGAAAAAATGAGGAAGTGCCATCTTCCTAATCCTTCCAGTAGATAGCGCTTCAGTGGAGCATTCCTCCTTTTATATAAAGTGTTTAGAAATGACAGGAAAGTTATAAAACCCTATAATTTAGGATTTATAACAAACTCTATCAAAACACCACCAAGTATAAGAATTTTATCAATATCATGTGCATAGTAAGAGTTTATCCTACCTGAATGAGTTTAATATTTTTTTTAAGATAAAAAGGTACCTCGTGTACATGAAAATATATGCAGCCCCTTTTGAGAACGAAGGGAGGAGATAGCAACTAAGATAAAATTATGACTTTTGCATTTTTTGCCATGATAAAAATTGATTTTTTTTCCAATTCATCCCCACCCCCAGACAACACAATTCTGATACTCATAAAGGAAGGGAATATTAAAATGAAACCAAAGAATAGGAGAATCTGATATGGCAATGCAGGATCCAGAGGTGAAAAGTCAATGACAACTGAATGAATAATAAATAAAGGATCCAGGGAAAATAACCAATTTTCCCTACAAAGCTCCACAATAAACCAGTATTGCCAGCTCAAAATACTGGAGAACCATTCATGCTCATTATTAGTATAGGGGTTTGAGGGGCAGGGTTTTCCACTGAAATTACCTATACTATGTGCCTTGCAAATTATCTACACAGAACAGCATGTAACTTTGAATGAAAGTCTAAAGTAAATAAATGAATGGATCTGTGTTCTATTTTTTTTCCTTTTCTCTAGAGGGAATCTTAGTAGTTACTATAACAACCCTGGCTGGATCTCATCTTGTTTAGTACAGTAACAAACAGAAACAAAAAAGCCCAATTTTTGCTTATAAACTTGCAGTCTCCTTAAATGTCTCCTTTTGGCTCAGCAGGCAAAAAATAAATAAGGCTTTATGAAAGGAAAGAGCTTCCAAACAAAACAGCTGAGGGTTGTGGAAGATTACAAAAATGCTTAAAAAGAATTTATGAGTGTCCTCTAACAAACAAAAATGTAAACCATAGTGATCAGACTAAGAATATGAAAGGTACTTCGTTTAGACTGTTCAGTTTGTTTTAAAAAAATATTAACTTTCCCAAAACTTTCCAATACAGAGTTAAGATTAACCAGCAATGCCTCATGTAATTCCAGAATGCCGAGAGCACCTGTTCTTTAAACCTTCAAAACCCAGGAAATACAGAATTGCGGTACACATCAGTCCAATGACACAATTTGCACGACTAATCATTCCTCTGACCCTACGATGGCAAAGCATTATTATGGTGGGATGATGCCACCACAGTTCAGGTTGCACCAGGATTTCCATTTTCTGAATGGTAAAAAAGGCCTGCAAAAATTCTGTCTGTTGGTTCAGAGGATCACTCTGAAAGTTTATTGTGTACTGCTTTATTTTTCTATAGCAGTTTGTGGGAGGAAATATCATTTGAAGTTTGCTATGACTGCAGATGCTTACTGGAGTCTTTTGTTTTCCTTCTATTTAATTTAAGCTATTTTCCTTGACAGTGCTGTACTTCTAAATCTGTAAAGTAAAATCTGAGTCTCCATGTGGATTTTAGGTAACTTTGAAATATCACCTCTTAAACCAGAACCTGTGCTCTCAGAGCAAAGCTTCAAGAAGAAGCACCCACGGAATGGAGGCAGAGAGCACTCAGTGTGCACCACACAAATTCTCAGAAAGCTGTGGAAATCAGGACTCTTAACCCTCAGCATATGGCTGCTGCTCAGGTTCAATAACCACAGCTATCCAATTATTTGTCTGCCTGAATACACTGGCTTGTAACAGAGCCCCAGACCTGCTGCAAATACGCAAATTTACTTTCTGTGGCTCGTCAGCTTGGATTGAGCCACATTGTAGAGATAACTTTTAACCTGTATAACTTTTAACATATTGATTTCTCAGAGGGGCAGTGAGTGCTGAGATCAATCTTGAGTAGGTTATATCAGTTTGGGGTGGATTATTCCCTAAATTGATCCTCAGTTGTGTGCAAAAAAAAAAAAGTTGTAATATCAAAACGATAGGGGAAGGGGCCATATCTAGAGAGCTCCGTGTTCAAGTGACTCAAATATGGACCAGTAAGTCTACCATGGATGTCCAGAAGGCACTGCAATTTTCATGACAATCCAATCAAACGTGGATTTTACACAACTTAGAAAAATCAGGTATTAAACATTAAGCTAGCCTCATCCGTAACTATAGTGGGGCTACTGCTCCACTAGAATGATTCACTGGCGATTGAACAGCTCAGGGGATTGATCATAGGATATGGAGCCTTCAGGTGCCTGGTTCAGATTCACTACAGTCCAATAGTGACTGAAGGCTGTTTGGCAGTCTTCATCCAATTTCTAGCTGGCAAATGTCCACCTTACAAATGGACTTTCTTGATGTCTGTCTCAGCAGAAAGGTTGAGGGCTCAATGGGTCATGGAATCTGAACTAGAGGTAGTACCACCAGATCCAGGTTGAGAAACAGTGGCAGCAGGGTATGCCAGGGACCAAGCGCATTGACACTGTCTGTGTGATATCTATTCTGAGGATACTCAGAAGACTGCAGGATTATCAAACTGGTACCTTTTCACTGAATCACAGAATTGGAAGGGTGTGGACTCTGCTTAAAGGGTTCTAGATGCTTTTTGACCTATGTCTTTCCAGCATTTAATGACAGAGCTAATTAGACTCAAGAGTCATAGAATCATAGGATTGGAAGGGACCTCAAGTCACCATCTAGTCCAGTTCTCTTCACTCATGGCAGGTCTAAGTATTATCTAGACCAGGGGATCCCAATGCGGTGCGTCCTGGCCACCGGGAGAGCACTTGCCGAAATGCCGCAGCGGCATTTTGTCAGAGATGCCTCTCGATGACGCCACTTGCTGTCGACAAGTGATGTCATCGAGAGGCGTTACTCCCGAATTTCAGCGGGGACGCCTCTCAATGATGTCGCTTGTCAACAGCAAGCAACGTCACCGAGAGGCGTCACCGCCGAAATGCCGCCAAAATTCGGCAGCATTTTGGTGGGTGCTCCACCACCACAGTGGTCCTTTGGCTGGCGCCCGCCAGCCAAAAAGGTTGGGAACCACCGATCTAGATCATCCCTGGCAGGTGTTTGTCTAACCTGCTCTTAAAAATCTCCAATGATGGACATTCTACAACATCCTTGAGCAATTTATTCCAGTGCTTAAGTTTTTCCTAATGTCCAACCTCAGCCACCCTTGCTGCAATTTAAACCCATTACTTCTTGTCCTATCCTCAGAAGTTAAGGAGAATAATTTTTCTCACTCCTCCTTGTAATCTTTTATGTACTTGAAAACTGTTGTGTGCCCTCTCAGTTCTCTCTTTTCCAGACTAAACAAACCCAATTTGTTCAATTTCCCTCATAGGTCATGTTCTTCCTGATCAAGCAATGGTTTTGACCTCACAAAAAGAAGTTTGCTTCACTGAACTTCATGCTGACTTTATAGAAAGCATGTTCATGAATCATTTGCTCATGTTAACTTAGTGGCAAGTAAATGGACCAGTGAAGGATTAAAATCCTGAAAAAAAACATTTGCAGTGAATTCAGTTGTCAGAGGCACAACACCCTTTTTGTTAGCTTTTTATGAGGCAAACACCTCTGAACAGCTGCTCAGTTTTTTCATCATGCTGAATATTATTACATAAAGACACTTGTGGTCACCTCCTGATCCATTGAAGCCCACTGGGGTTTTGCAGTAGGATTTGGCCCTACAGGATGCAGAGGGTTCTCCTGCCCTAGTGAAGAGTAATGGATCATGACTAAGAATGTCTTCTTTTGAAGTCGCTCTTTTAAAAAATGCCTTTGGAAGGCACTTATGTGTCAGTGGAGCAACTCCAGATTTACACTGGTGTAACTGACAGCAGAACTTATCATGGGATTTTTGAAGGTGGTCAGGGACCCAGTTTTATGGGTCATAGATTCCAAGGACAGAAAGGCCCATCCTGATCATCTAGTCTGACCTCCTGTATAACACAGGCCATAGAACTTCCCCAAAATAATTCCTAGAGCATATCTTTTAGAGTGTGAAACATTCAATCTTGATTTAAAAATTGTCAGTGATGGAGAATCCACCTCAATCCTCAGTAAATTGTTCCAATGGTTAATTACCCTCCCTGTTAAAAATGCATGTTTTATTTCTAGTCCAAATTTGTTGAGCTTCAACTTCCAGCTACTGGAACATGTTTTATCTTTTTCTGCTAGACTGAAAAGCCCATTATTAAAATATTTGTTCCCTATGTAGGTACTTATAGACTGTGATCAAGTCATCCCTTAACCTACTCTTTGTTAAACTAAATCGATTGAGCTCCTTAACTCTATCACTATCCGGCGTGTTTCTAATCCTTTAATCATTCTCGTGACTCTTCTCTGAACCCTCTCCAATTTATCAACATTCTTCTTAAATTGTGGGCACCAGAACTGGACACAGTGTTCCAGCAGCAATGGCACCAGTGCCAAATACAGAGATAAAATAACCTCTCTACTCCTACTCAAGATTCCCTTATTTTATCCATCCAATGATACAGAAAGAGGACACTGTGGTAAGGTGCTGCCCAGCATCATGCTCAGTATGCGTTCCCCTCCAGAAAACCATGCAGGCATATTTAAATGGCAACTACTGTCAATATATAAATCAGGTGTGAGCAAACTAAAGCCCGTGGGGTGGGCAAACTCTAGCCCTGAGTGACATAGTTAAGCCAGTCATTGTAGCCAGTGTTAGGTTGACTGAAGAATTCCGCTGTTGACCTAGCTACTGCCTCTCAGAAAGGCAAATCATAACTACAACAAAAGGAGAACCCCTCCCATCGCAGTAGTAATTGTCTACACTGAAGCGCTACAGTGGCACAACTGGAACTGTGCCACTGCAGCATTTCTAATAAAGAGTCGGTGAATTTCACCTCTGTGCAGAGAACCAACACAAGCAGCAGGCACCACTTACATCCCACTTCAACAGCACAATGCCTGATCTGAAGTGGAGTACGCGTCCTGTGCTGACATACTGCACAGCAGGGTTCAGATCTGATCTGCTAAGAGTACAAAAAGGTGGTTCTTCTACCTGACAGCACCACAAACTCAACCTAGCAGAGCTGGATTTCCAGATCCTCTTTCTGCCACTTATGCAATCACTGATAAAAATCAGAAATTGTTATAGCTGGCGATTCTGCTGATGATACGCAGGGCAGACTAGAATCCAGCCTACTCTACTGTATTCAATCTCCAGTGAAAGATAACAGGAACCAGAAACTTTTTGCCAGCATAAACCAGCAGACGTGACAGTGAATAAACACAGACAACAAATCTGCCGAGTAAGAAGGTATTGTTCATATATGTGATCATGATCCCACTTTGGACTTAAGTATGGGGGTGAGGATTCTCAGAATCATGCAGGGTTGAGCCCTTAATACTGATAGAGGGAGAGACACAGCTTCTTTATTCAGACAGAGCATAAGGGAAGACAGATAAAACATGGCCTTTCTGAATGCAACTTGACTCTTAATTCTTATTTAACTTTTGCTTTATTATAAGCTTTCTTAAATGAAGGGCCTCTCCTGCAGTGTGTTAACAGTCTGTCTAGGTTAATGTCACATGGAATAAATTAGGCTTATAAAAATATCTGCCGATCCCCATTGCTTCCTCTGATGGGGCTTAATTACATAGCAATTTAAAGTATTATTCCAATCATTTTAATCTCACACTTTTCAGAAAATAGGCATGTCACCCACCAAGAGGTTTCACATAGTCTCAACTACAAGAATAGCTGGGCCTGACCTCAGCAGTGCAATGTTTTCTGCTTATTAGGAAAGTTTGAAATTTGTTGCCGGGAAAATTATTTTGTCAGAAAGTCAGAAGTCACATGGATTAGCATATAAGAATTCCTTTGTCTTTAAGGCTTATGTGTGTTAAGATGAGTTCCTGTCTGCATCCTGTAGAACTTGCCCATACCGGTATTGCCCTGGCCTCTTCTTTTGTCATTCAGTGTTGAACGCATTCTAAAACAATACGCATCACCTCACTGAAGCCAGACTTTTAGGCACCTGCTCCCCTACTTGGTGTAAACTTTGCTTGTGCCAATCAGAAACGAACACACACAGGTTTTGGGCTCCGTCCCCTATGACACTTCTGTGATGTCATAGTGGGTACTTTAGGTCGCCCTGCCATGTGCAGGCAGGAAAGAAAAACGAACTTCCTGTGTTCCTGTGTACACCGTAACCGAGCCTGATCACTCGAAGCCTCTCTCTCAGCTCATGTTTCAAACAGAGTCTACGTTTGCGGTTGTATGCGTTGGTTTGTATTTGTAAGTATCAGTACTACTAATGCTGGCATTCTTTGTTTATATATGTTAGTAGATATTTTAGTCATTGTGTGTTTTAAGTTTTATTAACCCTATTAGCTAATCATACGCTGCTCCCTTACCCCTTGTAACTATCCCCAATAAAACTTTAAATTGATTAATTTTAGTTGTGTGTGTGTGTCTGCAGTTTGCATCGTGACCCATACTCTCCTTGCATCCCTTACCTATATAGTCTGTTGCCACGTGCAGTCTGGTAAATAACAGGCCTGCATTTCCTTTCGCCCTTGCATGTGCAATGTTAATTAAGGGTTGAAGCCTAGGTTTCAGTGTGACAGATGCATTAAAAGTATTTAAAATTAGTAGATTTTGGGTAGATCAGCACAAGGCAGCATGGCCTAGTGGACTTGAACAGAGACATGCAGAATGTGGAAAACCTGAGTTCTAATCCCAGCTCTGCCACTTGCTTTCCATCACAGTTTACTCATTTTAAATGTAATTATATCATAATGTAATACCGATTACCTACCTCACGGTGAGGATGAGTTAACATCTGAGGCCCTCAAAAATACAAGGCACTCAATAAATATTAAGAACCTACATCAGAGTCAGATTTAATCTTCTAATTTTGTAATGCTTAAATGTCAACGCTGCAATAATCATCTTCATAGCACCTTTCATTCTAACAATGCCCCAAACTCTTCATAAACTTTACCAATGGACTATACAAAACTATGGGTCAACCTCATTCATGATGCAGTTCCATCTGGCTTTCCCATGCAGATGAGTCACTTTGCTGAACATCAAAATACAGCCACCTCTGGGCGGGAATGCTGCAACTGTCTAGCAATACAATACAGTTTAGAAAAGAAAATGGAAAATATCCATCTGAAACTGCTGTGGAATTAATAATAATCTTCACAGTTCTCATTAGAAAGCTCATTAATCCATTTCTTTCCTCTGATACTGGGCTCCTCCAAGACAAACAACAATCCTTTTGTTCCTTGAGAAGAACTCCAGGCCCAAAAGATGTAGCCATCTGTCAGCAGGAAAGGGCTCTCTACATATGGCTATGTTCTATCTTTTACTTTTCCAGCCATTTCTAGATTTCATTCCCCATTTAGAGTATAAAACAGAACAGAATGGCTTTTTGTATTTACAGTCTAAATATTTCAGAGCAGTGAGTCAGACACCAATAGTGCAACAACTGCGTAGACAAACATAGCAGATTGTACATGCTTCAGGGTTCTTTATGTGATCCTAGATATTAATATCTGTTTTACTGAGAAAGAGATTAACCAAGAGAAAAGAGTTAATGTTGCTCCATGATGTGCTGCAGAGGGTTCATGGGAGCTTCAGTATACTCCAGTAATTCCATCCACAAAACGAGAGAGATGATCAGGGCAATTTCACTTTCTGGGAATCTGCTAAACTATTCCTGAGAGATCATCATGATATGATAGGGTTTAACTAGCATGGTTTCTGCAGAGGGAAATAATGTCTCATTAACTTACTGGAATTCTTTGAACGTGTCGGGAATGTGGTGGATTAAAGAGAACCAATTGAAATAATTTACTAAAAGTTCCTAAAAGCCTTTGACAAGGTCCCTCAGAGAAGTCTACTAAAGAAGGTAAGTAATCATGGGATGGGTTGAGCTGGGACATGTCAAGTTTATCACAGAGCAAAGCTGGCTAGACCGCAGAAAACAAAGAGAAGGAATGAATGGTTAATTTTAATCATGAAAAAAGGTTAACAGCCCCCTGGAACAGGTGAGGTGGGAGGAGGTGGAAGGTTAATGGTTCCATATTAGATCCAATGTTCAATATATTTATAAATCATTTGGAAAAAAGGGGACAGTAGCAAGGGAAAAAAATGTGTAGCTGACACAACTACTATGTTAGTCAAGTACAGAGAAGGCTAAGGCTATGTCTACACTACAGCCTACGTTGGCAATACTTACGTCACCCACCCCCCTGAGCAACATAAGTTACACCGATATATGTCCTCATGTGCCCAGCACTAAGTCAACAGAAGAGCTCTCTCCTGTTGGCACAGAGCATCTTCACCAGACAAACTGCGCCGCTGCAGCGTGATACTCGTAAACATGCCTTAAGAAACTTCAAAGGGCCTTCACTAAGCCAGGTGACTGGGCAACAAGATGGCAGATGAAATTCAATCTTGACACATGAAAAGTAATCACATTGGAAGGAAAAAGCTCCTCATACACCTTCCAGGATTCTAAATTAATAGTGTCCGTGTTGGAAAAGGACCTAGGAGTCATTATGTACAGGTCAGTGATGACCTCTGCTCAATGCACAACTGCAATCAAAAAAGCCAGAAAGATGTTAGGATGGATAAGGAATGGGATGGAGAATAATACAGAGACTATTCTAATGCCATTATATAAATCCGTGATGCACTTTCACACTGTGTGCAGTACTGGTCACCGTATCTCAAAAAAGGACATTGCAGATTTAGAGGGGTTTCAGAGATAGGTAATGAGAATTATTAGAGGCATGGAAAAACTCTCAAATGAAGATTTTAAAAGTAGATTGGGATGGATTATCTTAGAAAAGAGAAGAATAACTGAAGACTCAATAAAATATACAAAATAATGAAGAGTCTTAAGAAGGTAGCTTCCACAGTCTCATGACGCAAGATCAAAGGGACATTCAAAAAATGCTAGGCAATAAATATTTTTTTCAGATAGAGCATATTTACACAGTGGAACTCACTGCCACAGGATGTCAGTGAGGCCAAGAACTTAGTCTGAGTCAAAGGGGGATTGGATATTTCTATAGCTAAGACGACTACCCAGAGTTATAATAGTTAATGCTTTAAAAGAGACCTTTGCTGCTTCAGGGTTCAAGCCCATCTCTAATTCTGAGGAGGTAGGAGGAAACCTTAATGATGGATAGGACAGAGTAGGTTTCTACTGAGCATCTTTATTTTCTCACACTCCCATTAACAAAGAATAAAGTTCCTACTCAGAACTTCTGCATAAGGTTGATAACATAAAGGAAATTAAACTACGAAATTTCTCTGTACAGTTGAAAAAAAGAAAACTTTTTTGCTGCCCCTCTTGGGCCCAGTTCTGATCTCATCAAAAACGGATTCATGTTTGTGTCACTTCTTTTAGTTCAACCAGGTCACTCCCAATTTGAGTGTTGCAGAGAATACACAGTAATGCACAGTGGAAATGTGTTTCCCCCCAGTATGCATTATTTCACATTTATCAAGCATGAATTTAATGTTAAATAATAACAGCATCAAGCCTTAATTTGTAGTAATTTTTCTATTTCCACATACATGGTCTTGTTCTCTTTATAGACCAATTTAAGTGTTAGTAAAAACCATTGAATTCACAAGCAACAGCATCTCTTTCAACCTGCTTTATCTTGCCAGTATGATGGCTCCTCATGAGATTGTAAACCTCTCTCTTGCTAGTAGGTTATTTCTTCAGACTGTGTTCCCCATCAAGGACGCTGCCTTTTGAAAACTGGATTTTATATTTCATCCAAAGTTGTGTTTTTATAAGTGAAGCTATAAACTTTGATTTTATGGCACGAGAACAGCAGTTTTATTCTCTGCAGTTCCCTTGGACAGGAATCTAATGAGAACTCAGGTGAACTATCCAATAGCTTTATGTCTTTGAATGAAACTGATTTATTTTGGAAAAAAGACAGACATTTAAAACTCTGCCGGGCACATTTTCAGTATGGTGTGCAAAGAACTGGATTCAGACTGCCATTGACTTTAACGGACAGTTCAGCTGCCAGTGCTCTGCGTAATGTGCTGAAATTCAATTTACATCCATGGCTGCATTTGCAACACACAAAAAACGTGTGAATTTTCTATCGTGTCATCCCCTAGACAGGAGCATGTAGCATTGTTTACGATTCACCAACTGAAATATATCTTTTGGGGAAAATAATCTTTAAGGTCAATAATTCTATGAAATATTAAATGCAAAAAATTTTTAATGTCAATCTCAATGAAAAATGTAATGCACATAAATCAGGTAAAATTAGAGTGTTTTTATAACCAGGAAAGTCACTATGTAAAAATGCCAACTTCTTACTCAGAAGATGTGCTTGCTGCCCTGTGCTTACTCAAGGTATGTCAAAAGCAGCAAAGAATCCTGTGGCACCTTATAGACTAACAGACATTTTGGAGCATGAGCTAACATGGCTACCCCTCTGACACTCAAGGTATGTCTACACTACCCACTGGATCGGCGGGCAGCGATTGATCCAGCCGGGGTCGATTTATCGCACCTAATCTAGATGCAATAAATCAATCCCCGAGCGCTCTCCCATCAACTCCTGTACTCCACCACTGTGACAGGTGCAGGTGGAGTCGACAGGGGAGCGGCAGCAGTCAACACCACAGTAAGTCAATCTAAGTACGTCGACTTCAGCTTCGTAAGTAACGTAGCTGAAGTCGCGTAAGTTAGATCGATCTCCCCCCACTCCCACAGTAGACCAGGTCTCAGAATTCTATCTTTTTACTACATTTTATGACTCTGGTGAGCATCACAAGCCAGATAGGATAACAAGCCTTGTGGATAAGGGAGAAGCGGTGGATGTGGTATACCTAGACTTTAGTAAGGCATTTGATATGGTCTCGCATGATATTCTTATCGATAAACTAGGCAAATACAATTTAGATGGGGCTACTATAAGGTGGGTGCATAAATGGCTGGATAACTGTACTCAGAGAGTGGTTATGGCTCCCAATCCTGCTGGAAAGGTATAACAAGTGGGGTTCCGCAGGGGTCTGTTTTAGGACTGGCTCTGTTCAATATCTTCATCAACGACTTAGATGTTGGCATAGAAAGTACGCTTATTAAGTTTGCGGACGATACCAAACTGGGAGGGATTACAACTTCTTTGGAGGACAGGGTCAAAATTCAAAATGATCTGGACAAATTGGAGAAATGGTCTGAGGTAAACCGGCAATGAAGTTCAATAAAGACAAATGCAAAGTGCTCCACTTAGGAGAACAATCGTTTCACACATACAAATGGAAGAGACTGTCTAGGAAGGAGTATGGCAGATCTAGAGTCATAGTGACCACAAGCTAATATGAGTCAACAGTGTGATACTGTTGCAAAAAAAGCAAACGTGATTCTGGATGCATTAACAGGTGTGTTGTAAACAAGACATGAGAAGTCATTCTTCCGCTCTACTCTGTGCTGGTTAGGCCTCAACTGGAGTATTGTCCAGTTCTGGGCACCGCATTTCAAGAAAGATGTGGAGAAATTGGAGAGGGTCCAGAGAAGAGCAACAAGAATGATTAAAGGTCTTGAGAACAGACCTATGAAGAAGGCTGAAAGAATTGGTTTATTTAGTTTGGAAAAGAGAAGACTGAGAGGGACATGATAGCAGTTTTCAGGTATCAAAAGGGTGTCATCAGGAGGAGGAGAAAACTTGTTCACCTTAGCTCTAATGATAGAACAAGAAGCAGTGGCTTAAACTGCAGCAAGGGAGATTTAGGTTGGACTTAGGAAATTCCTAACTCAGGGTAGTTAAAAACTGGAATAAATTGCCTAGGGAGTTGTGGATCCCCATCTCTGGAGATATTTAAGAGTAGGTTAGATAAATGTCTATCAGGGATGGTCTAGACAGTATTTGGTCCTGCCATGAGGGCAGGGGACTGGACTCGATGACCTCTCGAGGTCCCTTCCAGTCCTAGAGTCTATGAATCTATGAAACACTGCTGTACAGTGGGGAGTGAGCTATTCCTATTCTGGCTCTTGCTGCATCAGTAGAATTGTTAACTAACCTCCAATTGCGGAATCTTTATTTCAGGTGACACTGCACAAGCCAGAAAAGACCCAGGTTGACTTTCAGATCCTGAATGAATTTGTGGGACTGTCAGTTAGAAAATAGAAAAAGTTTTTTTTAACCTGTAAACTAAATAAATGTCATCTGAAGACACAGAGATAATCCACAAGGAACTTCACAGTGCCATTTGTACAAGAGTCATTTCTCAGAGTACAGACACACTTTTAGGTTTCCACAGCAACCTTAAAAATGACCTCTAACAGATTTTATTTTATTATTTTTTTAATTTGGACTTGTGCCCTTTACTGCTCCTCTGATGTGTAAAGGCTTGAAAAGGTTTTTTGTTAGTTTGTTTGGAGGAGTTGTTCCACTTAGAAATACAAGGAATGTCAAGTCTGGACTTCTCTTTTTGCTGAAGAATCTCTGGGAGGTCTTGGGGATGTTTATTATGAGTTCTTCTACTTTAACTGAAAGCACAGGGGAAATTGGCTCTGAATTTCATGGTTTTTGTGCAATTACAGCCTCATCCTGAATGTAGAAAGCACCTTCCACTCTCATTGAAGTCAAAAGGAACTGAGCATGCTTTGCACTTGACAGAATTGGACCCTCAAAACAATGCTAATGTTAGATCAGTGGACTCTCTTGCACTTAAGCATTTCTCTCTCCTTCTCTCTTTTAAACCAAATCTGTCAAATAAGCAGTATCTCAGAGATTAAACAATGTAAATACATTACCTCAGTAACAAAGAGAGTGCGGGGGTCAACAATGTCCAAGAAGTGCCTGAATCGGCCATAAAATGAAGTCTGGAAAACAGAAAGAAAGAGAGTTAGACAAGATGTTCCTTTGTAAAGCAGAAAGGCATTTTATTATTATTTCCTCTGGAGAACTATGTAGTAACTAGGAATGCTATTTACTAAAAAGCTGACAAGATATCTCTTCCTTATAAGCTCTCTATAGTGGACAAGGAGATCATCCAATCTAAGCTTTGAGGCTCTGAACAAGTACATAGATGCCAGATTAAAGGAAACTGTCATCAAAATGCAGTTTATTTCCACAACTGAACAGCAGAAATATTTTTCACAATTTAAGGAGGAAAAGATATTTTTAAACATCCCCCTAAAGTTTACAACCAGAGCTCCCAATCCTGCAAAGGACCAGATGTGGGGGCACTGCAACTGCTGCACCTGCCGAGCCCTTTGCAAAATCAGGGCCTAGCATACTGAAGTGTCATGCTAGCACATGAGAACCTGGATGTGAAATGGTTGTGCCCATTTTCATCATCCAAACTGCCAGGTGTAAATTTACTAGAAATTAGAGAATTTAATTTCTCTCAGGTGAATCAGAAACACAGTTAAAGTTTCTTGTTGTTTCTTCTAAAATAAGTTTTAACCTGATAGTACTGGGTGTTTTACAGAACACACACACAGCCCTTGTCTGGGAGATCTTATGCTGTATGAAGCAGTCTATAATGATTTTGCTAATTTGAAGAGCCTGATCAGTACATGTAAGGACTGAAATAGTTTTTCAGGTCTCTAAACTTGACTAATGAAGGCCAGGATGCACAAGCTTTTCCTAACCAATTGCCATTTTGGTACCGTGCTATTTTAGATGACAGCGGGCAAGTTTTAGCTGGGCATTAACTTACATTTTTCATTATCAGACACTCCTGGACCATGAATTATTAGCAGTAAATATTTATATTATGGTAGTATTCAAAGGCCCCAATGAGGATTAGAGGCCCTTGTGCCACACCAACACAAAACATTTATAATCTAAATGACACAAACAGAAAAATCTCAAGAATGTGAATACAACATAAAACAAATGAATTTGGTGAAGAATTGGCACAGCTCTGGTGGTTGCGTTTATTGGAATTCCCTCTGCATCTCTTCTGACTCACTCCAGTACAGAGGAACTTCACTAATTCTGCTCACCTCTGTAGAAAAAAAAACACGATTTTCCAGGGGCACAAAGTGAATTGGACTTTGAACACTCATTACTAGTCACTTGCACTCTGCAGTGGGTGTCACTGATTCTCCTGAGGGCATTATGCACCAAAAAATTACAAATTCTGCGTCCCAAAATTAAAAATTTTGCAAAATTTTTGAGGTTCGGTGAAGGGTCTCCATATGAGGGGGTCTGAATGCCTGTGGGTTGGGCGGATGCAGGAGCAGCTCCCTGTACAAGGATCCCTCCCTCTGAAGCTGAGGAGTGATGGGTGCAGGAAGTTGGGGGGTTATTTGCAGGACTTCCTGCAGCTGGGGGAGAAATCTAGGGGTGGGTCTGACCCAGCCCCCGATGCCATGTAGGGGAAGGGGAAGTCCTGTCCTCCCCAGGCCAGCTGGGACTAGCAGCTGAGCTCATCACATGGTAGGAGCCACCAGCTGTGTCTTCCCCAGTCCCACCTCCTGCCCCACAGTGATCTACCTCTCTGCTGGTTGCCCTGGGCACACGAAACATACTCCTGGGGTGGGTCGCATGACCGCTCTTGTGACTTCCCTTTGCTTCCCCGTCAGAAAGTTATTTTTCTGTAGGGACGCAAAGAAATATGCAGGGGACATAAATTCTGCGCATGCACAGTATTCCTCCAGGAGTACACTGAGAAGCACTTGTATCCAAAGAACACAGCACTTGTTGAATGATTCGGCAGGTCCTGATGCTGACAATTGTCATGATTATGGTATATTGAAAACTGCATTAAAATTATGAGCTGGCACTTTAAACCATAAGGCAGGGGTCTCAAACTGCCGACCGGCAGGCCATCTGCAGCCCATGAGCCTCTCCAATGTGGCCTGCGGGGCTCCAGCAGTTTTGGGGTCAGGTCTCTCCCTTGACCCCATCTGGCGCATCCGGGCGCTCCCCCCTCAGGGGCCCAGCAGCGCAGCAGAGCTGAGCAGCATCTGACTGCTCGCTCCACTGGCGGCAGGCAGGGCGGAGCAGGGCTGTACATCTGCATGCTGCCTCCGCCCTGAGTGCTCCTGCAGCCAATGGGACGTGCGGGGATGGTGCCTGGGGGCAGAAGCACACGAATGCCCTCCGGCCCGCCCCACCTTGGAGCCCCAGGTAAGCACCACACCCCCAACACCCTCCCAGAGCCTGCACCTCCATCCCTTCCCCACATACCCTCTCCCGCCCCCAAACTCCCTCCCAGAGCCTGCACCCCCTCCCCACATACCCCCTCCTGCCCCCAAACTCCCTCCCTGATCCTGAACCTCAACCCCACACCCCCTCCTGCTCCTAACTCCCTCCCAGAGCCTGCACTCATCTCCACATCCCCCCAGCCCCCAAACTCCATCCCAGAGCCTTCACCCCAGACTCCCTCCCCCATCCAAACTCCCTCCCAGAGCCCAACCTCTCACCCCTTCTGCACCCAAACTCCTTCCCACAGCCTGCAACCCATTCCCCTACCCCAGACCTCCTCCTCCACCCAAACTCTGTCCCAGAGCCTTAGGCAGGTGGGAGTGGTGTTTTTGGGGGGTGGAATTTTCAGGGGTGGGTTCTAGGTGGCATGAGTGACATTGGCACTGCTGGGAGGATTTGAGGACTGGCACTGGCCCTAAGGTAAATTGAGTTTGAGACCCCTGCCCTAAGAGGTTGTCTGGTTCTGCTTGCAGGGTAGGGAGTTCTGTAGGGAAGTATGCAATTTGTGTCTTCAGCAGTTTGCAGACAGACAGCCTACTGTAAGCAGGGTTGCCAACTAACTAATCGCATAAATCCAAACACCCTTGCCCTGCCCCTGTGCCTAGGAGCTGTGCTGATCACTTCCCAGAGCCGCGCAAAGCCAGGGCAGGTAGGGAGCCTGCCTTAGCCCCGCTGTGCCACCAACCGGACTTGGGCCTATTAAAATCTCCTGGATTGCCTTTAATAGTCACCGGGAAATTGCAGCCAATTCTGGGAGACTCCCTGCCAATCTGGGGGGTTTGACAACCCTAAGTGTAAGGGGGATGAGTTGTACCTCTCTGTTTCGGGGAGCAGAGTGCATTCTCTCTCTCTGTTTTTGGGTTCTTGTGTGTTATTCTAAGAAATAAAGTAGTGTCATGTTGCAACTTTCTAGCAAGAGTATTTTATGTTTTATCTCATTGCTCTGTTTGCATGCTGTGAAACATCCTTTGCTTTAAAGGAGATAGTCAACTACTCACCAAAGTGCACCCAATGGCAGACAGATTGAACTCCCAGCCATCCCCCCTCCTTCCCCCTACGACTTCTTCGCTTTTGGATGCCCTGTGCCTCTATCTCATTCACGCAAATTAGAAGTAGTGAGTTAGCATCTTAGAACAGCCCGCAAAGGTAACCCGTTATGCGTTTTCTTACTCAAATGGCATGTCTCTGGCATGCACAAGGTCAAAGCAGCCTTTAAGGATAACAAGGGAATACAGACTCAGCTCCATCAGAACGTCCACTGGCAATGCACCTCCCTCCCCACAGTATCCCAGCCCTGGGCTCCCCCACCCACAGCTCTTAGTCGAGAAATCCAAAGAAAGAGGAAAAAGAAGGATAAGGTCTAGTTGGCTCCTGAGCTTGGTCTCCACTTTCTATTCTATTCGAGGCAGAGCTGTTAGTGCCGCTGCCCATAGCTCAGGTTACCTGACACTTTATTGTAAGACCCTGTTTTCAGTTGTTCATAACTTTGCCAACCTTTAACCATTTGGACTGATGTTTTCCACGGCAGGTGTATGCCTCAGACTGATTAACAATTCAGCAGTTTTTCAGAATGAGGTTGGGGGAAAACAGACTGTTTAACCCATGTTAAACAATTCTTACAACAGTTTCAATGAGGAGCTCTAGCACCCTCAGGCTTTGGAGCAGGGTCTTGAAATACCGCAGGGAGCTTGCCCTGATGTCAGGGATGTGCTTTTTGACAACCCCATGAAAGTCTGCCATATGTAGCCAACTTATAAGCCTCTCAAAATCGCAGTTCACACATACTCGGTAGAAAGTTGTTACAAATGGTCAAATTCTCCAAACATTCCATCTGCCCTGGGCCTGCTCCAGCCTGGGGCCACAAGGGCTGACTAAGACTTTCTTATGTAATTGAATGCCCCATCTGCTATGGGCTGCTGTAGTGCTAAGCACAAAAACTGAAAGCAGGGAAGCTGTTTCTTCTGTGCTCTTAATGCCCTAGATAAGTCAATGAGAGCTGTGTTCTTAACACAAATTGCTATAAAATGTTAAACTCTCTGGGGGGGAAAAGATCAGGTCATAGATATCACAAATTGGGCACCCAAAATTAATGGGCACGTTTGACCTTAATCTCTCTGTGCATCAGTTCCCCATCTGTAAAACAAATAACGCCACCTCACCTCAGAAGGGTGGTTTGAAGATAAATTCATTGTTTAGGAAGCACTTGGAGGCTACCAGGATGAGCACCATATAAGAGCCCATGATGAAGTTAATATTTCTGTTTTCAGAGCAGGGTTTGAATAGCATGCAGCAAATAAGGCCCAGGGCCACCCACTGAACATTTAGGATAAAACAAAATATTGAACAGCTGCTCGTTAAGGGAGCACCATCTATCCTGTGCACTGAATGAGACAAGAGTGCTGTGGAAAAATAGATTATGACTATGTAATTAAAGAGTATTGTAAGACATACACACGAGAGAGGCAAATTAAAGTTGCAGAGGCAACATTAATTCTAGCATTTCCTAACTGTAGAGTGCTTAAACTTTACAATGTTAACTTTATCTTAAAGTCTATATAGGTTCTTAGACACCCTCATCACCATAGTATGAGTGCTTTGCATTAGTGGGTTAACTGACATGACTAACATCTATCATGCGTGGCTCTTGCTCTCTCTCACACACATTATGTTATCTGAAGGCTCCCACTTTGTGGTCTCCTACTTTTTCCCCACTGCCCCTCCTTTTGGTTTTATCAAACAAAACTTTTAACAAGCAATAGAGACATTCAGAAGAGCCTCAAGATTCAAACACAATCAGGGAGGTATCTGGACCTGACCTCTCCTTTGCCTTGCAGTTTGTGTTATTTACACCTGTGCAAAGTAAGTGTGAAGTGAAATGCTATCAGATCAGACTGGTAGTGTTTTACACCCACTTTGTGAAGTTGTAACGAGGACACAACGTGCAAGACAGGGGAGAATCAAGCCCTTCGGTGCTTGCTCTTTAACACTTGTATCATCCAGTACTGAGAACTGTTATGAAACATATGATTTTATTGTATAATAAAGTACAAGAGACAAAAATCCTGTGTCTACGGAAGGAGGACAGAATAGTCTCTGGTAGATTTGTTTCCCTTGCTCCAAAATGGACCCATTGGCCTGGGGTCATCATCTCCATTTGGTTCATGTAAGCAGCGAACATCCTAATGGTCAGATCCTCAGATTCTGGAGGCTTTAGGCTCATCTGTTTGTAGCTAATTCCTGTCAGAGTATCCTAACCTGAATGGTTCCTAATCTATATTAAAAATAAGGAATGAAAATGCATCAGAGCAGAGCTGCAGGCAATCCCTTCTATTGTTAAAGAATTGTGCCTTTCTACATTATTTAGAGAGAAAGGGGGCTGGGGAGCCAGAATTAAGCAGAAATTTCTGCAGTCCTTGAAGGGGGAAGCTCTCCAACTTAATGGAATTCCCAAGATCTCTAGGGAAAGTCTACTGCTCTTCCTGCCTTTCCAGAGGGTAACCCCCAAGGAGTAAGGCTGCCCCTGCCTTCCGACCTGCTCCTGTGCCACAGACACCCACAGTCCTGAAGAGACTCGAAAGGTCTGCACTGGAAACCAATTAGAATTAATGCTGACACAAACATCATTGATTCCTGGAGGCACTGCCTCGGGGCTTGCCACGGGATGAGGCTACATACAGCCCCACCCCCAAAATGCACACATGCTTGCCGAAATCAGATGCTCTCCCTCTGACAGATGACTGATTGTTTGAGTGGTTTTTCCTGCGCCTTTCATTCCCTCTTTTGAATGATCTGAGGGGGATAATCCAGTCCATGTCTCCCCTGACAAAAGGCACAGGCAATGAGAGGGCAACAGCTCTGCTGTCCTGGGCTCAGGCCCAGAACGGAGACTGAGAGCTAGTCTACACTAGAAACGCTACAGTGGCACAGCTCCAATGCCTCTGGTGAAGACACTCTATGCCGATGGAGAGAGCCCTCCTGGTGGCATAATAAAACCACCTCTACGAGAGGCAGTAGCTATGTCAGCAGGAGCAGCTCTCCTACCAACACAGCGCTCTCCACACCGGTGCTTAAATCGGTGTAACTGATGTCACTCAGGAGGGTGGCTTATTCACACTCCTGAGAGACATAAGTTATACCGACGTAACCTGTAGTGTAGACATGCCCTAATTCTCATGAATTTCCTATTATTTGAGGAGATGGGTTTCCAACAAATAGGATCAGCCACAGTTTTGTGGCAATTAATCTTTCCTAATTAAGTAATGTGGGACCTATGGCTACTGGCCTGGTTTGCACACAGACGTTAATTTCAATCACCTCCCACGTCAATGCCTTGTTAAAGCTCCGGATAGTCATGTACTGCAAGTACAAGCTATGTTATTAGCAAACATTTCACTCTGCTGTCTCTAAACCACATTTCTTCAAACAAGACAACAGCACTAAACCTCATTCACTCCCACGTCCAGGCCAAGTTTTTAAAGAGCAGCTTTGTTAATCAGGCATCTGAAAAAAAAATTGTCATTGGTGAAAAACACTTCCTCCTCTCTCCTGATTCTCTCCCTCTCACACACACACGAGCTTGGCTCTCTCACAAACAACCAAAATGCTTCAAAAAATTATACTTTTTCATAAAAATAAAACTTGGCTTTGGACAGAGAAGCAACATGAGAAGAAGCATAGTGTTGGTCAGGTTAGAGGACAGGAATTCTAACTCCCAGGCCTAAGTTCTATGGCCAAAGGCTTTGGGAAAAATCACTTTATTGCTCCATGCCTCAATTTCCCCATGTTTAATATGAAGACAGTCCTTTTCGACTACACAGACTGTTCTGAGGCTTAATACAGTTATACTAGAAAACCGTACAGATGGAAGTTGCTACACAGTGCTGACAGTGGTCTGAAAGAAAGTCAGAGATCTATCAACATCTGGGAGCAGTAACTTTGCTAAGACAGCACTTAAAGTGCCCCCATACTTTAAACCAGGGTTCTCACAACAAAAATTTTGGTGGACTCAGAATGTGGCCACTCTGACAAATTTTCCTACAATACTTAACTGACTTTAGGAAAAACAAATAAATATACACATATACACCTCCAAATCATTGTAATTGATTTATATAGAGGGTTTTTGCAGACTCAATAATAAAAATAACGTACACTTGTATGTTGTGCCCTCGCCCTGCTGCCTCCCCTGTCCTCCACAGATCCCCCGCTGCCCCCTGATGCCTCCACCCACTCCCCTATTCTTCCCATCATGCCCACAAGCCCCACTACTTCCTTCCCCCTATTCCCCTGAGCTCCTTTCCATGGCCCCTAGAGCACTGCATGACAAGCTAAGGGATAAGTAGCCGAGAAGTTGTAGGGCATTTTGAAGATTAAAAACCAGTTTTGTTGATCTGTGGTAGTCAAAGAGAGTCTCAGGCATTTTTGGAAACAGAAAAGGTTCCGCCACAATTTCTAATAGAGTTATGAAGATTCTAACCAAACAGCTCCTAAACACTTTGCTTTTAATTATACATTGACTTTAACACTGCTTACTTGCCATACAGCGTTCACTGAATGATGCAACACTTTGCCATCACTTTTATTCACAATTAAACAAGACACTGCATCTCATAAAGAAAACAATGCCTTTTTTCACTCATTTATTAAGGCCTCAATGCTGCAGATTCTGAGCAGCCAAAGCTCCCATTTAAGTCAAAGAGAGCTTTGGCTGCATTTGGATGGCAAGTGTGGCATTAATTTGATTGGACCCACAGACATAGGCCACAATTGGTAGTTGTATCTGTTTAGTTTTGTATCTGTAAATAGGTTCAGTGGTCAAATTAGTTCCAGCAACAGTACTTTTAAAATATATTGCTGGTTTTATTGTGATCAGTTTTTCAGTTTGAGCCCGAAGTATGTAAACTATCTAATACTGTTCCTCTTAATCTTCCTATCAGACTCTTCAAACATTGACATTAATAAAGCAAATCATTTTAACACATTTACTTGAGACAAAGCACATCAGACATATTTTTCAAACAAATTTCCCCTAGTCTTCCCGTCACATTAACTAAAAACCTACTAGTAATTTGGGATTGGTCATGCAAGCTGCGACACCATTTTTACCAGTGAGAAGACTAGGTCTCTGGGAACTTTGATCAAATAATAAAATAAAATAATAATAATAATAATGGGGGTTGTTGATTAATCAGTGTTGCTAATGAGCTAAATGGTTACTCTAGTATCTTCGACGCAGAGTCCTTGGGAAAGTGAAGGGCCCCTTATGGAAATATGCCACTGCCCTCGTGACAACCTACGAATAGCAGGAAAAGCCAAGAGTGAATCCTAACAACACTTTTAAAGTTATACAGTGCGAAAATGCTAGCACACAACATGGCCCAAAATAAGGGGCTCCTGCTGCCACATAAAAGCAGAGAGAAGCTTCAGGCCTGAACTATGCTACAAAATTATGACAGCCTAGCTATGCAGGTCAGGAGTGTGGTAAGGAAAAAAAATCACTTCCCCCAGCAAACATAGCTGTGCCTTCAAAACCCCCAGTGTAGACGCAATTATGTCAACAGAAGTGTGCTTCTGCTGGCATAGCTGGCATCCTTTAGCGAGGAGATGTTTTCCAGCAGAATGACTCTTGAGGATTTACACTGCTTCTACGCTAGGGGGCTTTGTAGTGTAGACATGGCCTTGGACCCTACATGTTCTAAGCAGGAGACATTGCTTGTGCATCAGTGTTATTCAAGCCTCACTCATGACTGCCTCTCTCCAGCTCTCTGAAGACACACTCTCTTCCCCACTATTTTGACAGAGTCCAAAACTTATAAGAGGTGGTTTGAGTTTTGTGTTTCTTTCAGACACCCATCCAATTATGAAAACTCATTAACGGAATCTCCCCATTAACCACACACTATTCACAGCTCCACTGTGTCCTCCACTTGACTCTACTTTTTTGTCTCTTCACCACTGGATCATGTACGTTTATCACTTCCTCCACATCTCCCTATTTCTTACTTTCTCTGTCTCCCTTTTAATTCAAGATTCCGTCCCCTTCTTCTCCGATCCTCCAGGGGTTGCATTTGGATGATAAGATGATGTGTCTACAGTCAACCAGAAATGGGGATGCATGGTACTTCTAGCCTTTCTGCTGCAATCCCAACATCTCATAACTCAGATGAAAGTGCAGGCTCAAGTTTGAACTCTAATGTGCTGACTACACAATAGAGGCAACTTCCCCTTGTATTCTATGTTTTTTCCAGTTCCTACAGAGCAACTCCTGATGCTCAAGAGGTCTGGAGGATATTGCAACACCTGCAGATAGGAGACACCCACAGTGGCACCTCAAAGGAGCAGAGTGAAACTGATGAGGACAATCCTTGTCTGTTTCACTCTGTTCCTGCCAGCTCTGCTAGGGATGAACTGCCTATGGAAGCACAGGCGTGAACCTCCTCTGCCAATCTTGCAGAGTCCATCTGCATATTCTGCAAGGAGGGAGGGATAGCGCAGAGTTAGAAATTTTATCTAATAGAGTCTGCTGCAACAGAATGATAGGGGTTTGGTGTCCTTCTCCACTGCTCTCCCAAACACTCCACTGTCGGCTAAAGAATATCTTTAACCAAAAATACAAGATGTTTCTTTTACTAATAGGATTATTTCCAAGGGCCTAAATTTCTGGCTGGCAGATTCCTTAGGAAATGACTGCCTAGATATTTCTCCCATATTTCTACATAAGGAGTAAAGTTTAAAAAGCAAGACACTTGGAAATTTGCTTGACCTTCAGCTGGCATCAGGTACCATAAAAGTGTGCATACAGCCTCTGTTTCCCATCTAAGTCTTTTAACAGCTGTTGTAGTAAACAGTTCACTGGAAGAAAACTGAACAACACAAATTTGCTGTGATTAATCGAGGCCATTTTGGTACCAGTTCTCACCAGCCTGAAAGCAGGGTTTAGTTCTGAGAAGTGGCTAGGAATATTAAGTCCTCTATATAGTACAGCAGTTCATAGGGAGCAAGAGAGTACAATATAGCTTCATTTCAATTAAATCACTGTGCTGTAGGCCATGCGAGATCCAGCTGACTTCAAGATAAGTACAAGAATGAAAATACTTCTTACAGGCTCAGGAAATTCAGGAAGAGGAGAGGAGGTTAAGGCAACAGTAACATTTGACTGTCACCTTAAATGTAAATGAAAGTGAAGACTGACATCTCTTAAACTATATGCACTGTAAACAGACTTGTAGAGAACTGGACAGCTCGGAGGACTGGTAATGGAAGACAGGGCTTGCCTACCTGCAGAGCTGGACTAGTTTTACGTAAGGTATCATTTTAAAGTGATTTAATTAAAACAGTGCAGAAGGCTGAGTGGACATGTTTCTTCTGGTTTCAGCAAGACTTATTTCAGTTTAGTTTAAATAGATTAGGAAGAAGTTTGAGATAAAACAAATTATGCCATCAACCCAAAATAAGAGTGTTGAGGTGGGAAGCTGAACTAATTTAACTAAAATGGTGTAAGACTAGGCCAGATAGCCTTTCATCTCTTGCTCTCTGGTTTAAATCCAGCCCAAGCTGGTAGTTTTTAAACATGGGATTAACATCCTTTGGCCCTGTGTGTACACACACACACACACAATGTACTGCAGATACCAATTTTGCTCCACTCAGATATGTACGTTCTGGTTCATGAAAGAATGTCACATGGGGTTTCAGAAGAAAGCCAGGCTCATGCTGGTCGTTAATATTGTTGTGAAACGTATGCACAGATACTATGCAAGGAGTTATGTATGGATACTGAAAACATGTTCTTAGATACTGTATTCCAGCAGAGGTGGACAAACAGACTTCCTGACAGATACAAATTGTTTATTCACCAGCCTCTCTCTGTCACAATGTAAATTAAGCACTGTAAGCTAACACAAGGGACGCATGTTTACATACAGAGACATGAAGTCAACAGGGAAGAGCACAGCATGGAAAGAGATACACTTATCAGGAAATACACTGCAAAGGCTTGCTGGACTCTATTTGGGGAACAAAAACAACACCGTATCCTCTTGCATCTAGGAAATACATGGGCAATGCGTTTACATTTATGAAAACAGGATCTCAACCAGCCTGGCTGAAAATGCTGGCAAAGGCTTTGGGTGAGATAAACTTCATTAGACAGGAAGCTAACCTAACAGTTAAGTTTAGTCTCTAGAAAGCATATTATGATTCTCTTTTATATGTAACCTTTTGTTTTCATTACCCTTACTCAATATCTCTTGACTCTTTGATAATGAACTTCTTGTTGTTTTCACTATACATATATCTCTGTGCTGTGGTGTTAAGCAAGGAGCTGATCCTGCATTGAATCATACAAACTGATGTGTACACTGTTCCCTTCGGGTCAGCGGACCTGGTATTTTTGTGAATGTTTGGAGATGAAAGGGGTGGACGCTACAGGGAATGCTTCAAAAGGGACTCAGGGATTGGGGTGCGCTATTTTTACCCTGCAAGGCAAGGTAAGGGCTAGTAGAGCCACCCAAGCACTCTGCTCTCAGCTAACAGGTTGGAGGTGTCAGGGAGCTGATACCCAGTTAAGAACAAGCAAGTCTCCTTAATTCTGAATGCAGAGGGGTAACAAGGTGATTCAAGTCCTGGGTACCCCAGAAACCACCCCAGTGAGAGACTTGGCTGAGAAACGTTCACGATCCTGAGGAAAGCAGCTGAAGTGTACAGCAAGTGATTTAGGGGAAATGAGACAGATTTCATCATTTACAGTTGTACCAGTGGGCATGGATATTTTCAATAAGTAGTCCTAAATGTTGTGTTAAATCACTTTCTCCGGGCTCTGGGAAACAACAGGGAGAGTGAAACCATCTTATCTCGCATAAACCAATCCCCACAAAATGCAAGTTTTTCTCTCCAAGGTTTTGTTCCTAGCAGGCAGCTTTTCCTTGCTTTTCTCCTCAAGGACAAAGATTCTTAATATAGCTCAACTGGATTGTTCACAGCCCTTGTCTGACTCAGATCTCCTCTTAAAGGGCCACAGGATTGTTTCTAGCCATCATTTCCGTGAAGAGACAAAACAATGTGATCCAAAAGTATGATTATCAGAATTTAGATAGCACCATAAGTCTCCCTGGTGTGTTATAAAACAAGTAAAGCTATAAGTGCCTTATCAATCAGATCCCTACACCAAGGATCTTCTAGACCAGTCCAAACGTAACACAGCAGTGAATGACAATAAACGAAGAATCTGGGAATCCACACTCCTTTGGTCAGTAGCAGGGGGCTGAGGGGAAAGCAGGGGGAAGGAGAGGGGATTTCACTGAATAGTTGATATAAAAAGACTGTTTGCTTTTTAAGATACATTAATTCCCCCCCTAGGTTTATCACATTAATTTAGTCTTGGTGAAAAGTACGATTCCCCTGGAAACTGAGAGTATGTCTACACTACTAGCACACAGTGGCAGCATTGCAGCAATGCCACTATAGTGTAGACACTTGCTACAACGACAGAAAGGGTTTTTCCTTTGCTGTAGTAAATCCACTCCCTCCCCCCCCAAGAGGCAGTTGATGATGTCTACACTGGGGCTTAGGTCAGTTTAACTACATCCCTGAGCAAAGTAGCTAGGTCAACTTAAGTTTTAGTCCTCTAACTTCACAACAGGGGATAACATGAGCAGCAGCCCACCAGCTGATGCTGAACTGGAGGGAACACCAACACAAGCCTTGTCTATGCTAGACCTTTCCTTTCCCCCTAGAATTTCCCCTTGCCGATGCAAAGGAAGCACTAATGTAGACATGCTGCCAGCATTTTTAACCTTCACGTCATCTATCTAGATCGACTCTAAGCAGGATTATTCAACATGGCGGTTAAAGCAATAGCATCTGGTCGGCATTCGTGCTCTTACTGTTGTTCCAGTTCATGGAACTCCACTGGTTAGCAACATGAATAGGAAACACTGGGGAAAGGTCTAGTCATTTAGCAATGAGAGAAGTCTACATTCCTATTCAAAGCTCGGTCTCTGTCTAGTTGTGAAAGAACTGTTGCTTATATAGTAGCGTGTCCACTGGGACGTGGAAGAGACCCACAACCTGGACAGACATATTAAAATGTGTATGTGATTGTTAACGTCCTGCCCTACGCATTCCAGATTGATTTCCCTTTTTTTAACATTGTTACAAATGATGATCACTCCTCAATGAACAAAATGCTCCTGGGCCTGGGCCTGACGCCCTGCCAAGCCTGCCTAATATCATCTGTGTTGACTGTATAGTGTCTCCTCCTTCTGTCCAGTTAAAAAGCTCTGTCTGGTCAATCTGAACATCCCTTGACTTACTGAGACAAGTAGGTGATTAGCACAATAAAATAGCCCCTCGCTGCACATTATTTCTCACTGTACTTCCCCAAGTCTCCTGACTCCCTGTCCTGTGCCTTAACCAGAAGTCCACCCCTTCCTTCAGTAGATAGACAGGTAAGTAGTAAGGTAGGTTTGCTTCCCAAATTTTGGCACGAAGCAACAAACTTTACATTATGTCTGAGTCCCCAAAAGCAGATAGGCTGCCTTAGTTCCAGGGAAGCTGCCATCTACAATTAGCAAGTCAACTGGCTGGCAACTTTGCTGTCACACTGTCATTCTGTCCAGATCTCAGCAGGATAGTGAAAACGTCTCCTTGGAAGCCTTATGGCCTTTATGACAAATTCCCAATAATCTGGTGTGGGAAGGGAGGAGGGATGGAGGAATCATATTAACAAGCAAACTCTTGTGATTAACTTTCTGATTGTTAGCTAGAAGCACATGAATTGAAAACCAGTTCTGTCATCTTAGTCCAGTGCTTTCATGTTCTCTTCAGTGAAAGAAACCAACAATCATCAGAGCAGATTACATAAACTGCTACCATCCCAAAGAACTAGAGTATGTGGTTATATTTTGCAGGACAAGATTTGGGCAAGTTCTTTGTGGGCCAAGCCATGGCCAAGAATGGTCCACACAACAAAAGCCCCACAATCTCTTAATGCAGGAGCAACCAGAACATTGAACGGAATTGGGGGCCTAACAGCTCCAAAACTTGCATTCTGTTTTCATGACTCTACATTTCATTTCAAGCCACGATCTCTGTCAGCATTAGACCTAACTTATTCTCTCTGCTTAGATAGGAAAATTTTAAAAGGAAAGGCATGTTGACCAAACCAAAGTCTACTGTGCACATCTACAAGTTTCCTAATCACCAGTATTTACCTAACTCATCTGGTTTCTGGAGCAGTTACAATATCGCACACATACAGAAAGAAAGCACTTTAGACATAAATCCTTTATTTGACAAACCATAACAGGGATCACGCAAGTAAGTAAAAAGAACAGGAGTACTTGTGGCACCTTAGAGACTAACAAATTTAGTTTCTAAGGTGCCACAAGTACTCCTGTTCTTTTTGCGGATACAGACTAACATGGCTGCTACTCTGAAGCAAGTAAGCAATTAGACTGTTAAATGGCCATTTGAGTCAATGGACAATACTTCAGAGCAGTTACAAGTAGTTATTTTAGGTGGGATCAAAATTCTTCCCTACCCTTCGTGGAGAGAATCCAGAAAACTCTGCAGAATGCTCATCATACCAGGTCTTGCCTTCACGAGGCTCCCTAAGGAAGTTTCCTCTCTTTTATGCTGATGCAGCTGGAGGTGGAACAGCTAGTACAGACAAGCTGTCAGCAATTTTTATCACGTTTTCTAGACCTACTCTGGGCAGAGATAGCTGACATGATGATGAAGATGCCTGTGCCCTATCTGTCAACACTACTACTCCCACCACTGCAGTTGTGTCAGTGCTAGTGCACTGGTTGGCGATTTCTCAACTAACCTCCCTCTGCATACACAGCCCATTGCACAGCTGTGCTGAACTTCAACCCATGCAATATAAAGAAATCAACAGAACGATCACATGGAAACACTGGCAAACGTTTTAGCAAAGGAGTGTGTTTTAGTCATGTGGGAAAAATAAAACATAATTACATTCTATAATAATCCACTCCTTAACAGAAAAGCCTCAGTACTGTGCATTAACGGCCTTCGATAGAGATTTGTGCATAAGCGGATTTTTATTACATCCAATATTTACTTTTCTGAACTTCCTCCATATTTTTTTTTTTTTAAAAAGTATGATAAGCTGTGAAACGTGTTTCCGCCTTTCAAAATAACCTGATTCTTGTCTCTGATGCAAAAGAGCAGTCCGATACATCTCAAAGTTGTTCTCCCCTATATGAGCAGCAAAGAATCCTGTGGCACCTTTGTCATAAATAGATAGCTAAGGGTTCATGTTTCTTTTACCTGTAAAGGGTTAACAAAGGGAACCAAACACCTGACAAGAGGACCAATCAGGAAACCGGATTTTTTAAAAGCTTAAGGGAGGGAATTTGTGGGTCTTCTTTGTCTTGGGTCTGTGTTTTTGTCTGTCTTCAGCTATGCAGAAGCTTCTTCTTCTATCTAATCTTCCGTTTTCCAACTTGTAATACAGGTAGAAAAAACAATATAGGCTTTTTGTTGTTTTGGTGTAATTGTACATTGTGTAACTTGCTGGAATGTTTAAATGTATCTCTTCTTGAAATAAAAGGTTGTTTTGTATTCATTTTTTTCTTTAAGGCAATTGATCCTGTATTTGTCATCTTGATAACACAGAAATTGCGATTGTCTTTTTTCTTTTTTTTTATATTAAAGTTTATTTTTTTAATACTTGTTTGTTCCCCTTCTGGTAGGCTAAGGAACAAGGGGAGGGAAGTCTCTTTGTGTTAGATCTACGGAGGATAAGCTCGTGCAGCACCAGGGAATTTGTGGGAGGGGGAAAGAGAGATAGAATCATTTCTGTTTCCTTGTATTTGGGGTTTGTCTCTTTTGTGGAATAGAGGAGACATGCTTCTTGGTATTGTGATGTAAAGAGATTGTATCAATACTCTCAGGTTAGCCCAGAGAGGAAAGTCTGGGTGGGAGAGGGAGGGGGAAGGGAAGTGGAGTATTTCCCTTGCCAGTAAGACTCAGGGCTTCTGTGTCTTGGGGTCCCTCCAGGGAAAGTTTGGGGGGACCAAAGCGAGGCAGGCGCTGTAATTCCTGTTTGGTGGCAGCAAGATAAGATCCAAGCTGGTAATTAAGCTTGGAGGTTCATGCAAAGCACCCAGATTTTGGACGCTAAGGTCCAGATTTGGGAGAAAGGCTTATGACAACCTTATAGACTAACAAACGTTTTGAAGCATGATCTTTCGTGGGTGAATACCCACTTCGTCAGATGCATGGATAAGGTGCCACAGGACTCTTTGCTGCTTTTACAGATCCACACTAACATGGCTACCCCTCTGATACTTGACTCCCCTATATGGGACTCAAAAGCTCCTTCATGGATAATGAAATTATGAGCAGCCAACGGGCAGCAGTGCTCAGCAGGGCAAACCTCACACACCTTGGGGCAGCCACTGCCGCATTTCCCAGGGTATGATGCAGAGCATGGCCAAGGGGAGAGCCTGATTCCCCTCCGGCCCCTGACAAGCCCGTGTTGGTATCCACGCACACCCAGTGCCGAGGGGGTGTGAAAGTGCTGCCCACGCACGCCCCCGGGGCACGGGGCAAGCCATGGCACAGGGTGCAGCGAATGCCTGGCATCCCTGCCGGCAGCTGTTCCCCCGCCCCACCGCAGCGGAGAGGCAGGCGGCTAGTTTGCTTCCCACGTAGGGCCGAGAGGCGGCACCTCTTCCAGCCACCGCCCCCGGCGTACATGCCCACGCAGCCCCGCCGCGCGTATCCTAGCCCACGCGGGGGCTCGAACTCGCGCACGCTCCGCCTCCCGCAGCCGCGAACCCCGCTGCAGAGCCACGGGGGGCGGGGCGCGGCGGCAGCGAGTGACAGGACGGAGAACCAATAAGAATGGAGGTCACCCGCCAATCAGCGCGCAGCTCGGGACGACCCCGGCAGAGGGAGGCGGCCGTCCCCACGGGCAGCTCCTTGTCCCGGCACGGGGCGCCCCTGACAACCCTTCCCCCCACCCCTTCCCCGTCTCGGGACACCCGGATACGGCCTCGCCCCCGCCCTTCTCGCGCACAAAATGGCGGCCGTACCTGCTCGAAGCGGGGCTTCCCCAGCTGGAAAGGGGGATACTCCGCCGGCTCCGCCATTCCCCTCACGCCCCGCAAGCGCCACCACTTTAAACGGCCTCCCCCGCCGCCGGGTCCGGCCCCTCGCCTCGCCGCCGGTGCTATTGGACGCGGCGAAGCGCCGCTCCCGCAGGGCATGCTGGGGGATGGAGTTTTTCCCCGAGACGAGAGGCATGATGGGAAATAGAGTTTTAGCGGGCGGGAGCAAGGTCTCATGGGAAATGTAGTCTCAGCCTGGTGAGGGACGATGGGAAATATAATTTAGAACTAATGCATCATGGGGAATGTAGTTTGGGAAATTGAGGCCAGGCACCTCTCTCCAAAGACCTATCCCTCCCACCCCCATTTCAAGGGGTCAAAGGAGGATGCAGCACCACACAGGTTTGGCCTGCCCATAGATGGAGATAAAGGCAGGGCCAGACCAAACCTGACTGGTCCTATGAGCCCCAGGCCTCTGCCTTGGGTCCTGTGTTTGAAATCTGCCCCTTGGCCCTGCTAGGCAGCCCTGCATGCAGAAAATGGTTTTGGCATCAGGGGAAAGCAGGAACATGTTAGGATTTTTTATTTATTCTGTTAAGAGGAATACAAGAGGTTCACAAACCTCACCCCTTTCTGCTCCAACTACATAGCCCATTGCTTGGGCCTGCCTTCTCTGATACATACATAGCAACAGGAATATGTTTTTTAAAAAAACTCTGTGCTTAACAAGATTTCACTGCACACACTGCTGTCTCTAGGGAGAGAACAAAAGACCAAACACTACCTAACAGCTGTTAGTTACACTGCTTAGTCATAGAAATGTAGGGCTGGAAAAGGCCTCGAGATCATCCAGTCCACCTCCGCCACACTGAGGCAAGATTAAGTATACGGAGACTGTCGCTGAAAAGTATTTGTCTAACCTCTTCTCAAAAACCACCTAGGACAGGGATTCCACAACTGCCGTAGATAACATGTGCCAGCACTTAACTATCCTTACAGCTGTAAAATTTTCCCTAATATTTACCCTAAATCACCCTTGCTGCAAATTAAGCAGATGGCTGCTTCTCCTACTCTCAGTGGAGAACAAGTGATCAGGGCCCTCTTTATAACCACCTTTTACGTATTTGATAAAAGAGCATATATACTCATTTATAAGCTGAACATTTTTGGTAAAAAGGTGACAGCAAAGATTAGGGGTCGGCTTATAAATGGGTCTATACCAAAATGTGATGATTTTAAACTCTATAGAATAATTGAATTAAATATCTAATACATTGTCATTTTGTTTACCTGGAATAGCTGCAGGCATGGAGCCCCTCAGCTTTCATTCCCCTGGAATGGCAAACCCTGGCCACTGGGAACTGAGGGGCTCAGTGCCTGTGAATGCTCCAGGTAAACAAAATGTCCAGGCCTGCTAGATGCTTTACCCTAATGGGCCAGGAACCAAAGTTTGCCAACCCCTGAAATATAGGGTCAGCTTATGAAAGGGTCATACAGTGTTTGCTATTTTTACCTAACCATCTTGGGGGTCAGCTTATAAACGAACGAGCTAATGAACGAGAATATACGGTATATCTCCCCTTCGTTTTTCTTTTTTCTAGACCAAACCTTTCCTTAAAGCTCTTGTTTTCTAAACCTCTTATTTGTGTCACTCTCTTCTGGTCTCTCTAATTTAGCCTCATCTTTCTTAAAGAGTGGAGCCAAAAACAGTCACAGTACTCCAGGGAAGAACTCACCACTGCTGAGTAGAGCAGCATCCTACTTAAAGTGTCAGTGGAAAGCACTCATATACTGTTGTGATGAGCATGGTATAAGAACCTACACAGAATGAGGAAAGAGGCATTGTGGGAAATACAGGATTTCCTTTTAGGTAAAGAGGATTGTAGCTTCTTCACTGAAGGAGAAAACCCTACACCAAGAGAGGCTAGAGCACAACCCTACTCAATGATTGCTATAGAGTCATACATCCAACCGTCTGGAATTTAGGAGGCAGCACTTTGCCCAAAGATTTTCTTTAAAAGCAAAGAAGAACATTGTGCTAGTCATGCTCTGTTGCGACAAGTCTTATACTACTGCCTCACAACAGACAACCACCTCCTTTTCATGCTCTCTGTATGTGTATATATATTCAATATATGTTCCATTGTATGCATCCGAAGGAGTGGACTGTAGCCCACAAAATCTTATGCTCTAATAAACTTGTTAATCTATAAGATGGCACAAGTACTTCTGTTCTTCTTACAACAGAGAGAGACAGCATTTGCCCCATTACATCATCATAGGCTTTGGAAAGGCGTATGGGACCTAGGAGCTCTCCATGGGATCAGGCCGTTACAGTCGTGGTCCTGCTACCTACTATGATGTTCATAGCACCCTGAGTTTACTTGATTCCGTACAGCACAGTCGGTGAATTGGACCGGAACATACACAAGCCTTTGGTACAACACAACTACCACACTCAGCATGCAAAGTGATTATAGCAGAAACCCTTCACAGCAGAGACCCCACCTATTTTTCAGAGGACTTTCAAGAATCACCTGTAGGAGATACCACTCTTTCCCCTTCCTCACAAAGTTACCTCTTCTCACCCTCTCCATTGTTTTCTTTATTTAAAACAAAAAGGCCCAATGAGTTTAGCTACCAACAGGGTTCCAACGGCAATGGGCCGCCAAGGTGATCAGAGAACCCAGTGCGCTGAGAGTATCTCTGCTTCCTGGAGCAAACACACTTTTTTGGCAAACTCATTTGCACTATTAAGGACTCTTTCTCCATGCTGTGTGATCGGTTGTAACCAAATGCTGACTGTCCAATTCTCAGTGACAGAGATGTGACAGCAGAGTAAGCACAATGAGACATGGATGCCACAGTACCGGGGAATCTTCTACTGATAGACAGGTATTTGCATTAATTTTAAAGACACTGGTTGAGCAAATGCAAATACACAGGGAGGTGCTAAACCAGCTTGCGGAGCAAAAAACAAACTGAAGATTCATGAGTTGTCTTTGGGAATTTATAGTTTGCAGAATACTGGAAACCCTGAAGAATACTGGAAATCCATCAGCTGACATTGTCCTTTAAAATAGGTGATAGAGCAAGAAGCTTGAAAATGCAAATGAACACAAGTTACTGGATCTAGCACCTCAGTTTCATAATTCAGAATAATAGACAACACCAAAGTTTCGGTGAGGGACAAATCTGGGTCTACATGAGGCACTCGCCATTTTATAGAGCAAAAAGCACAAGGGGAAATATAGCAATCTACAGATAGCTGAAGAAACTTAAGAGGACAGGAATCAATTATGTGCAGAATAGTAACAGGCCAAGAACTATGCTGGAGACAAAGATCAAGTGGGGGAATACAGGTGGGAGAGCAAGGAAGACTTGGAGAGCAGCAGAGGAGAGCTGAATGGGAAAGAGAACTAGGTCAGAAAATGGGCTTTACCCCAATGGAATATTTAAATGCAAATGGAGGGGGGATATGAGGGGAGGCACATTTGGTCAAAGTTTTAATAGAAAAGTTTGACTTTTCAATCAAAATATCTTGAGTCAGAAATGTTGCCGGGGTGTCTCATGCTGCCATTCTCCTCTGCAGGCTTAAGTCCCTAGTTGGACAGTATCTCCCATGATGCACCATGGTTTCTCCTCACGGTGAGGGGCAGCAGTGGCATCATGGAAGCTATAGTCTAGCTGCAGAATCCAACCTCTAGACGACAATGTGGACATGAGGAAAGTGAACTACAACTCCCACAAAGCACTGTGGCAGGATATCTGAATCAAAATATGTCAATTTTCAGTCAAAATATTTTGGGGTTTGAACCTTTTTTAAATGAAAATTTGAAATTTTCCAAGAAAGCAGAGAGTTTTTCTGAAAAATTCTTTGCTCAAAAATCTAATTTACTGTTAAACAAGCAAGCAAACATACAAACAAAACACACAAAATGTCTATACCAGAGAACTGGACAGCATGTGTAGCAGATGGGAGGTATGTAGGGTTGCCAACTTCGTAATATTTAAAAACTGGACACTCCTGCAGCAGTGCTGAAACTTCCCCTGCCCCTCCTCTTCCTTTTGAGGCTGTGCCCTTGCCCCTGCCCCGCCTCTTCTCCCTGAGACCTTGCCTCCATTTGCTCTTCTTCTCCATGACCCTCCTCATCTGAGTTGGGAGGGACTCCCCTGTGGAGCCCAGAGCTTCAGCTGCCCAATGCAGATAAGAGGCTGGCACCGGTAATGACCTGGTGCCTTCCCTACCCACAGTAACTGGACTTTTGTCAGATCTACTGACCTGACACCCAGACACTGCCAGGTCCCCTTTGCGATGGGTCTTTCTGGTCAAAAACGGGCACCTGGCCACCCTAGAGGTATGGCAGGTTAGGAGGCTCCTCCAGACAGGTTTTGGTCAGCCCAGACCTACTTCACCCAATCTTCTCCCTACCAAAATCCTTCCCTAGCTCCCAACTAGTGCTCCTTGCACAATCCACCTCTCCTATCCTAAAATCATCCAGTTTCCAGGCATCATAGAATCATAGAAATGACAGGCTGGAAGGGACCTCAAGAAGCTCACATCCAGCCCCCTGAGCTGAGGCAGGACCAAGTAAAACTAGACCATCCCTGACAGGTGTATGTCCAACCTGTTCTTAAAAACCTCCAGTGATGGAGATTCCACAACCTCCCTTGGAAGCCTGTTCCAGACCTTGTGGTGGACTCAGCTCTTTTGTGCAGTTTCAGTTAGAAGGACACTGTCAAGTTAAGTATCAGAGGGGTAGCTGTGTTAGTCTGGATCTGTAAAAGCAGCAGAGAATCCTGTGGCACCTTATAGACTGACAGACGTTTTGGAGCATGAGCTTCCATGGGTGAATACCTACTTCGTCAGACGCAGGTAGTGGAAATTTCCAGGGGCAGGTATATATATGCTAGCGCAAGCTAGAGATACCGAGGTTAGTTTCACAATCAGGGAGGATGAGGCCTGTTTCCTAGCAGTTGAAGTGTGAAAACCAAGGGAGGGAGAAACTGGTTCTGTAATTGGCAAGCCATTCACAGTCTTTGTTTAGTCCAGAGCTACTGGTGTAAATTTGCAAATGAACTGAAAGCTCAAGCAGTTTTTCTTGGAAGTCCTGGTCCTGAAGTTTTTTTGCTGGCCAGAACGTGTACCGAGAGCCCTAGCTGCAAGACAAACCCAAGAAAGAAACCACAGGACTCCACTGCCAATCACAATATAGCCCCCAAGCTAAAACGCCCTCCAACGCATTCATAGGGATCTACAACCATCCTGGACAATGATCCCACACTTCACTGGTCTTGGGTGGCAAGCCAATCCTTGAACCACAGACAACTGCCACCTGAAACGTATTCTCACCAGCAACTTGCACACCGCACCATAGTAATCTACCTCAGGAACCAATCAATGCAGACAAACCTCAGATGCAACGTCCTGCCACATATCTACAACCAGCGACACATCAACAGGACTATAACCAGATCAGCCCATCCACCACTGGTTATTCCCTGTCGCGTCCACCCATAACGCGCATCATATGCCACAAATGCCTCTGCTATGTATATCGGCCTAAACTGACAGTCCTACGGAAAAGGATAAATGGACACAAATCAGATATTAGGAATGGCAATATACAAAAACCTGTAGGAGAGCACTTCAACCTCCCTGGCCACACTATAGCAGACCTTAGGGTGGCCATCCTGCAGAAAGTATCTGGTATATATTTGGGTCCTCAAAAACAGCAGCAATATTACATTTTTTTTTTTTAAAGAAGGTCCTTGCCACTGTTACAAGGAGCATCAGAGATCATTAAAAGGAAGAATTTTACATACACTGAAGTCTGATCCTGCAAAAGTTACTCACCGAAGCTACGCCAGTAAAATCAATAGGACTGCTCAGATAAATCAGGATTATCAGGGTTGCCAACTCATGATTTTGTCAGGAGTCTCATGATAATTATTGTTTTCCTTAAAGCTGCAGCTCCTGGAGTCAAGTGGATATGTGGTGATTTCCACTTTCATTGTTAAAGAAAAAGTAGGTTTCTAGCCTTCGTGGCTGTAGAGAAAGCTTCAAAATGTGACTCCAGTGCACCCTAAAGGCTCAATAAGCAGAAGGCAAATAAAAAAAGACCCCCAAATCTATGATTTTTACATAATCTTATGATTTTAAAAGACAATTCATCATTTTTGAACATTTGGGATTGGCCATACTGGATTACTCAGTTTAGAAAGAACTAAAGGATCCAGGCTCTGAGGCCTCATGTAAACGGACAAGTTTTATTTCTTATAACTACACTAGCTTCCTGTGTGGACACTTATTCTGGCATAAGAGGGACTTCCTTCAGTTCTATCTTAAATCCCTCCTAACATAAAATAAACCAAAAGCAGCCACTCATACCAGAATTCGCGTCTGCACAGGAGGTTTTACCAATATAACTAGATGGGCATAATCATGAATTTAAACCAAAAAGTTTCCTGTGTAGGCAAGGCCGAACTTCCCCAGCACCAACTGTCTGTTTAGTTTGTCCTTTTCTCTCAGTTTGAATGGGTGGAGGGGAACCAACTAGTGAGTTTTTCCGTAGCTTCTACTCAATTTCAGGTTCTCAGGCAGTAGCCCCTGGCATGGCATTTGGGTTGGGAACGNGTTTGTCCTTTTCTCTCAGTTTGAATGGGTGGAGGGGAACCAACTAGTGAGTTTTTCCGTAGCTTCTACTCAATTTCAGGTTCTCAGGCAGTAGCCCCTGGCATGGCATTTGGGTTGGGAACAGTCACCAGTGGACTTAAAAAAAAAACAAAAACAAACCCACAATGGAAACATTACAAAGGTAAAAATCAGCAGAAAAGTTCCTATTTCTGCAAAATCTAAAGCATGCAGCATGCTTGACCCTTAAATAACTGACTTTATGAAAAGCTTCATCTGCAGCAAGATGCCCTGCATTGGCAGAACCAAGGACTAATTGATTTAGGCTCCAATCTTGCAAAGAGACTTGTGCTGTGCTTAACTTTTTGCTTAGCGAGAAGCCCTATTGAAATTAAGCACGTGATTAAGCCAAAAATGTCTTTTCTCTCCAACTTGAAGGATCCGAATTTGCCTCCAGCTTGCCTAATTACTTTTGCTCCACACCCAACAACTTTGATTGCTCCTGCAGCAGACACAACCTCCCCAGTAATTTCAGGCTCTCTTTACTTAGTGTGGTCTTCTGAGGGGTCAGTGTCCTGCCATTCCTGACCCCGCACAATAACGTGCTGCACATTTCCTCCCAAACCAGTCTATGCTATCAGTGCTAACACGATACATCTAAACAGATGCCAAGATAGAGAAGAGAAAATGATCCCGCTGGATGAAAAACAAACTAGGATTATGGATAACTAAACACCTCTGTTTGAGCAGGAAAGTCATCTACCAAAGCTTAAAGGGAATTTTAAAAAAAATCTAAAGGGATGAGGAAAGTCATGAATAGAAACCTGGGCCTTGAAAAGAAAACAAAGGACTGATAAAATAACAGGTGGAGGAGATTAGAAGAGAGAAGCTGGAAGCTCTCATGTAGAGGAAAAAGCTCAGCTGGGAACTGGTCTTGTGCAAAGCAGAGGCCCAGTGCAATCTAGGTCTTTTAGGGGAATAATGGTATTAGGGCTTTAATTCACAGTCAGACCCGGGATGCCAAAACACACTTGGGTGTCACTCAAAGCATTACAGGACACCCCCCCACTCCCCCTCAGACCTCTAATGCCCTCTTTGTTTGGTAAATTCTGCTCATTGCAGGATGGCTGGAAATAGATCCTCCCCCTTTCCAGTATGCCTCTGTTTTCACAGGTGTGCTGGGATCCGTGTTTATACTGAACCCTGACCTCAGCTCAAACACGGACTTAATGCTGATAATGATGGCAGCTTAAAGAGTATTTGACAATATCTGTTTTCCAAAAGGGCTTTTGAATCGCCATTGCAATTTCCCTTTCCTCTCCTTACAGAGAGGCCGGTTGTCACAAAACATGCTGCACTCTAGCCTCTTCTGCAAAACACTCAAGAAGCACAAAGATCCTCTATGCCATCCCCAAGATGTAAAACCAGACGCTGAAATGCTCCCACTAGACAGAGTCCTCGATACATAATGCACCTACACAGTTTTGCAATTAGCATCCACGGTTGGAATTATTTGACTCTTTCCTTCAGAAGGACAAGTTAGGCTCATAGACTCATAGGTCAGAAGGGACCAATATGATCATCTAGTCTGACCTCCTGCACAAAGCAGGCCACAGAACCCTACCCATCCACTTCTATAACAACCCCTAACCTATGTCCGAGTTATTGAAGTTCCATTGGGTTTGAGCCTCAGCTGCGAGAATCCACCAGCCAAAGCGACCCATGCCCATGCTGGCGGGAGGGAAAACTCCAGGCCTCTGCCATCTCCTGGAAAATTCCTTTCCGACCCCAAATATGGCGATCAGCTAAACCCTGAGCATGTGGGCAAGACCTCACCAGTCCACATTAGGAAAGAATCTCTGCAGTAACTCAGTCCCATCGCCATCACAACCTTGGCGCTTTTGTGTTCAGATCAATTGCCAAATTAAACTATTCTATCATACTCTTCTATCTTTGCTTGTTTAGCCAATATGTTTTTGCCCCCACTACTCTTGGAAGGGCTGTTCCAAACTTCACTCCTCTAATGGTTGTTTCAGAGTACATTTCAAGTCTAAATTCTTATGATCGTTTATACCCATTTGTCCTTGTGTCTAATCAGTACTTAGTTAAATAATTCCTCTCCCTCCCCAATATTAATCCCCCTGATTTTTTATAAAGAGCAAGCATATCCCCCGCAGCACTTCAACTCCTTTCAACAACCAGCAGAAAACATTCATTTTTAGCACCAACTGAGGTGTTGGCCTGTCTTGGTTTCCATTCACATTCATTGTGCCTTTATGGATAGGATGACTAGCACTCTCCTTCAAAGGTCCCCACATTAACATAGCAGCACTGGAATAACACAAACAGCTGTCACTATGCTGGCAAGCGTCTCCATTCTTAGATGCCATTTTCATTCAGCCAAAGCTTTAGCTTGTCAGACTGGAAGTTTAGAAAGAGAAGATGCAAATTACCTCTGCACGATATTTCCTACCACCTAGACTTGGGTGTTCCCCCGCTCCTAGAGGTGAATATGGTAAGTTCCCACCTTTGTTGTGGCTAAAGAAACTTTTATGCAAAGCAGGGCATCTAAAAAGCAAGAGACGAGGGCGGCAGCTACTGAAACAAAAAGGTGGTCAGATTTTGAAAAATAGGTGCTCAGAAATCAGGTGCCTAAATAAGCAGCTTGGTTGCAAAGGAAGCAGCAAGCTAGTGACATTTATAACGGCCCTTCTACACACTGGCCCACCAGTTGCCTCTGGCCGTGTCAAGCCAAACAGGACCTACCCACTCATCATTAGGCTCTGCTATAGGAACCCAATGCACCTTTACATTGGAGCCTCCTTTATCAGGGGTTTAGCAGCGCGAAGCCACAATGAACCACATGGACAGGAAGTGAAGCATACCTTTTCCAGCTGAAGCTGCAGGTGGGAACATCGGCAGAGAGAATATAGTTGCTGAATTTGGCCAGAACATAGATTCTGATTCTAAGGCCAGAAGGGACCATTGTGATCATCTTGTCTGCCCTCCTGTATAACACTGGCCATACCCCTATTCTCATGAAGAGTGTCACTTATTGGATCTTCGGTTACAAATCATCAGGCACTTCAGCAGCACTGCTCCTCTATAGAGTCACAAATCCAGTACTAACTCGTCTTCTGCATCGCCAGCCTGCTGTTGTCCTTCTCTGGGGCTCATCCAACACCTGCCCCAGTCTCATGCTGTGCAGTGTGGGAGATCGGATGGGATGGCTATACACCTCAAACACCGTACCGGAGGTCAAACGCTACAAACTGACAGAAAAATGTTAAAATATTGAAGGCAGGGAGGGGTACCTGGCTCAATCTATTCTGCCTGTGTGTGTTCGTGAGCATGTGTTAGCAGGAGGCAGGGGCTAAGATTGTTCAGCTCCCAAACCTTATTGCGTAGCAACTTTCTTCTTCAGTTTAACATCTTATGTGAAGTCTGGGGACTGTAACCCCATGAAAGCTTTAAAAATAAGTCTGCTGCCTTAGGGCATGTCTACACTACGGGCGCTACAACAGTACAGCGGGAGCCATGCCCCTCTAGTGTAGACACTCCTTACTATCAATAGAAGGGGTTTTTCTGTCCATGTAGGTAACCCACCTCCCCAGGCAGTGGTAACTAGAATTCTTCCATTGACATACCCATGTCCACACTGGGGCTAGATTGGCTTAACCACTGCAGTGAATTTTTCACACCCCTGAGGGATGTAGCGAAGTCAATATAGATTTTAAGTGCAGACGAGGCCTTAGTAAACAATCGTGTCCTTCTACTGCAGGGGGGCTTCTCTTTCTCTAGAGATAAGTGGCCTGCTAGGTACTGGGCTGATGGAATCACATTTCGGGCCCATTAATCTTGTTCATGTCCTTTAGAGCAATTCCTACCGTTTTTAATTAAGTTCTCACTCAGGCCACAGCATCTTCCAGGACTTCTCTCTCCCCCTCAGAAGTGGTTTTGCCAATACCTGATTGTACACCATTTTGTATTCAAGGGCAGCACCTGATTTCTAAAGGATGGCTCAAAAGAAGGAAGAAGCTGTGCAGTTAGGGACAAAAATGACCATCTACCCAAATCTACCTGGGATCCAGGCTCTGTGCTTCATGGATGACCCCCCTGAGCCTGCCTGGGTACAGCAGACATTTTCAGCTCAGCAGGGATGATCTGTGGGCCAGTAGGACTCCTTACTATTAAAATGATAGCTCTGCAGTTGGAGTGGATCCAGATTCTATGTAGCCCTACTCCATCCCTAACACTGCTACTCCTGAATAACTCCGACATGGGCCACCTGATGTCAATCCACCCTCTTCCTTGACAGGGGCATAGGTGGGGACATTACTTTAATGAGATGCTAGATGGAAGATGGTGGTTTGTTGAGTGTCTCAGAGTATGGTTTGTCCCTCCCTCCGGGGAAGAGGGGCTGACTGAAATGAAGAGAAGCAAACACATTTGGGAATACTGTGGAAATGAGAGCAGAATCTGCCAGCATACCTTGGCTACAATGCCTTGCAACAATTCACCTTTAAGGATATGTCTTCCCTGCTTTTAGTCTTGGTGATCAGCACCCAGGTGAGCCTAGCCCCACCCAGGTGAGAGCAGCCACCGCAAAGCCCCACCTAAGTTACTATAGGCTCACTTTTGCTGCAGCCACCCCATGCATGGACTTCTGGGGGCACATCCCATGGTTCTGCAGCTAGGATTCTTTCCCAGTGAATTGTGGGAGAATCCATACGTCCTTCTGGCCAGGCATTTGGAGGACTATCAACACTCAAGTGATTGAGTCTGTATCCTAACTGCAAAATGGGTGGGTTACTAGCCTAGGTGGGAGTGGGACCTGAGCTCTAAACCACACTCCCAGTCTGGACAACCAGCCCACATTGAAAGCACCATCAAACTCATGAGAGGAGGGCTAGTGTCAACACCCAGCTGGGAGCCCCAGCTAACTGCAGTGAAGACACATCCTAAGTAATCCATAAGATGGCAGCTGGAAGTTTCAAGCCAGAAGATTCTCAGTTGCTGTTTTCCCCACCATGCAACCAAAATGCTGTGTGTCACTTGGACAGAACAAAGTGTTAGTTGTTAGTTGGGGCTTTCAATACAGTACTATAAAGTTATCAAGGGCACACCATTGTAAGTGTGTAGGTTTAAACTGTGATCGATACAGACATGCTGTTCCTGAAGCACAGGGACCCCTGTGTGAATGAAAAATAATGGACCCGACTCCTAAAGAGAGAAACTGATAGGAGACCATCATTCTATTTCAGGAAATAAAATAAAGAAGTTAACCAATCACTCAGTTCCCAAGCACCAATTAGCACGGCCCTTCCCGTCAGTAAATCAGACGTGTCTAGGAACAGTATGAATGATTTTTATTTTTTTTTAAAGTGCTTAAAACGTAAATAACAAGCTCTTTATAAACATTAGTTGCAACTATTAAATCAAGAAACATAAGCAGAACACTTTCCAACTCTGTGAAGAATAGGGAAATCAACATACCCCCCAGATTTGAACAGTCTTAACCCTGGTTTTTTGGGTGCATTTCCAACATGTTTATAGCACAGAACATCTTGTTTGTAAAAAAATACAGTATCATCCAACTCAAATAGACGGGGTTTACAAGACACTGTTCAGGATCCAAATCCCTTCAGGTTTGTTCCAGTTTAAGGTCATCACTGGACATCTCTTCTATACTCCCTTCACCCTTGGCCAGAAGAGAAAATAAAGAAACAGACTGCTTGATGGGCTTCCTTTTAAAAAAAGTTAACTGACCCTATGGGCTGACAACAAAGCATGGCGCTGCACATCTGCAGAAAAATCCTGCAAAGCAGTTGTGGGGGGAAGAGGCCAACCATACTGGGATGAAAGACAAAGTTACAGGAATGGCCTTGTTTCAAACTGAATAAACAGCCACACTGTTGACAGCGGAAGGTGTCTATACACACTAAAGTCACCTCGCCTGCAGTAACGAACCCTCACCAAGACAGTTCCAGCATTAGATTGGTACATAGGGACAATGACGACGTACTTTCAACTCCTTGTTTTTACACAACCGCCTCCTTTAAATACGGATACAGGAGAGGAGCATCAATCGTTTTTAGAACAAATACGTTTCGGTGGTACTCCACTCTCCTCTGCCTCCTTTTTGTAAGGCATCTACATTTTCAAATCTTCACATCAGCCTCTCCAATACATTTTTTTTTTTAGTACCAGATGAAGTTAATTAAATAGCCACTCTGGTTTAACACTCTGGACACTTGTGGCATATTTAACATTCTCTGCTCCATTATGTGGTGCATAATCACTTGGGGAGAAAGATTTGTAAGGCAGTGGAGAAATGGAGGACAAAACAGTAAGTGAACTTAACAATGACACCTCTCCTCAAGGATGCTTTTCCCTAGCCAACGTTCAATCACAAATGCCTGACTTCTGAACAGTCTAACGGTCAATTAGATGACATCCAACACAGGGGAGGGACAACGCCCTCAGCCATGACAATCACTCAGTTTGTGTCACACTCCTCACACACTAACTTTGGTTAACTCAGATGCCGTGCTGCCCGTGCCGTACCTACTCCACCAGGAACGCTGAGTCTCCCAAGTGGTTTCTCAGAGCATCTCTGCTAGTGTAGAATCAAGGCATGGACATTAAGCTACTGCATCCACTTGGCAGCATTTTCAGCTATGTACAACTTTTCACTGAGTGGATTCTTTTAGTGCAAGGTGGTCTGTGGGGTTCAATCCCACAGCAGTGACATATAGAGGGAGAAGGAAAGGAAACACGCTTCTCGTTCAACAAGGCCATTATCCTGGTACAGTTCTTTGTGATGCAGCTCTTCAAGGTTATCTTGACCAGATAAAGTGCCCAACATTCAAGCTTTGAAAAGGCAGAAAACCGACTAAGGCAGAGAGATTTTGTAGATGTGATTAAATCACAAAAAAAGGATTAAGAAGCAGCGGACAAAGGTGCAGAGAGCTCTTTAAAAACACTGGCACTTGTGTGGGTGTGAAAAGCACCTACAATAAGTCAGTCCTCAGGATGAGAAGACTAAACAAAATCCTACAAGAAAAAGACTATCCAAGAGAGCAATTAATTGGCTCTAGAGGCCGTCCAGGGATCAAGCCAACAGGAGGAGGAACAGTTTGGTACCAGACAGCATGATCTGGTCTCGTATATTTCTGCTGCATAGTATGCTGAAAGAACAGTGAAATGATGGCAGTCCCCCATCGGTGAGTTGTGCCACCCCAGGGAAGCAGGTATATTTCAGAGGACAGACAGAACAGGGCAGGCATCTTTTATAAACAGGCTGCCAAAAAGCCATTGTGGACACATTTATTCTCATAGAGATGGAATACTACCCCCTTCCCTCCTTTATAATGCCCATCTGACACAGGTCTCCATATTCCAGCTCACCTGTCTGTGACCATGCCCTCCCTTCCACATCCTGGTGTGGTAGGGTTAGTTGCACAATTGTTTTTACACAAATTTTGCCTTCTTAAACCAGACTGGATGCAACTCCTCCTCAAATAAAAGGAAGATCTTTTCCAAGCGGAATACAACCAGGAAAGAGACCTGGCTCTCACTTCAGGGGAACCTTTTGATTGTACGTGTGAAGAGAAGCTCTTGGTACTTGAACTGGTATGAAGAAAAAAAGCTGGATACATTTCTTAAAATCCTAAACTGTACAATATAAACATACCCCACCCTCCCCGAGACACATGCACACAAACAACAGTGCAGGCTGACAAGTGCGAACACCAGACTTCTTTCCTGTTAGAAACAAAGGCAAATAGGACCAAAATGCTCATGGCCAGTGTTTTGAAGGGACTAAGACCCTCCTCCTTATATGATATTTTAAGACTGGACATGGCCAGAAATCCTCAATTACTGTAATATCAGATCCCCTTTTAAAACCTCTTCACCCATCAACATGCTGCCTCCTGTTCCAATAGCTCTTTCCTCCCTGGCAGACTCACGCTTCCAATGGGCATGACTCCCTAACAGGTTCTAGCACTGGCTTTACCCAGGCACCCTTGACCTTGGCACATACACCCCGTATTATTATCCTTCTAGAAAACCTCATTTACACCAGCCTTACATAAAAGCGTTCCACTCCCGGAACACAAAGCGACTTGCTCACCCTTTGCCCAGGATGGTTGGTTTTATCTGCCTTAAAAAAACAAACAAACCCACCCCCCAACTTACCTGAACCTGGGGGCAAGCAGAATTTTGCAAGGCTGGGCTAGGTAAGGACAATGATACATTGGCTTGCAGGCTGGGTTTAAAGAATCAACCATTTTAGCAGGAAACTGCCCTTATTCTATTACAAAAGGCACAACTTTCCAAAGTCGCTTTTAATACATTTAAACAGGTAACAGTGAAAGAATGTGAAAAAGGCTTAAAAACTCCAGCAAAAACTCCAGGGACTCCAGTGGAAACAATGCCCCTTTGCCAGGCTGAGTACACTGAAGTTCAGTTAGGTGCCAGGTCCTGTCCTCACTGTCTCGATGGAATAATGTGGCCACTTCTTCACCTGCAAGAGTACTCGCCACTCAACGCCTTGATGGAGCAGAGAGAAGAAACTGACACGTTAAAAGCCAAAATGGAAGACAACAGCAACTTCTGACCCCGCCCAAGCGCACATCAGAACCAGCAACTATGCTGTTTTTCACTGTGGCCAGGTGTACCACTCATAGTCAAGCCTCGGACTCACATTTGCAGCTACTAAACCAACCAGCCAACGAGGAGCTTGTTCATTGAGGCTCCAAAATCTAGCGCTACATATACACCTCCTGAGAGTGCTGGCCCAGTGAAACATCTAGGCACTGGCACAAGATTTAAGTCTTGATGTCGAAATAGATGAGAGAAAGCCCTAAGCATAATGCTAATCCTGGGGGTATTTTAGAGTGGTGAATTGCTAGTTTATTACAGATTGTATCTGTCTGGCGTCTGGCTAAAAGGGCAGTCATGCAGGCAGACAGGGCTGAGCAGTCACACTCTAGCTTCTGTTTCTTACGGCATCTTCCAGGCATATTAAAAAAAAGACACATACAAAGAAGTAGGCAAGTAGTGTCAAGGGCCATGGTGGTTTCAAACACTCCCTGTAAACACGGAAAGAGGCGTATAATGAGATAATACTGTGCAGAAATATCAGCTGTGACTGATGCCAACAAGAGTGCGCAGTGTGTGCCTACAGCATACACATCGGTGATGGATAAGGTGGCTTTGTGAAGGAAGTTCTATGGGACAGATACTGCATGAACATCAACAGACTCCTTCCCCGGAAGCCCTGGGGATGAATTTCTGTTGTGAGCTGGGTAAGGAAGAGTTGGTTGTGTCACAGAGGCAAGTGTGCAAGAAAGTTACCAACACAGCTCGTGCTCCAGCACTGACACATGCTTAGTCACACTCAGTCGATTTCACCAGTGTCACTTTTTGTCTCATCTCCCATATGGCCAGGGACTTAGTGCTCAGAGAGGAGCCTGCTAATTGGATGGGGAACCCTTTCCTTTGGGCTGGCAAAGGAACGGTTCCCATTGAAATACAAAGAGGTGAAGCTAGACCTCCCTCTCGCCCCTTGCCATGCTGGCATGCACAGCAACATGGGGAAGAGCCACACACTTATGATTTTCAGGTGCCACACGTAAGGTTCCTCAGCTGTGGCAGAGCGATTCAGAGAACTTTCTAGCAAGCCAGGACACCCCATTTCTGAGAGACCAGGGTCATTTGAGAACACGGGCAGGGGTGGTAACTTGAAGTCAGGGGCAAGATGGCACATTTCCAGTTCTGAGATGTCTAGTTCCATGGACTCCTTACGGCTTTGGCAAGAGATGTTTCTGAACCATGCTGCCACACCATGGGGGAGAAGTCCAGTTCCTGGGCTGGGCATTGCAGTGTTCTATGCCCCGATGTGGTCGTTTCCTGGAGCTAGAGCACATTTGTTAGGCAATACAGCTAGTCTTTACTGAAAGACCATCGGGGAATTTGTATGGGCCACCAAAGCCCTCTTGGGTTTTACTTGTAAGAGGTGGGGACAGCGTGTGTGCAGGGGCAGAATCAGGTGTCTTTGGCGTGTTTATTCCAGGAGTGCTGTGGGCAAGTGATGCCAAGGAGATCTCTGAAAAGAAGTTACTTGCTGGTCATGTTTTTTTCCAGGGGGATCTGAAGGAGGGTGGGAGACTGTTCCATGATGCGCACCAGCAGCTGGTCAATGTAGTTCTCCAGTTCATGGATGTGCTCCTCCTTCCTGCTCAGCTCTTTCTCCCTCTGCAGCAGCAGTTGGATGAGTTCGTCATGGGTCAGGTGGTAATACTTGGCAGACTGGTCAGGCAGAGCAGCATCCTACAGCAGAAACAAAAGGTAGCAGGCCTGGTGAGCTTAAATGATCCTCTCTGTACCTTGCAAAATACACCTGCAAACTGCATGCACAGTAAGTAACTGAACCCAGCGTGTGAGTCAGACTGATCCGTGTGCACGAGAAAATAATCTGTGCATGTTTTAGTTCTGTGTATTTTGCATAGCAGCTTTCGTGTAAGTGGTGTCCTAAAGCACTGTACAGTTATAGGGCTAAATTGTAAGAGGGTGACAAATTCAGTGTAGAGCAGAGACCCTAGGTGTAACGGGTTCTCACACACAACGGGATCTCTGCTAGGAGCTGAACAGTGAGGGAGCTGCGAGGAGGCAGTGAAGGGATGGAGAGGAGACTGCAAGTAGATGAGCACAGGGGAATAGCCATAGATAAGATCTGTGAGCTGGGGGTGGAAGAATTTAAGACAGGGGGTTGCTGGCTGGATCTGGAGATGCACAGGGAGCATCAACAGGGGTGTTTGAGTGTGATGGTGACGTGGTGGCATTTCTGTGTTTGTGTGAATCACGGAAGTGAAGGGCTGGAAGGGGCCTCGAGAAGCCATCCACATCCAGCCCCCTGCGCTCACACAGCAACGTACACACAGTACAGTCTGGAGAACTGGAATTGGGGGAAGCAAAGAGCAAGGAATTGCAATAGCCATAGGAAAGCAACCATGAACTCAACAGACTTTGTGGTTTGCCTGTCAGCACACACTGGCTTTTGAATGCAGTCAGCCAGCACTGCCTCATTAGAAACTCTGGCAGAGCCAGTGCTCCAGGAAGCGTTTCCTTCCAACCCTCACCAGCAGGCAGAACCCTTTGGGATATGTCTGTGCAGCACGGGGAGACTTGCACTAGCCCTAGCACACTAAAAACAGCAGTCTGGACGTTAGCACGGGTTAGCCACCTGAGCTCGGACACAGGGGGTCAGGCAGGCGTGGACGCGGGTGGCTAGCTCAAGCCACCGCCAATGCCTCACCCCCACTCCACTGTTCTTAGCATGCTAGTTCAAACGGAGCTAGCATGAGTTTGTCTAGCAGGGCTGGGAGGGAGGGACCCACCCAGCTGCACTATCGACATGGCCTTAGATTTTCCCTGAGATTGTAAATTCAGAGGCAGTGCAGCGTCTTGTAGTTACCCTGCTGGTTCTGTGTGGCTGAACATGCACTGTGAAACCCAGCTCAGCAGGAGAGACAAGGAAACGTCAGAGTCCAGACGGCGAAGGAGAAAGAGCAGATAACTTGCTCACTCTCCCTACTCAGAGCAGGGTCCTGCCCAGTGCTTAGAACAGGGACTGGTGGCTGGAGTCTGGGGTAGTATCTGCAGCTCTGCTGATTCAGTGGTGTAACGGGTTCTCACCCACAACGGGATCTCTGCTCGGTGTTTCTAGGCCTCCAGTCACCACTGTAACTAAGCACCAATATGAGACACAAATCGGTGCAGGGGGAGAGTACGTGCTATTGGTCAGTGGCGGTGACCCTACCTTTAGCTTCTTGGACTCCACTTTCTCCACGCTACTCGTGGTGACGGTCTTCAGCTTTTCCAGGCCGCTGCTCAGGGCAGTGGTCAGGGTGGACCTGTGCTGCTTCTTCTCCCCGGAGACCTCTGCCATAGCAGCACTTATGGGCTTCACTGGATGAGGACTAGGGAGCAAGGAAGTCAGAGAGTTAGCACCACACAGAGCTGGGGGACGGAGAAGCACGTCTGCCCTTCGGCTTCTCTGCTTGTGGGGGAAGTCAGCAGAACATCAGAGTTAGTGGGTTCCACACAGCTGCAGCCTCCATCAGGCACCACGCTCAATGTTTACCTGCTCTTTGGGGGGGCGGGGGGCAGATGGCCCACAGAACACTGCAATGCAGCCCGAAAGTTCTGAGAGAGAGAGGGGACCCCTGGAGACTACAAATCCCAGAATGCAATTCTTCCTCAATACAGGGCGTCAGGCCCCACTGCTTGCTGGCACCCACGGTCTCTGCAGGCTGCTCTAACCAAGATGGCAGCATTGCATGCTGGGGCCTGCAGTCTGACAGCCACACCTTAGTGACAGTGTTTCAATCTGCTCTATTTTGGGTAAGTTAGGCATAGCTCTGAGGCTCAGGGCTCTTTGCCCAGCTAAGGACCTTGTTGACCAAGTCCTGGGCCCCCTTGGGATAGCGTTTGGAGTCATTCCTGATTGGCTGGGGAGTTACGTACCACTATGACCCACAGCTGGTGGGCTGCCTATTGACTATTTCCTCATCTGTGAGAACACTGCAGATCTGCTGACTCCACCAAGTCATAACTGCCCTATTTTAGGGTGTAAACATACACAGAGTCTGATTTGTCTTGGTGCATTTCAGACTCAAAGGGGAACCACAGTATACTGGAAAAGACTGTGTGACTTGCCCACTTTAGGGATTACAGCAAGGATACACCGTGCACGCCCCACACCCCACCTCCTGGCCCCATGCACCAAGGCCAGTAGCACTGCACTAGATGGGCTCCTGGCAGTTGGCCATGGTGGCTAAGAACATCACAGAATTTGCACTAAAATACACGACCCAAACTGCATAGGCGCAAGCACCTTCCCTGACAGACAAGGGGGCTATTGCTTTTCTGCCAGCTGCTGCCCCACTCCACCCCCTGCAGGCACAAGCAAGGCTGCAGGGTGCATATCTGGCCTCAGCCAGGGGGTGTTTGTCCTTTGGGCTGAAGTCTGGGCTCCCCACAAAACAGAGAAGTGTCCCGAGCAAATTGTGCTGCCAACTCCTAATGGGGAAGAGAGGAGGTGATGTGTAGGTTATACATGAAATCTGTGTCATGACATTCAGTAATAAACACAAACCAAAATGCCATGAAACAGATTTACTCTGCATACGCAGCAGCCAAGCTGCAAAGATAACACATTATGTATCCCATCCCGCGTTCCATCCGAGGAACTCGACATGCTTTGCAAGCATGCATCAGTTCTCACAAAACTCCAGGGACGCAGGCAAGCCACTGCATTTACAGATGGCACAATAGTTGCGCAGAAGAGAACTGCATTGGCCAAGGTCACTGGCAGGGCTGGGACCAGAACCTCTTCTCTTCTCCTGTTGCAGACCTGTGCTCTAACCACTGGACCACGTTCCCCCTCAATTTCTAACTGAGCACACGGGATACCAGGCTTGAAACTTTTGCCTCAAAAAGGTTAACTCGGGTTCAGCCCAAAGCCATTTACAATGCAGATAAGTTAGGAAGCTTCCTCTACCTAAAAGCTGTGAATGAAGAGAGGACGGATCAGAAACTCTGAACTCCTGAATTCCAGCTTCATGCAACACAAAGGACATCCTTGGCCCTTACCTGGTCCTTTCTGGAAGCTTCTTTCCTATTCCAACTTCTTGGTGGGCCAGCAAGGATGCTCCACATTATCTGGTTACTAATTGCTGTGGGAGATTTTAGTCCCACGTCCTACAGCTCCCCTCTGAGCAAGCCTGCCACCTAGGAGGGTGAGGCAGGATAGCTGAGCAGTCAGGCCTAAACGTAATCGGCCCCTAATTCCCCGGCACTCTCACATGAGCCTCAGTCTAGGCAAAGGCTTCCTACTCATCATTTGAGAGCGCTCAATACACACCCAGCCAGCCCAAGAGAGAAGAACATGGTGGAAGGGAAAAGGAAGAGGTGGAAACCTCTAACAAAAGGTTCACATGGGGACTGATTGGCAGAAATGAGTATCCCCAGAAGACAGCTCCTCTGCCTACAGGAACATTTTAGATGTTGACGACACTTTCTCTGGCCCAGGCTCACTGAAGCCACTGAGAAACAGCCTCTAGATGCAAGCTGGGACCACAGAGGGATGATCAAGAGTTGCCACAGATACTGTCAGAAGAAAGTTCATTTCTCTCCCAGCTCAGCTTGCATGCGGTTTCTTAGTTCTCCTGCTCAGCAGGGGATGCGTTATAGGATTTGCCTGTTGTGGGATTTTGGGAGAGATTCCTCCCCCCCCACTCACAACAAGCTGGCAAAAGTATTTTTATTTTTCCAGCAGTGCCTCATTTCTGTCCAGTATCCACCCATCAATAGAAGAGGTGTCTGCAGCCAGGACTGTGGGGAAAGAGCTACTTTGAACAGACAGCAGGAGTTGCATTTGCCTTACCAAGTTACCTTATTACTAGTATCCAGCTCCTTGCTTTGCAAGGTCCAGAAGGTGAGGGATACACAAAGATTGGGGACAGGGGACCAGCCCCAAGGCACTTTTCCTCCAGCATATTCTGGGCGAGAGACTTACTGAACAAAAAAACAGCATTTTGTAGGCCTGTCTCTGAAATCCCAAACGACTTTTTAAAAAGTTGCACTGGATTTGATCAGCACAGCAGATTAATGGCAGAAGCATTTGGCACATGTAAGAGGCAGCTGATACGTTAAACTGCCGAGTTTTTATACACTTAGTGCTGAGGGTAATTAACCACTGGAACAACTTACCCAAGAGGCGGTGGCTTCTCCACTACTTCGAGTCTAAGTCAAGGCTGGAGGTCTTTCTAGAAGATTCACTCTAGCTCAAAGTGAAAGCAGTGGCTGAGGTTCTCTGGATTGTGTGGTACAGCTCAAACTAGATGATCAGAATGGTCCCTGCTGACTTAAAACCTACACATCTTTCCAAGGCCGCAGCTGCCATACTGTTGGTAAGCGGCATTTGTTATACCAGCAACAGGGTGAGAGAGTGTGGTCTAGTGGTTACAGCACAAGACTAGCATCAGCAGTCTCCGGTTCTAATCCCAGCTTTCTCTAGTGACTCGTCATGCAATTTCAGACAAATCTCTGTGCCTCAGTTTCCCTGAGGAACTGGATTCCTAATGACCTCCATCACAGAGGTATCTTGGAGCTTACATTTCAGTTGCTAAGCACCCGGAGGCTCCTGGAGGGTCAGTTTTCATGAATTTCACAGCAGTTTAAGATTAACAACAATAGAGCAATGGCCTAGTTGTCAGTCTTCACTACAGCTTCTCCTGCCTCATCTACTGAACAGCGCTTCCTGGGCCACATACCATGTCAGGTGAGATTTCCTACGGGGAAGCTGCAGCTCTCAGTGAGACGCCAAGACAATGAAGCCACAGTCACAGTCAGGTATTTCTAGACAACTCCTTGGAAATCCAGGAGTTTTAACATCAGTATCTAAAGTCCTGAGGAGTCTGAGAACAGGCCTGGGAGCCAGGAACACCAAAGGCAAATTGATTCCTAGGTGTCATTCCAGTTCGTCTGTAACATGCTTTGAAGATGTACCGTGCCAGGGAAGTGGAGAAGAATACTCAGCATGATCACTGCAACGCTCCTTACAAGTTTTTCTTCCAGATGGTTAATGTGGTTCACATGGTGCTGCAAGCTCCAAGGGACAGAGCTACACAGGGCTGTCCCTAGCCATTTTGGTGCCCTACACAGCCCACTTGTGGGGGGGCTGGGGGACCCCAGGCCTCCGCGGGGGAGGGAGGGTGGCCTCTTCCTACAGGAAGTGAAGTTACCCGGCCCCAGCCTGCACTGCTCCCCTAGCTCCCAGGCTTAAGTTGGGGGAAGAGGGGAACTGCCCCCCCCCCGCCCCACACTCACCAGCAGCGTGGCTAGGAGCCAGGGGAGCAGAGCAGGGGTGGGAAGAGGCGCGGCTGGGCAGACCAGGGCCAGGGTCATGGGGAAGAGGCAGCAGAGCAGGGGCTGGAGCAGGATGCAGCTGTGTAGGGCACCAGAAAATTTGGTGCCTCAAATTTCCTGGTGCCTTACACAGCTGCGTACTTTGTGTATGGGTAGGGATGGCCCTGGAGAGACGGTTGCAGCATTGCAGGGGAGACCATTTTTATTTCCTGGTTTGCAGAGGTTTAAGTTTAGCCACCCTCCATGTTCTGCTGGGACACAAAGTAGTGCTGGGGAAGCTGAACTCTGCATTACAACTTTTGGGAGCAGTTAACCTTAAGAAACACCCAGATCTAGCCCCACAATCTACTGGTGTCACCAGGTAGGTTCCCTTTCAGCAATACTGTGCCACTCCAAGGAGCAGAGAGATCAGAAGTATTGTGAGAAAAGCCGCTCCCATTTGAGTTTTCTGAACGCTGGATGCAGCTGACCTGCAATGACATGGGAGAAGCTATTTTCTGACTCAGTTCCATTAGCAGTGCTTTATGGGAGCATAAAATTAACTCTGGGGTTTAAGATCTAGGGTGCAAACTTCTAGGCAAATTAACATAAACCTCAAATTTACAGGCAATTAGATCAGTAACTGAGGGAAGACGGACTTAAGCAGCGGCTGAAAATTAAATCCAGAATAGGACATTTTTGCCTACAAATTAGTAAGTTGAATATCAGACCGTCTCATGATAGAACCAGGCTATGTACAAGAGTTACTGGGTGAAATTTTATGGCCTGTGTTACGCAGGAGGTCAGATTAGCTAACAATTTTTTAACATCTCTGAACCTATATGAAAACCACGGCCCTGGGTCTGCTGCAGTCACCCTGCAACAGCTAACAAAAACATTACCCGTTTCTGGGCAGAAGATCTTCTCCTGCAACCAATCTATAGATCAGGGATTATATACAGCGGCTTGGAAGGACTAGGGAGGTCACACGTAGTCCAAGCCCGGTCGCTTATTGGGAGCAGGACCAATCCGCCAACTAATCATGTCCAGCCAGGGCTTTGTCAAGCCTGACAGAGTTCCTTGCTGAACTGGAACCTGGAAGCAGTTTTAGCAGATACCCAACGTTGCTTATCGACTCTGGCTTCACCTGGCTCTCCACCTGTCCGGTTTGCCATCCGTTTTCGCTGGTGTGCGGCAGGTGGAATGTTAAAGGGACTGGAACGGGCTGACAAGCTCTAGCTATTTCGTCTCATGCTTGTGGTGGACGCGAGGGTATCTCGAGCCGACCTGGCAAGCAAAACACGACGCCTGCTGCGAAGCGCTGTCAGCTTTACGGGCATAGGCCAAGGGGAAGGCAGCAGGAGTCTGCTCCTGCACTCTGGGAAGGCTGGACTAGTGAACGGAGTAGTTGGAGGGTCTGGCCAAGGGATGTTCTTCACAGTGGCCCGTGCCTCCTGCACGAACCTTGTGTCTACAGTAACTCAGTCACACGTACTTAGCTATCAGCACCTTACTGGGAATGTCCAAGTTGTGCTATGAATGGGGGAGTTTCTCCAGGGGCAGGAGGTGGGGTCGTGGGTAGGAATGTTCTTCCTCCCAGACTTGTTCCATGACAGAGAGAACTCCACTTCACGGCTGGAGTACCTCCACGCTCTCGCGTGCCCCTACTCCACAGCAGGATGGCCTGTGGATGCATGAGTAATAGAGTACCATCCAGTATGCCCCCAGCTCCAAGCCTATGAAGCAGAGAGACAGGGGAGTCCCTGTACAGACGGCATCTCACGAAGCACGGTGCAACTCCCAGGTCCTGCTCACCCCAATCACACTGCTTAACGACAGGAGCCCGCACGGCTGACCGGAGGTGACAGAATTGGCCCCAGAGGAGCGAGCTGTCCATTCATCTCAGTGGAGACCTTCTCAGAATTTTCTGACTCGTCTTCGTTCACACAAAATTCCAAATGTAAAAGCGGCAGAGAATCCTGTGGCACCTTATAGACTAACAGACGTTTTGGAGCGTGAGCTTTCGTGGGTGAATACCCACTTCGTCAGACGCAGGTAGTGGAAATCTCCAGGGTAGGTATATATATGCTAGCAAGCAAGCTAAAGATAACGAGGTTAGTTCAATCAGGGAGGATGGGGCCCTGTTCTAGCAGTAGAGGTGTGAAAACCAAGGGAGGAGAAAACTGGTTCTGTAATTGGCAAGCCATTCACAATCTTGTTTTAGTCCAGAGCTGATGGTGTCAATTGCAAATGACTGAAGCTCAGCAGTTCTCTTTGAAGTCTGGTCCTGAAGTTTTTTTGCTGCAGGATGGCCACCTTAAGGTCTGCTATAGTGTGGCCAGGGAGGTTGAAGTGCTCTCCTACAGGTTTTTGTATATTGCCATCTGATATCTGATTTGTGTCCATTTATCCATTTCCGTAGTGACTGTCCAGTTTGGCCGATGTACATAGCAGAGGGGCATTGCTGGCATATGATGGCGTATATTACATTGGTGGACGTGCAGGTGAATGAACCGGTGATGGTGGCTGATCTGGTTAGGTCCTGTGATGGTGTCGCTGGTGTAGATATGTGGGCAGAGTTGGCACTGAGGTTTGTTGCATGGATTGTTCCTGAGGTAGAGTTACTATGGTACGGTGTGCAGTTGCTGGTGAGAATACGTTCAGGTTGGCGGGTTTTGTCTGTGGCAAGGATTGGCCTGCCACCCAACCCGTGAAAGTGTGGGATCATTGTCCAGGATGGGTTGTGATCCCTGATGATGGTTGGAGGGGTTTTAGCTGGGGGCTGTATGTGATGGCCAGTGGAGTCCTGGTGGTTTTTCTTCTTGGGTTTGTCTTGCAGCAGGAGGCTTCTGGGTACACGTCTGGCTCTGTTGATCTGTTTCCTAATTTCCTCGTGCGGGTATTGTAGTTTTGAGAATGCTTGTGGAGATTTTGTAGATGTAGGTCTCTGTCTGAGGGGTTAGAGCAGATGCGGTTGTACCTCAGTGCTTGGCTGAGACAATGGATCGTGTGATGTGCCCGGGATGGAAGCTGGAGGCATGAAGGTAGGCATAGCGGTCGGTAGGTTTCCGATATAGGGTGGTGTTAATGTGACCACACTTTTTGCACCGTGGTGTCTAGAAAGCGGACCTCCGTGTAGATTGGTCCAGGCTGAGGTTGATGGCGGGGTGGAAGTTGTTGAAATCGTGGTGGAATTTTTCTAGAGTCTCCTTCCATGGGTCCAGATGATGAAGATGTCATCAATGTAGCGTAGGTAGAGAAGGGGCGTGAGTGGACGAGGCTGAGGAAGGTTGTTCCAGCTCAGCCATAAAAATATTGGCGTATTGTGGGGCCGTGCGGGTGCCCTAAGCAGTGCCATTGATCTGGAGATAATATTGTCATCAAACTTGAAATAGTGTGTGTGAGTATAAGGTAGAAGAGCTCAGCAGCCAGTTTGCCAGTGGATCATCAGGGATACTGTTCCTCGGACAACTGGCTGCTGAGCTCCTGTCCTTTATAGCTCACACACCTATTTCAAGTTTTGATGACAATATATATTCGCAATCAATGGCACTGCTATGGGACCGCACGGCCCACAATAGCCAATATTTTATGGCTGAGCTGGAACAACGCTTCCAGCTCTCCGTCCACCTCAGCGCCCCTTCTCACCTACGCTACATTGATGACATTGCATCATCCTGGACCCTGTGGAAGGAGACTCTAGAAAAATTCCACACGATTTCAACACCTTCCACCGCCTCAACTCTCAGCGGGACCGATTACACGGAAGGAGGTCGCTTTCTAACACACGGTGGCAAATAAGTATGGTCACATTCAACCACCTAACAAGAAAACCACCGACCGCTATCGCTACCTTAATCGACTCAGCATTCCCATCAACGGGCCACATCACACGATCCATTGTCGTACAGACCCAAAGCACTGAGGTACAAACCGCATCTGCTCTACCGCCTCAGACAGAGAACCTACATCTACAAATCTCCACCAGCCATCTCAAATAACACAATACCCGCCACAGGAATTAGGAAACAGATCAACAGAGCCACCGTGTACCCAGAAGCTCCTGCTGGGCAAGACAACCAAGAAGAGACACCACAGGACTCCACTGGCCAATCCACATACGCCCCAGCTGTAAAACCTCCCAACGCAATCATCAGGGATCTACACCATCCTGGACAATGATCCACACTTTCACGGTCTTGGGTGCGCAGGCCAGTCCTTGCCACAGACAACCGCACAACTGAAAAGTATCTCTACCAGCTAATGCAACCGTACCAAAGTACTCTACTCAGGGACCAATCCATGCAACAAACTCGATGCCTATGCCCACTTCTACACCCAGCGACACCCATACGAGACCTAACCAGATCAGCCACAACCATACCGGTTCCATTCACCTCACGTCACCAATGTAATATAACGCCATCATATGCACAATGCCCCTCTAGCGTGTGATCGCAAGACGGACAGTCCTACGGAAAATGGATAATGGACAGAACAGGTATAGGATGGAATACAAAACTGTAGGAGAGCACTTTCAACCTCCCTGGCACAGTCATACGCAGACCTTAAGGTGGCCATAACCTGCAGCCAAAATTCAGAGAAAAACCAGACCTTCAAAGAGAAACTGCTGAGCAATCAGTTATTTGCAAATTGACACCATCAGCTCTGACTAACAAGATTGTGAATGGCTATGCCTTACCGAACCAGTTCTCTCCTCCTTCGGTATTTCACACTCTACTGAGCTGAACAGGGCATCCCAGCCATGATTGAACTAACCTCGTTATCTTCTGCTTGCCTTGCTAAACCACCCCGCATATATTACCTCCGACCTGGAAGACTTTCCCTACTGCAGTCTGATGCGAACGTGGTATTCACACCACGAAAGCCACGCTGCAAACGTCTGTTAGTCTATAAGGTGCCACAGGATTCTCTGCTGCTTTTACAGATCCAGACTAACACGGCTACCCCTCTGATACCTTCCAAACTGGCGTATGAGCAGAAACTCCAGGAGGCTTTGATCACCCCCTCCTGCCCGCTTCACACCCTCCCACTCTCCCGGCGCTGACGCAGAAGAACCTGGAGAGTCCTAGTTACAGACCTGAGCCAAATGTCTCTCGTCCATTCCTACTGACACCACTCCAGCTGTGACTGGCTGAGACTTGCTCTGTCTATCCTTGGGGCAGTACACAAGTTGCCACGCTGCCTGGGAGCAGAAATCTGGTGGAAAGTTCTCTTTCCACCAGAACCAGCCCTTCCTCAATGATTTCCAGCCCCTTTGCCCCCCAGCTTTCCCTGGAACAGCCACCCCAGGCACCAGCCCTATGTTTCTCTATCTGCTGGATGCGTCACTTGTTTCTCAAATAAATCTTTTGCTCCTGCTCTACATCTGAAGATCCTCCTTTGTCACGGCGTGTGTCCTTCTACAGCATCATTCACCTGGGGAGCTCAAAGAACTTTACAAATATTAATGAGTTAAGCCTCACAACAGCTCCATGAGGCAAGTATCCCCATTTTACAGATGGAGAAACTGAAGCATCTGCAGGTTAAGTGACTTGCCCAGCTTCATACTATTGAAAGAATCGGTGGTAGAGATGAGAACAGAATCCAGATCTCCCGGATCCCAGTCTTGGGCCTCAACCAGAAACCATCCTTCTTCGCACAGATGCCACCTGCCCTGGACTGTCTTTACAGTCAGTTTGAAGATGGCGACTAATCGATCAGTGTGTATTGTACACACAGAGTCTGACTGGACCACACACTGCCTGGTGCCTAGCATTACCCTCTTTGGATTTGCAGGACACATCTCTTTCCATGAAGCCCAGTAGCACTTATCTGTACACAATGATTTTTTTACCTGCAGGTTTTGAGCCAGTTTACCTGTTAGAGCATGAATAATTCAGTTAAAGACAGCATGATCCAAGGCTCTGGCCAACGTGGAGCCATTAAATGGTAAAATAATGGACTGATCCTGAGGTCATTTAACATGCAGGCCTCCCACTGAAGTCAAGGAGCGCTCTGCATGTGAAAGGATTACAGCACAGGGCCTAAAAGGAAAAGGAATTCTACTGCACCCCATCATGAGCTGGAAAGGGATTCTCAGGCTGTTGAAATCCCTACCAGACCCTTAGAACTATGTTTTTCTGGGTGTCGCAGAAGTCAAGACGATCCATCAGGGCCTAAGACAGCTCTCAGATGGGTCCTCACAGTTCACCCTGAAATCAATAGGCACCTCAAACCTGGGAGCAGAATTGATGTACTATGAGTAGAGATAGAGCCATATAATGTTCCCTTCTTCTCCTAGCCAGGCTGCCAAAGGTGTGCCGGGACAACAGGATGAGCCACAGAACACACCTCTACCTCCAGAATCTCCCTCGGCTTCTACAAGTTACAAAAAACTCTGACCCGTGGTTAAGACTGGACTAGACCTTCTCTCGATACTCCCCACACCCCCAAATATTTCAGGGACAAAGTCTGTTCATCTGTCTACCACCAGGATTCCTCAGAAGAGGCTGATCTCAGCTGCAGTTATGCTTTAGCTAGGGAGAGAAGAGAAGTTTAGTACCTGAAAGCCACTACAAAAAAAAACAAAAAAAACCCCAAAGCTGAATGAATGAAGAAGAAACAGCTGCTAACATGCCATGAAGCGTTTCATGAGAGCGTTAATGGGCAGGAGTTTGGGGACTCCCCCTTGCTGGACAAATATAAGAAGGTACGTATTTTGCACGAGCAGTGCATGGAGGACAAGGGAAAGTTTGTGGGGAGCTGAAGTTAGTGCAACACATTGAGCGCCAGCAGCCTTCACAGTTCTGCAGGGGCTCAATTTTTAACTGGGGCAAATCTGGGGAACATTTGCACCACTAGCTCTGAGCAAGCACAGGATGGCCACGGAGACTCCCAATCCCAGTCCGACAGAGCTGAGGATTTAAACCAATCCAATGAAACTCTCAGGGGCCTACAGGGTTTTATTTGAAAATGGAATTAGCACGCTTCACTTTGGAAGCGGATAAAGATCTGGGGGACGGGGCGGGAGAACAGCAGTTTCCTTTGCTGCATGAATTACTTGACATCTTTGGCCAACGGATGCCCTATCTGCAGGCGCTACCTAAAGGCCCAACAGTGGAAGGGAGGAAGGGGGCTATTTTCCCTCAGGGACACACCCTTCGCCTCCCCCGGAGTGCTCACCTGCTTGTCTGATGGAAAGAGGGCTTCTCAGCTGGCTGTGTCTCCTTGGGCAAAACCGTGAGCGTTGAGACTTTCATGCCACCGGTCTGCAGCAAAGGGCAGGAGGACTGGGCTGCTGCCCGGCTGGTCACTGCAGGCACCCCAACAGTTGTAGGGCACACGATGGGGGAAGGGAAATTGAACTGCTGGGGGTTAGTTACGGCCACAAGGGAAGGTGTGGAGAAGGCCAAGGGCTGGTTGCCATGCAAGAAAGGAAACTCAACTAGCTGGTCCCCTGGGAGGTTAGCAGGCGGGAAGCCATGTGGAGCTGCTTCCTCATGAAGGTCTTTGAAGTTTAAGCCTCCCTGACAAGGCATTTCAGATGATGTGGCCTGAATCGGGAGCACATCTGGTGGCTTTGCCACAAAGGGATTGTTTGGGGAAGAGGGGCTGACTCTGGGGGTGAAAGGGTTGCCCAGGGTTGAAATGTCATCCTGCTCTCTGCTCTGCTCCTCGCTCACTGGCCTCCAGAAGTCAGCCTTTTTGAAGTCTATCACTCGATCCACTGACCGGCTAAGCCGCTGACTCAACAATGGCTCGGGCCTGTCAGCTGAATAGCCACTCTGCTCCGACGCCCTGGTCGGGCTCACTAACGCTGCTGGGGTTTGAGGCTCCCGTTCAACTGGCTGGGCTGATGCTTTGCTAGGATGGCCCTGTTTATCTCCCTGTCCCGATTTAGGCCTTGGCTGAGAGTGATGCTCTTGCAGAGCTGACCTTTCAAGCTGGTTAGCTGGGCTGGGGCTTGGGTAGGACGTAGCTGGCCGCTGCTCCTCCACAGCCGTGCAGAACAGCACCGATTTAGTGGATTCTGGATCTCTGGGAGTATCGAGCTCCGATGGAATCAGCGGCTCAGGGAGTATTTCATTCATCTCTGGGAATGCCAGTGCAGTTTCCGACAAGCCCCATTCAGTGCCGGAGAGTCGCTCAGTGAACTTTTGTGATTGGGGAGGGAAGCCTGGCTTTACCATTTCCAATTTGTTTGCATCTTCCTCAGCATCTGGCAGGCCTAATCTGTCTAGTGAGAATTTCGAAGGGCAAGTCTCGAACTGCTCAGCCCCAGCCTCCTCATTTATCTCTAGCAGGTTTTCCCCAGAAGAGGTGTCCCATTCTGTGAACTCATTAGCTCTTGCCTTCAAATTAGACACCCAGTCCTCTGTGGCGGAATCAGCAGCTCCAGCGACCGAAGGGACATACCTCGCTTTTGCTTCAATTATCACTGCTCCCAGTGCAGGTGGGCTGGGAGTCATTGGAGAAACATTCTCTCGGCTTACAGGGGTATATTGCGGGTGAATTGCCACCTCTGGGCCCTCCTCATTTTCACACTGATATTCGTTGCCTTGCTGGCTCTGCTGGCTCCCCAAATTGGAGTCATCACCTTCCTCTCTGAAATCCCCGGGTGTGAACCATCTCTGAGGCTTTGGCGGTGGTGCCCCCATGGTCATCTCCAAACCAGCTGCCCCGATGCTCTCCTCCTCTCTCTCTGGGGTCTCAGTCCATGCAGCAGAGGGGATGCGTCTCTCGTGAAAGTCAGAACCTAGTTTCATGCTGGCTTCATCTGCCTCCAGTTGTGCAGTAATCTGAAGCCCACCTCCGGGTGGCTTTATATCAATCATCCCCTCTGTGTTACTAGAATCCTGACCATCACCAATGTCGACTACAGCTGACAGCTTCTCTGCTGCTTCCAGGTTTGACACCAACGATGGTAGGGCAGCGTTATTCCCAGGAAGTGCCTCACTGGGTTTCTGCAAGACTAAACTGCTTTTGGTCAATAGATCTGGGGCACTCACAGGGCTGCTTTCCTCTTCGAAGATGCCCTCATCGGAAAGTGGACATGGCCTGAACCTGCTCTCCTGAACCTCGTGTTCCTTCTCGGCAACGGTTCGGTCACTTTCCGATAGCCTGCCAATTGTTTCTGTGCCTGTGGTCGTCCATTCGTCTTCCCCTGCAATACTGGGCTCCTCCTCGTTGTATGCTACAGTCGTTTTTTCTACGTGCACCATTTCTCTGTCCCATTTCGCTCTGGCACTATTTTGAGTGGTCAATGCTGCTGCATCCTCCTCCTTCCCGAAAGCTCCCACTGCAGACCAGGCTGACAAAGGTGGAGTGGTGCTAGTTTTCTCACTCTCCGACAGAGAACTTAAAGGCAAATGACCCAACACACCATCTTCTCTCAGTGTAGCTTCCTGCGCAGTCTTCAGTAAGTTTGCTTCCATTTCTTTTAAGATCGTGACATCTGCCCAGGTCCCTGGACTTAGAGACACTTCATCAGCAGCTTGTGGCTCAGCCTTAGCTATCTCAGTCTTGTTTTCCTGAACCAGTTCAGCTGGGATTTCTGTTGGACTTGGATCATCGACATAAGCCAGGCCCTCCATAACTACAGAAGCCAAAAGGCTTTCTTCCAGAATTTCTGGTTTGAGTCTACTCGTTGCAAAGGCATCAAAGTTGTCATCCCAGTCAAAGACGGGAGGGGCAGCAGGAGTCTGTTCTTGAGGAGGGCGGAGTCCTTGGGATGTGGGAGTGGCTTCTGGAATAGGGGCGCCAGCGCTTTGGGTTGAAGACTCCTGCTGTGGTTTGTTAAGTCCTATGGAGGCAGAGAGACTGTAATCCTCAGAGGAGTAAAGGTGCCCAGCGACCTCTTTGGTAGCATGCGACCCAGACTGGAAACTAGAGAAAAAGTGAGTAGGGGAAGGAGAGTTTAGTACCTGGTCAGCAAGGAGGTCCTCAAAGAAAGGGTTGCTGTGCAGGGAGTGGAGAAATGGGTTGGCAGGGGACAGGCAACCAAACTGTCTTTCTTCAGTAGCAGTTAAAAAGTTAGTGCTTAGCATGCGAGCAGGATGGACTATACCAGCAGGAGGACACTGGACAGGGGACCAAGGGGAAAAGTGAGAAGGTGCATCTGAGCTGGTTTCTACCTTAGGAGACACTTCCAGGCTGTGGAGGGAAGACAAAATAGTCCTCCTGGTTAATACTATGACAGCGCTTAAGTATATTCACCCTACCCCACCCACTCCACCCCACCCCACAAACACTTATGGTCAAAGCTGTGCAGTGCTGCAGGGATCACACATTCCTTCCTGTTAAGCAGAGCAATGATTAAGACAGAGATGCATGGATAGTGCATGCGCTGGTATGAAGGACAGGGAAACCCTTGTTTCAAGGCAGCTCTCGTAACCACCCTCTGCCCCGTTTCTTTACAACATACAGAATTCCTAAAGCTCTGAACCACAGGGTGTGGGTGGGTAACTAATGACCTTAGAGGAATGCAGAACTGGAGAGGGGCCCCAATCCAACGCCTGTGGCCCAAACTCCCTGTTCACTGATTGATAACTTGTATTGGATGCCAATTTTCCAAGTCCCTTTCTCACCTAAGTCATCCCACTGAATTCAGGACGACTCCTGGAATGAGTAAGACTGACTCACGTGAGTCAGGCCTGCGAGCCCAAGCCCATAGTAACTTACTCCAGAGTCTGGTCATTTGCTTGGTTTCACATCAGGTCAGCAGAGACAGGCTCTCAAAATCCTCCCTTTCCCCTCCTCCCACAGAACCCCCTGAATACTGAAGTCAGCACAGGAACTGCCGTTATAGCTAAAGAGAAAACAGATGATGAACAGCAGGGGGCAGCATGTGGCCAGGGCACTGGGCTGGGAGTCAGGAGACCCGGGTTCTGTTCCTACCTCTGCTGCTGGTTCCCTGTGTGATCTTTGGGCAAGCCACTCCCATTCCACGCCTCCGAGGCGCTGAGCTATCCCTTGTCCCACTCAACAGGAAGCTACAGGGATCTCAGCACCACCAAGAAACAGGCCATTAACCCCCCCGCGGCTCAGTTTCCCTGGCTGTACCAATGGAGATGCAGATCCTTCCCCATCTTTACAATAGGTCAGAGACTATCATCCTCCTCCTTTATGGAGCGTTGCCAGCTCAAGTCAACTCATTTCACAAACCTCTGGAGTGGAGCCGCATGAGGCCCTGGCAGCAGGATTAACCTTGGGCTGAGACACAGAACTTAAATTTGCATGAGGTCACACGGAAGTCCCTGGTGCAGCCAGGAATTCCCACTCCCAGCCAGTATTTCAACCACAAGACAATCCTTCCCCTCACACATTTTCCTGCAAGACTCAGCAGTGAGAACCACAAGGGATAGCTGAATCCCTTGCCCCATACCCCCTAGAGGCTAGTGCTTTGGGGGCACATTTATCCCAACAGCCCCCCATTTCCAGCAGCACCTGGGGGCAGCGCCCTTCCAGCAGCTCCAGACTCTGAGCTGTTAGAACAGGGAGGTAACACACTCTGGTGGCATCTTCCCTGCCCCAGACTTCAGATCATATGCCCTACAGCCAATCAGTGGGATTATTGCCCTCTGGCCCCTGCAAAGATCCACCCCTGTCCCAACAGCAGGCAGAGGGGTGGTTGGGCCCTCACTAGTCGCAGCAGCCACTAAGCCAGTGTGTCTCTGTGTGTAGGTCAAGTTCAGCTAGGAGGAAATGTAAAAAGCATCTTCTCTTCCCCTTCCCCTTCAGCCTTCTCTCACAGAGACAGTTTACATAAGAACATGAGGCTGTGTAACCTCACTGGAGCTTATAGGAACCACCTGACTTCTCGTGCCATCAAGGTATTTTAAAATAAATTTCCCATCGAAATTCTCCTCCCCTGCTCCCTTTTTTGTGATTTATAAACTTCTCCATGAAGGCTGTAAACTGAGCTCGCTTCCTTAGTAAATTTCAGTCATTGCATGCCTCTAGGCTGATATGGTACTGCCAGGTTGTTGCCCAAAGCCAGGCTGTGCAAGATACGCTGGTAGATTTCCAGAGTAGGAAACAAACAGCATGGATGCAGGTTTTCAAAACCAGAGCTGAATGTAAGAGTTTAGATGGAATGGGGAAAGCTGCAGCAAAGGCCAAAAGGCTGGCCTCAAAAACCTCAGCAGAGCTGCTTTGTGGGGAACACAGCAAAGACAACTTAAAGGATCATAGAATATTAGGGTTGGAAAGTCATCTAGTCCAACTCCCCTGCTCAAAGCAGGACCAATCCCAACTCAAACAAACCATCTCTGGATTTTTGGGGGATATTATTGTTACATATCTCACACCACTTAGACTGAAAAAATACACACACACACACCATTTACTTTGTGTTTGACTCATTTTAGCTTCTGGCTAGTCAGTTTCACCTGCTGTTTGTGGATTTGTCCTACAATGACTAGAAGAGAAACACCCGCTACGTTTTTTTTTTAAAAAAAAAGGGAAAAAAATGTCATTTTGAGGCAAAGGGTGGAGTTTGGGGGGAAAATGCAGTGCCTGAAATGATGTTACTTTTGCATAGTGGACTGGATTTCAAGTTGTCTGTGTCCCTGGAACAGGAGTGTAACAAGAATTTGTTTTTACACGGCCCCATCCATTCTGTTGATGGAGGAAAGGATCCATCTGTTCCTCCTCTTAACAGCAGCTCCAACTAAGATCCACACTAGACAACTAAAGCAGTCAAAGAAATGCAGTTCTGGTGAAACTGAGATGAGCTTTCCGCTATAAGCAACCTCCCCGCAAATTACTTATTTTTTAACATGACAGAAAAGAAAGCTATCCAGGTGCAGAGTTGAAAATCAAGACCAGTTTTTTTAAAATGAAATGAAGGACTCACTGGGACAGATAAAGCCTCTAAATTTCATACATGTGGTTTGTGCCCCAAACCATAAGGCAGTCCCAGCCCGTGAACCTTCACTAAGATTGATGAATGTGGCCCAACATAAACTTGATACAAACCAAACTTCGGGCACATTCTTCCAGGGTCCACTGCAACCATCGTTCACAGACCGAGCATTAATTGTCCTTCGGTGGAAGACAGAGTGCTGCTACAGGAAGCATATAATGACTATCTCTGTGTAATTCCATGGAAGACAATGGCATTACATGATAGAGCCATTTTATTGAAGTATTCAGAAGCCTTTCAGTGGCACTCGGTACTGAAACATGCAAACGCCTATCATCACCCCTGCTTCACAGACGGGAAACTCAGACAGATGACCCAAATTCCCCACTGCCTGGCACCTTGTGTTGCCATTCACATCTGTGCACAGCAAATGTAAAACCACCAGGGTGTGAGCAGAGAATTTGGATTTGGGACCATTTTACCTCCCCGTGGCACAGAGTAAGTGACCCCACAAGGAACCAAGTGGTGGAGACCCAGGGATATCCCACAGAAAGTCTGTGGAAAGGCCAGGAAGAGAACCCAGCTCTCCAGAGTTCTGGGGCCATGGCTTTAACCATAAGCCCATCCCCTCATCCCACAGAGCCACTGTCATGTTTGTTTAATCGCCTCTAGTGCTGCAATTCCTGCCTCCAATCCACCTTCGCTCAGGGAGTTGTAAAGCATATCTGGATTTTTCTCTTGACCTTCCAGCTCTACAACGCTCCATGGCTAAATACACCAGCAATCCCTGGCCCAGGGTACGCAGCATTGCACCTGCAGTGCTAGCTCTGAATTGGTTTCAGTATTTTTGGCCAAGCAAAGCGAGGCCCTACACTGACCTTGATGGCATTTCTCCATTTGTACATCTGTAACATGACAACTTCCGAAAACCCGTTTCTGAGCAATGGTACAACGTCGGAGAACATTCAAGGGAGTGCCAGGCAGAGCCCTGCTCATTTCGGTAGAAACTAAAAGAGCCTGAAATTAACCCATAAACTGCCCATTTTGAGATGCCAGCAGAGGAAGCTCTCTGGCACCCTCTTGCTGCTATCTATACATCACAGGCAGCAGCTTACTAGAATGTAGGCTGAGCTGTATACCCACACAAAGCCCTTCTCCCCATTCCAGCCAGATGGCTCCAAATAGACCCTTACCCGCTCCCCATGCAGCTATCCTGCCCTCCTGGGCTCTTGGCCCCAATCTCCAGCCAGGCCCCTCACACTCTGGCCAGCCCCACCTCCACCCCGACCTACATTTGCACTTAAAAGGTTGAACAAGGCACAGAGCTCAGTCAACATGAGCAGCAAAGTGTGCAGCCCTCTGTCCTTAGCTACAAAGGCCTGTACATTTTTCCCTGTGGATTGCGAGAACTAGATTTCTGCTGGAAGAACAGGAGCTACTGGAAGCATATCCATGTATGCCCTTCTGAGAAGGATCTGCCAGCCACTGCTCAGCCTCCTGACCTAGTAACTGTACGCCTGGCCACACCAGATTTTAGCGCTAATGCCAAAATCCTTCCCACCCTGAAAATAAGAGTATGAACTGTCCCCAGCAACCAGGGCATCCTTCCAGCTCTCAGCTATATAGCTGTGAAAGGATCCACTTTAGAACAGCATTTTTAGCTGTGGCCCAAGAGGCTGGTCACAGTCTTTAGAAATCCTCCGGAAAGCAGAATTCCTGCTTGTTTTACTCCTCTGAAATAAAGGAACTTTACACTAGGGGGCGTGTGCGCTCTGCACTGCCTTTAATTGAAAATAAAAATCACCTTTGTTCACTGTCTGAGGTCAAGGAGCGGTCCTGAAAACATCAGTGATCTTTGATGTATTAGGATCAGAGCTACACTCCCACCCTGCCGGCTTTGCAGAGCCTGACACCCAACATTCCCGGTTTCTGATTTCTCTGGCACCACGCCTCTGATGCACAGCATTTCCACTGATTGTCTCCACCGCTTTTACATCTGGAGGAGTTTAACTGACTTGACCTTGCTTTCACTTTTGTCAGTCTCCTCACCTCTCCCACATACATTCCATTTCTCTCCCTCGCTGGCAGCTAGTCCCCTACTTCCCTCTCCTGTCAGAAGAGTAGCCCTGGCTGGGAGTTTGAGTATGGCCCATGCATAACGGAGCGCTGTGCAGGCAGAGGTCTGATCAAAGAGCTGGGAGCCAGGAATGCCCAAGTTCTAACCCAAGCTCTGACACCAGCAACCCCTGGGATCTTGTCAGTGTCACTTAGCCACTCTGTGCCCCATATTTCCCATGTGTAACATTGTGATAATACTTGCCTATCCCACAGGGCTGCTGGGGACTAGTAGATAAATGTTTGTAGAGAGTTCTGAAGTATTGAGTGGGAGTTGAATTTTCTGCTACAGTGCTATCCATAGACACTGCTTGGAGGCGCTTTCATATTAAGTTCTGGATGCTGAAAAGGAGAAGTGACCCCTTCTAGGGCTACACTACTCTACCCCCATCTCCTGTCTTCATTATTCGGAAGGTCTACCACTGTGATCAGTTCCCATGCCTACCTCCACTGCTACACCCAGCTCCACCAGCTGCATGAAACTGACACGATTCTTGAGAGCATGGCTTCTGCCTACCAGCGTAGAATCAAATGAAGTAAAAATCTTAAATGAACTAAATTGTACTATAGAATCTCTATGGATAGTAATTTCATGCTTGAAAAACAAGAATATAGCAGTAGGGCTATATTACAGACCACCTGACCAGGATCGTGTTAGTGACTCTGAAATGCTCAGAGAGATTAGAGAGGCTATTAAAATAAAAAACCTCAATAATAACAACGGGGGATTTCAACTAGAGAAGAGTCAATTCTTGATTTAGTTCTAGGTGGAGCACAGGATCAGGTCCAAGAGATGAATACAGCTGGTCTGCTTGGTAATATGGACGCTCCCCGACTTACGCAAGCGTTCCGTTCTGGAACACCTTGAGTAACTTGAATTTTGCGTAAGTCAGGAACATATCCCCGACCATTACGCAAAAAAAACCCCACAACAACTTTCCAGCTTACGGAACTTTTTCCATAAGTGCAAATTTGTGTTAAGTCAGGTTTGTGTAACTCAGGGAGCGTCTGTACTGACAAATTTAATTATATTATGAACTTCCCTGTGGCACGGAAAACTCCACAGAGGCCCAACACTGTAGCATTTAATTTCAGAAAGGGAACTACACAAAAATGAGGAAGTGCAAAAGAAATTAAAAGGTACAGTGCCAAAAGTAAAATCCCTGCAAGCTGCGTAGAAACTTTTTAACGACACCATAACAGAGGCTCAATTTAAATGTATAGACCTATTAAAAAACATAGTAAGAGAACCAAAAAAGAGCCACTGTGGCTAAACAACAAAGTAAAAGCAGCAATGAGAGGCAAAAAGGCATCCTTTAAAAAGTGGAAGATAAATCCTAATGAGGAAAATACAAAAGAGCATAAACTCTGGCAAATGATGTATAAAAATATAATTAGAAAGACCAAAAAAGAATCTGAAGAAGAACAGCTAGCCAAAGACTCCAAAAGTAATAGCAAATTTTTTTTTAAATACATCAGAAGCAGGAGGCCTGCTAAACAACCAGCGGGCCCGCTGGACGATTGAGATGCCACAGGAGTACTCAAAGATAACACCATTGCGGAAAAACATAATGAATTCTTTGCATCAGTCTTCACTGTTGAGGATGTGAGGGAGATTCCCAAACCTCAGCCATTCTTTTTGGGTGACAGATCTGAGGAATTGTCCCAAATTGAGGTGTCATTAGAGATGGTTTTGGAACAAATTGATAAACTAAACAGTAATAAGTCTCCAGGACCTGATGGTATCACCCAAAAGTTCTGAAGGAACTCAAATGTGAAACTGCAGGACTACTAACTGTCATCTGTAACCTATCATTTAAATCAGATTCTGTACCAAACAACTGGACAATACCTAATGTGATGCCAATTTTTAAAAAGGGCTCCAGAAGTGACCCTGGCAACTACAGGCCAGTAAGCCTCATTTCAGTATCTGGCAAATTTGTTGAAACTGTCGTAAAGAAGAAAATGTGAAAAGGGCAAGAAAAATGATTAGGGGTATAGAACGGCTTCTGTATGAGGAGAGATTAATAAGACTGGGACTTTTCAGCTAGGAAAAGAGGCGACTAAGGGGCGATATGATAGAGGTCTGTAAAATCATGAGTGGTATAGAGAAAGTAAATAAGAAAGTGTTATTTACTCCTTCTCATAATATAGAAACTAGGGGTCACCAAATGAAATTAATAGGTAGTAGTTTAACACAAACACAAGAAAGTATTTTTTCACACAACGCACAGTCAACCTCTGGAACTCCTTGTCAGAGGGTGTTGTGAAGGCCAATACTATAATGGGGTTCATTAGGGAGCTAGGTAGATTCATGGAAGAGAGGTCCATCAGCGGCTATTAGCCAGGATGGGCAGGAATGGTGTCCCCAGCCTCTGGTTGCCAAAGCTGGGATTGAGCGACAGGGGATGGATCACTTGATGATAATCTGTCTGTTCATTCCCTTTGGGGCACCTGCCATTGGCCACTGTCAGAGGACTGGATACTGGGCTTGATGGACCTTTCGTCTGATCCAATATGGCTGTTCTTATGTATGTTCTGTACAGCAGCACTGAAAGTGACCAGAGTGGTGTTAATTTCACTCTGAAGCAGTTGGCAAAGATCTGAGCAGCAGACAGGGCTGCAGGCTCAGGGGACACTGCATCAGTGCACTTTTCCACTCACATTTGGAAAAAAATTCTTCACAACCAAAAGGGTTAAAACTCCTTTAAAAAAGTGCTGCATTACGCAGGTCTCTTCACTTGCCAGAGGAAACTTCTCCCTCCCCTGTGGGAAACAGGTTTTTTGAAGCCCTGACTTCAAGAACATATTAACAACTTGCACCTACAGCACATTGCAACTTGGCAGGATTGGAACACATCGTATTTTTGTCCCCCTTTTACAGGGGACAGACAGAGATTAACTGACCAGTAAAATGCATCGAGTCAGCACTAGAAGCCAGGAGTCCTGACGACTGCCAGCTCCTTTTACAACTGCCACTCTCAGCCAAACCTCTTTAAATACGGGAAGGGAGGCGCTGAACTCCCATTCTAGAAATTCTGCTCAATACCTGTTATTGACAGTGTGAAAAAAAGAACTTGTATGACGACCACTCCTGTGAACATCAGAATGCAAACAGGCATTTCCCGTCCCCAGCAGTGTAAGGTGATGGAAGGCTAGGTATTTGCCAGAGAACCCAAGAACCTGAAACTCCTCCTACAGCCTCTGTGGTGCGGTGGGGATTCAATCAATTATTTTTTACTCTTGTTTGAACTTAAAGAACAAAAACAAACAAACATAAAAACCCAACAATTCTGGCATGTGGAGGGAAAAAAATCTTCCTATTTCCCAGATGTTAAATTTCGGTGCCCGCCCTCCCAGAGAAGTAAATGAAACACCCAGACTAAAAGCCCTTTAAAAGCTTCAGAACTGTACTGAGCTAAAATCCTTTCCCAGTAACTGTGACAGTGCTTGACAGTAAAAGAGAGAGTGCCTCGACAAAGCCATGCTGCACCAGAGCGCTGTTCTCACAAAACTAGGAAGAGCAATAACCAATATAGCACTTTACAGTCCAAGGATCTCAAAGCTATTACCGAAGTTAATGGATCTCGCATCAACCCCCAGATTTACCCCAACTGCAAAATTGGGATAAGAAGGCACAGAGAGCCAAGTGCCTAGTCCTGCAACAAATCTGTGGCAAAGCTGGGAAAAGAATCCAGAAGACTTGGCTCCCAGTCCCCAGATCTAATCCCTGAACAACACGTTCTCATCAGCACATGGGCACCAATTCAGCTGAAGCTTTTTCCTCCATTATCCCCCAAATATTTTTAGCTCTCCAGTTAAGAGTTGCACAGTGAGAACCCAGAAAAAAAATCAGCTGGGTAAGGCTGAGCATCCTTGACTTCAGTGCCCTTTAAAATATTTTATTTGTCTTTCTAACTAGACACTGGCAGCCTAGTCACATCAATTCAAACCAGCTTGGTACTGGAATAGAAGGAGGTTATGCCAGCTTCCTAGACATCCGCTTGTAGGTTGTGTTCTCTTCACTATGCCCCCTGGGAAGTCAAGGTGTTTACCTGAGACAAACCATTCATAGGTGTAGTCAGCTATAAAGTATTGCTCCTGTGGGGCATGGGGGGCAATAAAGGATAAAGAAAATGTTTCCCATCAAATATTTAGTCACAGACATTATGAATTCTTTGCATCGGTCTCTACTGTTGAGGATGTGAGGGAGATTCCCAAACCTCAGCCATTCTTTTTGGGTGATAGATCTGAGGAATTGTCCCAAATTGAGGTGTCATTAGAGGAGGTTTTGGAACAAGTTGATAAACTAAACAGTAATAAGTCTCCAGGACCTGATGGTATTCACCCAAGAGTTCTGAAGGAACTCAAATGTGAAACTGCAGGACTACTAACTGTCATCTGTAACCTATCATTTAAATCAGCTTCTGTACCAAATGACTGGAGGATAACTAATGTGATGCCAATTTTTAAAAAGAGCTCCAGAGGTGACCCTGACAACTACAGGCCAGTAAGCCTCACTTCGGTATCGGGCAAATTGGTTGAAACTATCGTAAAGAAGAAAATCGTCAGACCCATAGATGAACATAATTTGTTGGGAAATAGTCAACATGGTTTTTGTAAAGGGAAATCATGCCTCACCAATCTACTAGAATGCTTTGATGGGGCCAACAATCATGCAGACAAAGGAGAGCCAGTGGATATGGTGTCTTTAGATTTTCAGAAAGCCTTTGACAAGGTCTCTCACCAAAGGCTGTTAAGCAAAATAAGCAGTCATGGGATAAATGGGAAGGTTCTCTCATAGACTGGTAACTGGTTAAAAGATAGGAAACAAAGGGTAGAAAATAAATGGTCAGTTTTCAGAATGGAGAGAGGGAAATAGTGGTGTCCCTCAGGGATCTGTACTGGGACCAGTCCTATTTAATATATTCATAAATGATCTGGAAAAAGGGGTAAACAGTGAGGTAGCAGTGTCAGAGGACAGGACACTGGGCTTGATGGACCTTTGGTCTGACCTAATATGGCCGTTTTTATGTACACCCTTGATACTGGGCTCTTCAGCATGCAAAATCCCTGACCTTGCCACTGGAAATCAACATACCTTGAAAGGGATTGGACCATGGGGATGTACCTGACTGGACATAGTGGAGGCTTTTCCAGATTTCCCCTATGAACCCAAGAGGAAAGAGAGACACATGACAGCACAGCCCCTTTCACCACACTCTTTTCCTAATAGGTTCTGTAAGACCCTAATATTTTGGCGGCTCGTGATTTTAGATCCTGAAGCAAGACAACACTAGAAATTATTTGTGTGTCAAACTGAGATGGAGCCAGCAAGGTCTAGCAACACTAGTTCCTCATCTGGCTTTGTTACAAAACCCTGCAAACCACACACACGGCTCGCTTACCTAACACACCTTCCTGTTGGCATTCACTTGTCCTCGTTTGCCACACACACACACTGCCCCTCTGCCATGTATATTGGCCAAACCGGACAGTCTCTACACAAAAGAATAAACGGACACAAAACTGATATCAGGAAGCATAACACTCAAAAACCAGTAGGAGAACCCTTCAGCCTCTCTGGCCACTCAGTAACAGACCTGAAGGTGGCAATTTTGCAACAGAAAGACTTCAAAAACAGACTCCAATGAGAAACTGCTGAGCTTGAATTGATTTGCAAATTAGATACCGTTAACTCTGCCTTGAACAGAGACTGCGAATGGCTGAGTCATTACACTACTTGCATGTATTTTCTTATAACGATCCTTACACTTCTTGTCAAATGTCTGTAATTGACCATCTTGATTATCACTACAAAAGTTTTTTTCCTGCTGATAACAGGTCATCTTAATTAACTAGCCTCTTACAGCGGGTATGGCATCTTCTCTGTGTGTATGTATATATAGTCTTCTTATATGCTCCATTCTATGCATCCAGTGAAGTGGGCTGTAGCCCACGAAAGCTTATGCTCAAATAAATTTGTTAGTCTCTAAGGTGCCACAAGTACTCCTGTTCTTTTTGCGGATACAGACTAACACGGCTGCTACTCTGAAACAAATCCCTCACTGAATCACTTGCATCCAGATCGCGGACTCTTTGAGGCAAGAGCCTCTCTGACTGAGCTGGGCACTGTACCCACCCACAAAGGGTGCCCAATCTGATTGGGGCCCTTGGGCCCTCCTGCAGGACAGCAGTAAACAGTTCCAGACACCTAACAGGCACTCAGTAACTACTTCCTTTTCCTAGCAGCCAGTCAATCTGCTTCCTTTAGCTTCCCTCCTTAGACTTTAGGAGAAGAGCCAGTGTCCTGGTGTCAGGACTACACTTCGCTCTAGCAGGACAGATATAGTTTGTCAAGCCTAAGTCTCCGTGCTCTCTCTCTCTCTACAGTACTCCAACACCTCAAATTGTCCGACTCAGGAATAATAATAGCACTTAGCAGTTTATATACACCTTCCTTCATCTAAGGTGGAGGCATCATCCTCATTTTAGCAATAAGGAAACTGAGGCACACTGTCATCAAGTGGCTTGACCAAGGTCTTACAGTGAGCCAGTGGCGGAGCAAAGGACAAGGCCTGTCAGTCTACAACATCCACAGTCAGATGAGCTCCCAGCAAGCCTGTTAAAAGCAACCATTTTATCACCACCATGCCGCCTACACTCCTCTAGAGCCTCTATTAAACTGGCCCTTCCATTCTCCCCTTTGTGCCTTCTTCCAAACCACCGCTTCACCTGAAACTCCCCCCTTCTTGTCTATCCACCGACCAAACTACTCCCACCATAAAATACCCCTCAAAGCCCTTTGCTGATACTCAACAGGGCTTCCTTCACAATCTATGGATGTTCTTCTATTACAGGCAAGCTGCCCTTGTCTTTCGATTGTAAGCTCCTTGCAGCAGGGACCAGGAGTTTCTAGGTCTGCAGAGCACTGAGTACACAGTCAGAATTCAAATCGGCAACAAACCTTCTCCCTTGAGTCTCTTGCTTGAGCAATTACCAGGCAAGTTTTTGCATCAGAGTTTAGATTTCCCTTCCCTACCCTCAGCCTCTTCCTCCCCCACTCACATTCTCATGGCATAGCCAGCTGTAGAAAACATTCCAAGAAAAGCATCCCAATTCTTCCTACCATATCAGCTATTTGTCAGACTGTGATCTGAGGGTGTTACGGGTTCCGCAAGGGGCTCGGGGGGGGGGCGGGGGGGAGAAAAGCACACATTTGTAACGGCCTGGACACATAGGTCTGCACTGTTTATTAAGACAGTGGCTCTCAACCTTTCCAGATTCCTGTACCCCTCTCGGGAACTCTCTTGTGTACCCCCAAGTTACACCTCACTTAAACTACTTGCCTACAAAATCAGACACAAAAATACAAGTGTCACAGCCACATCTTTACTGAAAAATTGCTGATTTTCTCATTTTTACTATAATTATAAAATAGATCAATTGGAATATAAACATTGTACCTTACATTTCAGTGTATAGTATATAGAGGAATATAAACAAGTCACTGTCTGTATGCAATTTAAGTTTGTACTGACTTAGCTAGTGCTTTTCCTGTAACCTGTTGTAAAACTAGGCAAATATCTAGATGAGCTGATGTACCCCCGGAAGACCTCTGCATAGCCCCAGGGGCACACATACCCCTGGTTGAGAACCACTGTTTGAAAATATTGACTAACCCAGCTACTCCCATAAAAGGCACATACAGATCAATGAGTCAAAATAAATAAATAAATGAGGGGAGAAAGGAATCCACTGTCTGGCAGTCTTTTGTATATCGTGGCCTATCTCTTGATTAAAAAAAATATGAACAACTCGAGTACCTCATCTTGATCCAACATATAATCAGTCAGATTTCTCCTACAGTTCCCAGTGTGCTCTTCAGAGCAAGTACAACAACACTGCACTATGTTCAACAGGCACTCACAATCCAGAGATGATAATATATGGAGATATACCTATCTCATAGAACCAGAAGGGACCCCGAAAGGTCATCAACTCCAGCCCCCTGCCTTCACTAGCAGGACCAAGTACTGATTTTTGCCCCAGATCCCTAAATGGCCCCCTCAAGGACTGAACTCACAAGCCTGAGTTTAGCAGGCCAATGCTCAAACCACTGAGCTATCCCTCCCTTCCTTAGCAAAAGGAGTGCAAATCTGTATTAGAAGAGAAATAAAACCACATGCATATGGAAAAGCTGAGGCACAGAGGTCAAGGCTCAAATTCCAACCATAACAGAAACAAAGATCAGGCGTTTTTCCCTCAAATAACAATGGAAAAAATCGCTCCCTGTGCTGCTGTGGGCATTAATAGAGCCAGAACTTTGCCAGCTGCACCCAGCAATACCCTAGGAAAACTAGCACTTGAAGGCCTTTGAATCCTCTAGGGAGAGACCAGAGGCAGCAGCTTTATAATTTCCCAGGGCCAAGCCAAGACTTCTGAGGCCACCCGGCCCAGCAGCACCCCAAGGGTGCCAGTACCCTGGACTCTGAGCCATGCTGCAGGGCTGGGGATGAGGGAAAGGGCAGTAACCGGAGTGGGGATAAGTTACAGATAGGTCTCCAGATCACTTTCACTGCAAAGACTTCAGAGCATATGCCACCCATCTGATCAACATGATTTCTGCTCTCCCAACACACACCTGGAGGGATCCTCCCCCCTGCTCCCCTTGGGAGCAGCAGAGTGAGCACCCCAAAGGCCCTGCGTCCGAGGGAGTCTTTAGTGTTTTAAACATAAGGGGTGGGAAGGAAACAGTTTACGCGGAAGGGGTGAAACAAGAGTCAGTCTAAGAGCTGCAACTGCACTGCATACAATCGAAGAGCTCGCAGTCCCTTCTCCGCGGGGAGGCGAGTGTTAAGGGATCGGAGGGAAGGGAGGGGCGCTACGGGCATTTTTAATAAGGGCGTTAAAAACACTGGCGCCATTAGAGCACAGAGCCAATCTGAGCAGCCCAATGCCGAGCCCCCGTTTCTGAACAGGGCCTTGGGAGCAGCAAAGAACCACCCACCGGCCATTCGGCGCTCGGTGTCCCAGGGAAATCCGTCGCCGAGGCAGGGAGGGGAAGGGAACGAGGCCTTTCAGTCACTCTGTGGCAACGCCCCCCCGCGTTGTTCTCATATCGGCGGGCTGGAGCTCTCCTCCTCCTCAGGGCATTGGGGGAGCCCCCCCCACTCGATCGTCTCCCCAGGCCTGGACATCTCCCATCTCCCCCAACCAGCAGGGACTACGCTAGGCCTGGCCTAGGCGAGGGCCCGCACACAGCGTCAGCCAAGCCACTGGGGGCACCCACCTCCAGGGCGGCGGCTACTCCGTGCAGTGGCTGGGGAAAGCTGGAGCCGGCTGGCCTAGTCCATCCGAGCCCTTCCCAGGCCGGCTGGGAAAGGCAGGCCTGGCAGGAAACAGGAAGTCAGCCGTGACGAAGCGGAGTCATCCCTCACCCCTCTGCAGTTTCCTAGGTGGCTCTAACCTCTGCTGCTAACTCCAGCCAGGCCTCTGGGCAAGTCGCTTTGGCCCAAGCAGAAAGGAGGAACCACCGATCTGCGGTACCTGACGTGACACACCTTGGGCCTGAATTTCAGAGGTGCTGAGCGCCCCCAACTCCACCTGAGGCCGACGGGCGCTCCAGGTGATCAGGACTTCTGAAAACCAGGCCCCAGCTGTCTCTAACAGGGCACCCCAAACAGGGGAACCCCCACCAACCAGTGGCCACTCGAAAATCTGGCTGTCTCCCCCACCTGTGAAGTGGGAGGGGCCCCAACTTACTGCACACCTCCCACGGATGTTGTAAGGCTTTATTTCAGGGCTGCTTCTATCATCTGCCCTGGAGACATCTCCAGTGCTGGGGCAGTGACATGTTTCACTGAAGTGGGATTGCACAATGAGACTGGCAGTAACACGGGCCAAACAATGGGGCCCGATTCTCTACTACCCTGCATGGCATGATGTCACTTACCTCTGTGTCATATGGACGCAAGGTGGGTACAAAATGTTACCTGGCAGCACTTCCCTCTCTCGCCAGTGGTAGCATTTTACACCCAATTTGCACAGGTGTAAATTGCTACAGAAGGTGTATGGCAGTGCTGAATCCAACAACTTAACATGTCCAGCTGAGCAGGTTGGCCAAATTAGGTCAGGAGGGTCACAGAGCTGGCAGAAGCTGTGTGCAGCAGCCTTCAAAGTGGACAGAGCTGTCACCAGCTATTAGTCAATAGCTCAGGGTGGTCTCTCTTTAGGCTAATTGAGTTTGTTTGTAGTTAGGGGTTTTTAAAGCCCTTTGAAGATATAAAGTGGTAGGTGTTTTAACCATAACCTTGCTTTATGGTTAATGGGTTGAGTTTCTCTATTTGCAGTTTGCTCCATTAATCCTATTTAATGACATCTTTCACTATTCTGTTGGCCCTTGGCCACTAAAATATACTCATTTGATCGTTCTAACTTGGTAGCTTTCAACCTGTGGTCCGCAGACCCCTGCCGGTCTACAGACTATGTCAAACATTTCCAAAGGAGTCTGCATCTCCATTTGATATTTTTTTAGGGGTCTGCATATGAAAAAAAGGTTGAAAACCATTGTTCTGACCCATGATGATCCAAGAAAAAAGTGGGTGAATAGATCTCAGGCCTGGCAAGGTAAGCTTTCAGGACAACTGGGCAAGGCTGCATTACTTGGAGGGTTTCCCCTATTTTTTGTCATCAACAAAAATGACTAATCAAAAATCCTCCAGCCACTGTGCTTATTCCCCCAATTCCAAACTGCCCTTCCTCCATGTTGTCCCAGCTCCCAACAGTACCCCACTCAGACACTGAAACCGCCAATCTCATCCCTGCCAACGTCTACCTGAGCCAAAAATAAGCTGCACGCTGAAAATGGAGGGACATTGTACACTGTTAATATTTAAACCTGATACAAAAGGACCCAGTATGATTTAATTTTCTTACTGAACTCAATAAAACCTGAAAGTTTAAATTTATCTGCACCTGGCACAGACTCCCATGACTGCTGCAGAAACTAGGTGCTGGTGAGTTCACAGGGTCTGGTGTCCCATTACCAAACCTAGGAGCCACCCACACATTAACTACAAGCCAAGGCCTTCACTTGTGACATTGTCAAGTTGCCTGTAATTAGGTTAGTCCAGGATGGTCTTAGGCTCTTTAAAATACCCATGTTAAGTTCTACTTGTTTACTCAGTTGACTAGCTGGGGTTACTCTGCTTCAAGAAGAGGTGGCAGAAAGGATATCACCATTCTAAGGAAGGCTTGAATGGAGGCTCGCTCTCAGGAAGACACCTGGTGCTGACTTGCTCAGCTGCTTCTGGGTTACTGAATGCAGAAGTGCTGTAGACTACATCAGAAGTGAAGCGGGAAGAGCTTGTCACTGACTTACCACATGGTCCTGGACACTTCACTAAACCTGCCTGCTTCAGTAGCCCCACTTGTAAAATGTGGCTAATACTGCCCTACCCATAGAGCACAAGGGTGCTGGCAAATCAGTCTGCACAGAGATAGGAACCACAGAGTTACAAACTCCAGAGTGACAAACTGACTGGTCAACCACCCACTTCATTTGGAACCAGAAGTATGCAATCAGGCAGTGGCAGAGAAAAAACAACAACCCGCAAATACAGTACAGTGCCGTGTTAAACAAACTACTGCAGAACAAAGGGAAAGTTTAAAAAAAGATTTGACAAGATAAGGAAACAGTTTCTGTGCTTGTTTCATTTAAATTAAGATGGTTAAAAGCAGCATTTTTCTCCTGCACAGTAAAGTTTCAAAGCTGTATTACGTCTCTGTTCAGTTGTAAACTTTTGAAAGAACCACCATAATGTTTTGTTCAGAGTTACAAACATTTCAGAGTTAGGAACCACCTCTATTCCCAAGGTGCTTGTAACTCTGAGGTTCTACTGTATAGTCAGCATAGAATTAGTGATGCAGAAGCAGAAAGTGAAATTAACTAAAGACTAACTAGTTCAGTTTCCCTCTCCAAGATGAAAGAAATATAAGATGTGAACATACTGGGTAAAAATTTCAAAAGTAACCTAGCAGCCCAAGTCCCATTGACATTTAGTAGGAGTTGGGATCTCAGGAAGTCATTTAGTGAGTAAAACTCTCTTAAAAAGTGCCCATCAATTAGCAAGGAGTAAGACTGATTTGTAACATCTGACTTGACTGTCAGAAGTAGCAAGCACTGATCCCTCCCTCTGCCCCAAACTGCCATGGGAGCGACGCTCTGATAATGTAAAGTGGAAGTTTGTGAGGTGAGGAAGGTCTTTGAAAAGTGATTTTATTTTTTCCTTTTATAATTTCCCCCCTTTAATCTAGTTCCATGTATCCATGGCCTTCTGCAACTGTAGCATTTTCCACAGGGGTACAAGGGAAGAGTTATTTTTTCCCCTTTATAATGAGCATGCAAGGTAGCCATACTTCATCATCCTTGTTCAGGCTGCAGGAAGCAAACCCTGTTGTGCTCTGATAACATTGTAAGAAATCCTTTTAGTATTTGAACCAATTGTTTCAGCACCCCAGGCCCTTACCTCAAACAAACCAGGTTTTTTCCTCTTATGCAGCCCTAGACCAGCATTCTCAAAATTCATTTTTTTTAAAACCTGAGTCTCCAAAGAACAAACAAACTTTTCCTCCTGCTTCCACTCCAGGCAATGTTGCAAACCTAAACAAATCCTTAAGAACAGCAGGATCCATGCAGAGCTAAAGGCACAGCAAACCAAATGTACTTCAGAATTTATTTTCCTTGATGGACCAGGGATAAGCGACCAGTTAGAGTTAGAGCAGTCATCCTTTTTATTAAAGTCAGTGAATATTGGGTGGGTGGGTTCGCTCCCTGCAATATCAGCAGGAAGATTGGACTGAAAACAGCAGACAAGAATGAACAGGTGATGGAACTAGGGGTACTGCTGCACCCCCTGGCTATAAGTGGTTTCCATCAGACACGGGGTTTACTGTTTGGTTCAGTGGTTCTCAACACCCTCACAAGAACTCCACCATTAAGAAGAATGAGGAGGATGGGGGTGGGAATTGCATCTCCATGATATAACCAGCATATAAGGGGCACAATGTAATAGTTCCATGTGCCACAGACTCCTGCGCCTGTGTAGAAGATGAAACACCGCGCTATGCTAGAGCAATTAGAGATGCATATGCAGGAGGAAAGAGGGAAACAGCAGAGCTGGGATCTGCCACTTCAAAAGGATTCACTCAAATTACCCAGAGTTACCCACCTATCACCCTCCTGGCCAGCACGGTGCCACCCTGAATCAAAAATCCGGGAGTGCATCCTCCTTTATAAGCAATGCACCTGTCACTAGCTATCTTGATCCCCAAGATCCAAAGTGCGTGCAACAGGAACTACAAAGGAAACGTTAGCTACCTAGGAATAATATTTTAATAGCACTTTCCCACCAAGGATTTCAAATATGCTTTGCAAACATTACTGAGTTAAACCTCCATCCTGGAGAGAATTGTATCATCCCAAAAGGCCCAGAAGGGGAAACTACCTTGCCTGAGCTCACATGGTGGATCTGTGGCAGAAGCAGGAACAGAACCCAGGGCTCCTGACTCCCAGCCCTGTGCTTTAGCCACAAGACCAGCCTTTCCCCTACAGGAGACATCGACAAATATTTAGAGCCCCTTGGAAGTATTTTTTCCCCATCACAGCATAGCTAGAAAATAGGTTTGGAAAGTGCATCTAACTGAGGATCACCATTCCATTTACCCTGTAGAGTAACATTGTAACGGCACAGCTTTTTAGATTGTATCTTGGGGCAGCTTGGTTAAAGATCTACAGCGGCCTCTGAAGTGTGACTGTAGGGAGCAGTTCAGCATAGCCCAGAATCCTGGATTTACTGACCTGGGTTTCTGAGAAGGTTCTTTGGTGTCCTTGGATCCAAACCAGCTGCTGCTCTTACTCTTCTCATCTCCAGCAGCTGTTACTTGTGGAGATACGGTCAGGGATGATCCCAGCTTCTCTCCCAAGCTCTTGTTCCCTGCATCACTTTTGGTGCCCCCGTGGTGGAAGAGGCTGACCTTGGACTTTCTGGTTTCCTCAAGGGGCTTGTCTTTCATCACCTCCATGGAGAAGACCATTGGTGTTGTGATCTGCATGGGTTTGGTCTCTAAGCGGCTGCCTTCTTCCAACTTGGCTCTGCCTAGATGATTGCTGAGGGTTACAGCTTTGGTTGAGACCTTGTTCTCCTCTTGTACTGCTAAGCTGGGAGGAGAGGGAAGGAATCTGGGCTCGTCCTTCTGCTGCCCCTTCTCAAAGCTGCTGGCTCCCCATGGCAGGTCTTCAGAGTCAGGAGGAGGGAAGCCAGCATGGAAACCCTCCTCAGACTTTCTGGCGATATTCTGTAGAGGCAGGGACAGCGGCGAGGAGCTCGGTAGGCCAGACATCGGGCTCTTTGGTGCAGGTTCATCACTGTAAACATGGCTTCCATTGACACAGAGAGAGGATCTGGAGACAAGCTCATTCTTTGGTTTCAGGCTTTGGATTGCTTTCGGCTCCGCTACCACATTAACCTGGGAGATCTCATCACTGAATGCTCTCTTGTGGGTTAATTTTGGCGAAGGCAGATAGTCTTTAACTAAGGGGAAAAAAACAGCACCAAATGAGACCATCTGTCTCGAGCCCAGATATTTCACACAGCAACACTGCCTTCTACCACCTGCCAATGCTGAAGGTATCCGTGAAACTGCTCCAACTCCCACCCTCACAACCCTAGCTGTGACTTCTCCTGATCATATAATGTAATTATAATAAATACTGAGACTAGGGCATGAGCACATTGCTATAGAAGCTACAGTTGTCTCACCAAGAGTAGCAATATGATCTCACTGAAGGATCAAGGGAGGAGGATAAAACCTTCCTTTGAAAGAAATCTCAAAGTTAGTAATAGAGGCAAGAAACTATCTGAAAAAATCTTAGCAGTATGTGGATTTGTGCGGAAGCATGGCTTAAAATTTTACGTGGGAAAGGACTGCTCCTCTAAGATTCACTACAGTGACTTTGCTAACATACTGCTTTGTGAAGAACAGTCAATTTAGTTGAGGACATTAGGGCAGATGGGAAAATGTGACTTAAGTTTTCCCTGCATTCATTCCCATTTCCAGGTCATATAGTGCCTGAAGACACACAACAGCTTTTTGCAATTAGTTGTAGAGTCCAATCTGCAGAATTGCCTGACATTAAATGGTGCACATCAGATTAGACCTTCCCACGCTATGTGGTTTGGTTTTTCCCCGTGGATGCATATACAGTAACTCCTTGCTTAACATTGTAGTTATGTTCCTGAAAAATGCAACTTTAAGCAAAACAATGTTAAGCGAATCCAATTTCCCATAAGAATTAATGAAACTACGGGGCGTTAGGTTCCAGGGGAATTTTTTTCACCAGACAAAAAACTATATATTATATAGATATACACAGTATACATTTTAAACAAAACAATTTAATACTGTTCACAGCTATGATGACTGTGAAGCTTGGTTGAGGTGCTGGAGTCAGAGGGTGGGATATTTCCCAGGGAATGCTTTGCTGCTAAATGATGAACTAGCATTCGGCTGAGCCCTCAAGGGTTAACACATTGTTGTTAATGGTAGCCTCTCATCAAAGCAGCACAAACAGGAGGGAGAGGAGACAGCATGGCAGACAGAGACAGACACACACCTTGTGTGTGGGGAAAAGAGAGAGAGACACACACTGCCCCTTTCAGGTGACATTGTAAACAAGAAGCAGGCAGCATTATCTCCTACAAATGTAAACAAACTTGTTTGTCTGAGCAACTGGCTGAACAAGAAGTAGAACAGAGTGGACTTGCAGGTTCTAAAATTTTACAGTTTTATTTTTGAATGTAGTTTTTTTTGTTCGTAATTCTACATTTGTAAGTTCAACTTTCACGATAAAGAGACTGCACTTCAGTAATGGTATGAGGTTAATTGAAAAATATTATTTCTTTTGGTTTTTTACAGTGCAAATACTTGTAATAAAAAATAAATATAAAGTGAGCACTGTACACTTTGTATTCTATATTGTAATTGAAATCAATATATTTGAAAATGTCAGAAACATCCAAAAATACTTAAATAAATGGTATTCTATTATTGTTTAGCAGCGCTTTTAATTGCAATTAATTTTTTTTTTTTTTGAGCTAGTAAGGGAATTTCTGAACGTACTGTCTCAGGCCAATCAAATCGTTTGTGGACTGATTTAGATTTTCCTCAAACAATAGAAGTTAATGCACCATGATGGCATCCCTGTTCTGTGCATTGCCTTCTGAGTGCCAAGACTCACAGAACTCAGATTGCTTTAGTCACTGGAGTCCAGACACTTTCTGTTCAGACACTTTTCATCCAAGCCTGAAAAGTTCCGAGAGACAGGAGAGGTAGCAGGGAAGCTCAGTAAGTTAATGCTCCATTCTGCTTGACTACTGTGTGCTCAAGGCTCATTGCGGGGAAGACACCAGATGCTTGGAACCTGCTTTCGAGAGATAGAACAGAATTCTTTGTCTGTGTTGTATGATGATCATGATTGGAGATTTTTAAGAGCAGGCGAGACAATCACCTGTCAGGGACGGTCTAGGTAATACTTAGTCCTGCCCTGAGTGCAGGGGACTGGACTAGATGACCTCTTGAGGTCCCTTCCAGTCCTACAATTCTATGAATAGAAAAAATGAATCCACAGTGAATCTTTAACGTATGGATGGGTAGAGCTTTTGGGGACAGCAAAGAACACAGCTCCTGGCATCCATATGTTAGGATCCATCATTTCTACCGCCTCTGCCCCGAATGGATTAACAGAAAGGGCCATTTTCTCTTTCAAATGGCATTCACTAGACCCCAAGGAGAGAGTTCAACATGAGGCTTAGGGATTACCCGCTTTCAGAACCATTTTCCTGAGCTGAAGATAGCGTGGTCTTCAGCTGCAGTCTGAGCCCTGGAGAGGACACCTCCCCCAGGGTTGGCAGGGCACCCTGGGGGAATTTTGCATTGCTACGGACTGTGTTATACCAGTTCTGTGCATAAACAGACGGTTTCAATCTCCAGGTTTGTCAATCTGGCATTAGAATAGCTCCACCCACAATTCATCACTGGTGGAGAATCTCTGGCACTTTCATGCCAGCACCCCAGCCCCAGCCACTCAAGCTTATAGTGGGCCTCACAGAGGAAGGTAACTTATAAAGGACACTTCCTTCCGGCGAGCAATCAGTTAATGCACCCAAGTACCCTAGGCAGTCCCTTATTTAGTGATTAAAATCAGTATCCTCTTACCAGAGTGCTCTGTGGATAGACTGCTGTGTCTACTCGGGGATTTGGTTCCCTCAGGAACGTTGACAGTTATGCCAAAGCTGTTAGCCAGGCTACCGCTGGCTGAGGAGATGGTGCTGTCGGAGCCCAGTGAGGTGTTGGATTGGGTCAGGGAGGACTTGTGGAGCTTGTTCTTGAAGAAACTGCCCTTGCCTTTGGATTTCTTGCGCCCTAGCTCATAGTCCTCCTCCATGTCGAGGGCCCCTGTGCTGCTGGGGATGATAGCAGAAGCAGATTCCAAGTCGTATTTCTTCTTCCCCTTCATTTTGTCCTTCAGCTTTCCAAAGGGCGACCGGGGCTTGTCTTTCATGGAAAGGTCGAACATGCTGGCCGTCAGGTTGTTGCGGGTAAACTGGATGGTGACCTGGATCTCTCCTCGCTCCTTCTCCTTTTTCCCGGCCTTGGAATGTAGCTTGTGCCACCTGGAATTTGAGAGAAAAGGGGAGAAGAGCCTGTTATTTCCAAGAACAATGACTGAGCCAGAAAGGACTGAGCTCAGAGGGAAAGGCCTAAGGCAAGAGAGAGAAGGAAAACAGAACCGATCAGGTCCACGCGGGTGCTCAGGGAATTAGCTGACATACTGCACAAGGGAGAGCACCTAGTCACTAAGACAATGCAAACAGTCTGCTCTTCAAATTATTTCATTTGCTGCTTCTCATAAGCCAGGGAACCCTGGTGATGGAGGCTTAGCTGCCATCAGTTTTGTTACATTCCTCAGAGCGGACGCTGGGGGTTCTCCTTGGAGCGGGTGTGGTCCGAGCTCACTCCCAGGACACAATCTGCACTTCTACAGCACCCTGTGTCCAAGAAACTTGGAGCACTGGACAAGATAGTGAATTAATTCTCTCCACCCTCCTCATGAGGTGAGGCAAGTTTTAGGATCCCCATTCCAAAAATGGAGACGCAGAGACCCAGAGAGGAAAAGTGACTACCCCAAGGTCATATGGCAACTAGCTGGCAGAGATGAGAAGAGAACACAGGTCTCCTGACCCCCAGCCCTGGACCTTCTCTCCACAAAGGACTGAAATTCCATCCCAAAGCCAGAGGGTGGATCCCTGTTGAAACAGCTTAGGTCGTCTGGTGAGAGGAAGCCAAGCTCTCTGGACAACTGGCTTGTGGTATCTCCTTCCACCCATGCTCTGGCTCCCTCCTCCTGCTTTAGGTATCTCCTCCCCCACACTTCCCAGCTGCTACTACCCTACCCGGTGTCGACTTCTCCACCACTCCAGGCTAATAAAGAGAAAGGCCTAATTTTTAAGGACCATGTTTTACTGCAAAGTGCCTAGGATTCTCTTCAGGCCTACACGTTGTATGAACACAGTGTGCCGTTACCTTACGCCAGCTTTGCTTGCTGTCTGGCTAGCTAAGTGTTCTAATGGACCACCGACCTTACGCATGAAGGTCAGAAGTTCCTTGTTTATATGAAGATCTCCGAGGCACAGGCTCCCAGATCACACACAGACAGGACACACAACAGCTTTGATCTGATAAGGGCAGCAGGCCAGAGCCCAGTAGGTACAAGCGCAAGGATTTCCTCCAGACGCTAATGGAGGCTAATTGTAGACAAGGGGCTCTACATAGGATGTTGTGGGATTCCACATGAGACTACAAAAGGCTGATAGACAAGAAACTCGCTGGCAGGCCTCCCACCTCAACCAAAGCTCGGTCACCACCAGGGACAAAGACGCTTCAAAGAGAACGTTACAAGCTTTCTGACAATGTCTGAGCCAGTCCAGAATCCGGCTCTCCCCGCTATGGGACAGTGTGTCCCTCAGGGCTCATGTGGGGTCAGTGGGTTGATGAGATTCATATATGCACACAACTCAGGGCATGAAGGTGCCATTTGTAAACAGACATTTTACCGATGCATGGCATATTCCTACGTTCAGTTCTCACCCTACTTCCACTAAGTAACTTGTCCACATTAAGACAAATTACCCTCCATAGTTATACTACATGTGCATTCCAGAGGAAGGCCCTAACTGATCATGTTTTAAAAATTACTAGTCTGTTAACATAGAATAGAATCACAGAAGATTAGAGTTGGAAGAGACCTCTAAGGATGGAGCCAAGCCGGGCCTTAAAAACCTCTAAGGATGGAGATTCTACCACCTCCCTAGGTAACCCATTCCAGAGCTTCCACCACCCTCCTAGGGAAATAGTCTTTCCTAATATCCAACCTAGATCTCCACGAACTTGCTGAGGGTGCAATCCATCTTATCATCCCATCAAACAGACAAGATGGATGAGGTAATATCTTTTATTGGACCAAGTTCTATTGGTGAGAGAGAACAGAAAATAAAAGATATTACCTCACCCAGCTTGTGTCTCTAATATCCTGGGACCAACATGACTACAACTACACTGCAAAGTCAATTAATACCTTCTAAAAGAAGATTGTGGTTAAAAGGAGAAGGGCTTGGAAATTGAAACTTAAGGCTCGACTTGAAGAGCAGATGGGCCCCCCCGTGCCCAAACTAACTGATTAGCTCTCCCAACCTGCATGCCCTGTGCCTGAATTTGAATTTGCCCTAAGGAGTGTCTATTAGAAAGGAAGAAGGTAGAAAAAAAACATTGTGGTATGGGAAAGGCAGGATAGCTGCATGGTCCAAGCACATATCTGGAAGCCAAAAGTTTCTTTATTCCAATCCTGGCTCCACTGCACATACCCCGCCCCCTTGGGCGAGGATGAGAGAAGAAACAGGTGACAGATGTGAAGTGCACGTACCACACTACTGGACGGTGCTCAGATACTATGGAACCTACATGCAACGGGGACCTTAATCCCTGTCTCCTGGGGAAAATCTCTTGCAGTATCCATTAGGCTGCAAGTTCCTTAGAGCAGGGACCAGTCTGTGTGTGTTTGCACAGCATCTAGTTCAACAGAAGCCAGTCCTAAACTGCAGAGCAAGAACAGACCAACCACTACTGCCCCAGCCACTGTCTCCATTTCCCATCCTAAACTGCTGTGGAGGGTATCTGGGTGGCCCCACAGATGGCTGAATTTCAACAGCATTTGAAATGATTCCTATGCAGTTTGTAAAGCTTTCTGGGATTCCTGGGGATGAAAGATGCCATGGCGCCCTTAAGGCCACTACCCCAATATCGCCTTCAAATCCCTCCAGCCAGCCTGACAATGACAGTGGGGTAGAGGGAGAAACTGGTGTTTCTAGGGTTAAACCCTCACAACTCAGAGCCATCCTGCTGCCAGCCTGATCGAATTACCTTCCCCCTTTCTCCTACCAGCTGGTCCTCCCTTGGGTCTGGTTTCAAAATCAGATGAGAATGTCTTTTGGGCAGGCCCTTGTCTTTGTGCGTCTGTGCAGCACCCAGCACCATGCGGCCGTGACCCCAAGCACAGCATCTGAGTGCTACCATAATACAAAGAAATTAACAGAAACTTATCGGGTGACCAGATGTCCCGATTTTATAGCGATCGTCCTGATTTTTGGGTCTCTCTCTTATATAGGCTCCTATTATCCCCCACGCCCTGTCCCGATTTTACACGCTTGCTGTCTGGTCACCCTAGAAACTTGGCATCTCTGTCAAGTGACTGGCTAGTTTCAGAGCCCACCTGGAACATTTTCCCAGGTCACATCGCCAACACGGCACCATCTGCATTGGGACAGCTGCAGAACACCTGGCCCCGCAGGGCTGCCTTTTCACACCTGGGAGAGGGGGAACGCTCCTTCAGCCCAGCCCAGCTTTGGCCTTGACGCTCTGAGCACTGCCAACTTTCGCTGATTTCAATGGGAGCAGCTCAGGACCAGGCCTCATCTGCCCTTGGCGTCCAAACAAGGATACCTACAGACTCGTGGTCGGTGCCTTCCTGGATGGATACCGCCAAGAACAGCAGCTCTGCAATGCTGCTTAGGAAAACTATCCCAGCAAGCAGGAGGAAAGTGCTGTGAACACACCTACTTCCCTCCAAGAAGTCCTGCAGCTAAAGTGTCTCCACGCCAGCTCCATGGAGGGTTTATGCAGCATAATTTCCTCCGGGGGCACTTCAGGAGCATAAGACAACAAGACACCACCCTGCGTGTCAGACACATTGCTTTGTTCTAGCCATATCACCTCCTGTTGGTCAGATTACAGGGAAGGTACCTACAGACATGCAGCATCCATGCCCAGTGTATTCAGGAGCACATCCTGCAAACCAAATAAGATCCCACGCTCTGCAATAAGTCACAGGCACCACCCCTCCCTGCACCACAGTGCCCCATCAATTTGAATTTCACAGCTAGGTATACACAACTTTGGCAGTTCAGCTTTCCTGTTAAAACAGGACAATAAGCAGCCATTTATTGATATTTTTATGCAAACAAAAATCTGGTCAGTCTTTCAAACCTAAAATACAAGCAGGGCCCCCCTGCGCCATTCCTGCGGGGTGTATACCACACAGTGACATCAGCAAGTGACAGGACAACCTGTCAGGGCTATGACAACTCAGGTCCCAGCACCTGCAAACCCTCTAAGGGAGGCTGCCAGTGAAATGTATGCAGTAGGACATGAGCTGTTAATGTGAATGTAAAGCTTTACTATAAATGCTCGGAGTAGAGATCATAGTATCTGGTCTGTGTTTTGCTTAAGGCTGGGTAAGGTTACTCAAAGCAGTATGAAAAAACAGAGGGAAAGAATCTCTCTGCACCGCTTCTGATCACATCGTAGGGTGGGAAGGGACCTCAAGAGACCATCTAGTCCAGCCCCACTCCACGAAGCAGGAATAAATAAGTTAGATCCTCCCTTGTCCAACCTGCTCCTAAAAACTTCCAATGACTGGGACTCCAAAACCTCCTTAGGTAACTCGTTCCAAGTGCTTAATTATCCCTATAGCTAAAAGCTTTCCCCAATATGTAACCCAGATTCCCCTTGTGGCCATTATTTCTTCCCCTGCCCTCAGTGGATCTGGAGAACAACTGATCACAGTCCTCTTCGTAACAAGATTTTACACAGTTGAAGACTGATGGCGGCAACTGCAGCTTGCCCACTGCCTTCAGCATCTTGGGCAAAGTGAAGGAGACCTGCCTTTGAAAAACAAACATGTCTGTAAGTCTGCCAGTGCTGCAAAAGTAAATGTGAGACAAGTGGACCAGCACTTGAATGAGACCAAACTAAGAGGTTGCAGAAGTGCTGCAAATTGGTTAGGCTACAATCTTCTAGCTTGACATTTGTCCAATGCCAACAGCATTTTATTAAGGAGGCTGTGTTGCTGATGGCTCTGTCTTTTCAGAGGAAATCCAGAGAGGTTCTGATGACCATTTAAGTGGTGCAATGATATCTTCAAAGAGATGATGGTAAACAAATTGCTGGTCCCACGCCGAACTCCGTTCAGTCCCTCAGTCTTTCTTGCAGTTGAGGTGGATGAAGCATTCTTCACGTCCTGCATGGCTGCTGTTAGACCATTGCCGTGTTCCACCCAAGAGGTGGCTGAGTTTCAGTGGTGGTGGCAGTTAATCCCCTACCTAGCTCACAAGTGTGTTAGGTTGAGAGTAATTCATAGTAAGAGAGACATAAGACCAGCCGTACTGGGTCAGACCAAAGGTCCATCTAGCCCAGTCTCCTGTCTTCCGACAGCAGTCAATGCCAGGTGACCCAGAGGGAATGAACAGAACAGAGAATTACCAAGTGATCCATCCCCTGTCACCCATTCCCAGCTTCTGGCAAACAGAGATTAGGGACACCATCCCTGCCCATCCTGGCTAATACCCATTGATGGACCCATCCTCCATCAATGGCTGGACCCACTATAGACATGAGTAGCAGAACTGAGAGATGAGTTTCTGGAACCTGCATCTCCTGCAATGGCATGGAGGGAAAGCATTTAGACCCTCTCCTCCCATCCCCAGCCCACCTATCCCCAACAAGGATACATGTGATTCCTCCCTCCCGCCCCACCAACTGCCAGCAACATTTCTCCCCGGGCTGCTGGCTGCTACATCAGAAAGAGAGGCAGTGAAATCCCCAGAGATGTGCTAATGATGGAAGTCAGCACAAACCACCCACTTGCAAAAGATATCCCCCCTCCGCACCCTTGGACATATCCAGAGAAATGCAGAGTCACCAGGGCTTATACTACAGCTGGGCCTCCAGTTGTACGTACAGAGTAAGTGAGAAGTCACTGGACCAAGTCTATCCCCACTACTCGGATGGCTCCAGCCACTGCAGGCTCTGCAAGCAGATAACGCACCAGAGAGCCAAGCGAGCACAATGCCATCTGGCACCGCTGCCCTGCATCGCTCTGCCCCATCTCCTCACCCTCCATTTAAAATCTCAGCTGAAATATCTTGCTGCAGCTGGTGCCTTCTAGAAGAAGAGGGGAATTCATCTTTATTTTACTGCAAAACATTCTGAGATACAGGACAGAGAGCACCATGCAAAACATGATGTGTCCTATCAGAGAATTCTGGAGAAAAGCAAGGAGGAGTCTTGTAACTATTACTTCATTATTTTAATCATGTGTGAGCAGAGGAGCTTCCTCTATTATAAAGGCAAGTTTACCACCACCACCACCACCTAATTACATAGCATGTCTCACACATATAGATCTTGAGTATTTTATAGGTCAACATAATTATCCCCATTTTACAGATCAGGAAATAGAGGCAGAGAGGTGCAGTGACTTGGCCAATGCCACAGTGAGGAAACTGGGCATAGAACCCAGGAGTCCTGACTCCCCACTTATCAAAGGAAGCCTCACTGGTAAAATTTAAGATACAAGTGAAATATGTGTCTGCATGAAATAATACAAGAATGTATTTGGGAGAGTCATGTAAGTTTCTAATTTTATGCCACAGACTGAAGTAAAATTACCTGGTTAAAATGTAACTGAGCTGCATTTTGACCTTATGGGGGCAGAAATGCAAATTGAGCCTACAGCCTCAAAACATCAGCCCTGTATTTTCCTTAACATCTGCTGACTCTGCTCAAAAGGCGCAAGCATCAGAGAGAGCTCATGGGCATAACGAGGCCAGGAAGGGGGTCGCTACACAGGAAGGGGCGCTCCTGTCTTTCAACAATGGGGAGGCTGCACAGGCGCTAAGCTGCAGGCTTGGATAGGGCTCGGATGGTCTCAGCAAGGTGTGGCTGGTTTTCCTGATGCAATGGTAAAAACCAGCTGCCTACCCTATACGGGTATTTCCAAGCATAGGAGAGGCTTCCAATTACATACTTAGGGGCTACTGAACATGTAAAGCATCGTTGCTCCCTAGCACATTAGCAGCAAGTTAACAGGCATTCAGTGCCTTTATTCACAGGAGACTGATTTGATCTCCCTTAACAACCAGGACCAGGCTGACTAGTAAATTGGAGCACAATGCAGCCTTCTCCCCTAGGGCACTGGTCACTCCTCATTTGCCCTTAGGTACCAGTCCACGAAGAACCAGACTACTTCACAAAGAAACCCAGGTGGCTGCCTTGCTGCAGCTCAGAGGAGGTCAAATGACTAGACATGCTGAGAGTCTGAGCTGCCATCTCCTGCCTAGAGGGGCTTCCAGCTCAGAGACCCAGGGATACTGGCAAGGCCGTGCTGACGGGCCTGCACTAGCGTTACCCATGCTGTACCTGTTCTTTGGCTTCAGCCTCTGGGGCTGCCTATTTGCAGCAGCGCTAAGATTCACTTCAAGACTCAGCCATAACAGTGAAACACTTTGCTAACAGAGGGCGAGCGTGCGTCTTCCCCTCAAACGCCTGTCATGCTACATTACAAGCAGGTAGTCTGGCCCATGGCTGTAACGAGCATGACACCCAGCAGCTAACATCCTTGAAAGGCATGTGGGGTAATGGCCCACGAATGGCAGACTCCCACGTGGCTGCAATCCTGCCACGACAGGGTGGTAAGCAACTCGCCAAAAGCAAAATGTGTGCCAATAAAAAATTAAATCTGCTGAAGAGGCTATTTAAATACCACAAAACCCACCAGCCTCGGGGAGCACCGAAGAGGGAAACGGTCCAGGCATCCATAACACAGGGGATCACGCTTAATCCCTGTCTGAAATCAGACGACTCGCTGATCGACCGTTAAGGCCAGAGCTCCCAGCTACCTGTTCTATAGCACTGTGTGCTAGGCACCTCTCAGATAAGGTATCAAGCATCCGTCCCTGACTCAAAGAGCATTTGTTCATAGTGGATATTAACGTTCAGTCTATACCAACCAGGCCTCGCTCAGAGCCACAGGCTACTTAGGCTCTGAGCAGCTTCCTGTCTCACGCCTTGCCAGCTACGACATCATAGGATAGAATAGCCTTATTTTAAAGGGGCATTCCTCCTTCCACTGCTGAGAAGCTGTAAGTATGGGTTCAGGGAAAGCTCCTGGTTTCTGGACTGTTTGGACCCTTACAGGGAAGTGTATCAGAGGCAAAGCGGAGATCCCCAGACACAATCCGGGTACCCTGAAAAGACTTTTGGGCAACTGGCTCTTTAATACATCACTGCCACCAGCTGGAATTACAAACCATGACCCACCTGTACATGTATTATTTATCTACTTTAACCTTGTAATAACTCGTTTCCTTTTCTTAGCTAATAAACCTTTAGTTCATTTACTATAGATTGGTTATCAGCATGGTCTTTGGTGTAAGTTCTGGAGTACCAACTGATCTGAGGTAAGTGACTTGTACCTTGGGACTGGGAGCAACCTGGTGTGGTGTGATTGCTGGTGTAAGCAACCATTGTCACAAAAGCCCAGTTGTCTGGGTGGCAAGATTGACTGGAGTGTCTAACGCAGGGTTGGGCAAACTTTTTGGCCCGAGGGCCACATCTGGGTATGGAAATTGTATGGGGAGGGGCGTCATGAATGCTCACAAAACTGGGGATTGAGATAGGGGGGGTGAGGTCTCCAGCTGGGGGTGTGGGCTCAGGGGTGAGGATGAGGGGTTGGGTGTGCAGGAGGATGCTCCAGAATGGGAGGGGGCTCCGGGCTGGGGCAGGGGGTTGGGGCACAGGAGAGGGTCACGGGTACAGGGTCCGGGCAGCGTTTACCTCAAGCAGCTCCCAGAAGCAGTGGCATGTCCCTCCTCTGTTTCCTATGTGGAGGCACAGCCAGGAGCCTCTGCGCGCTGCCCCATCTTCAGGTACCGTCCCTGCAGCTCCCATTGGCCATGGCTCCCAGCATAGGCGCCGACTCCGTGGGTGCTCCAGGGCTGGAGCACCCACAGGGAAAAAAATTGGTGGGTGCTCTGCACCCACTGGCAGCTCCCCACCCCAGCCCAGGTCATCTCCGCTTCCACCTTCCCTGCTTCTCCCCCTAGCTCCCAGTGCTTGCCCCTGCGAAACAGTTGTTTCACGGCGGCAAGTGCTGCGAGGGAGGGGGGAAAAGGGGGAACACGGCGTGCTTGGGGAAGAGGCAGAGCTGGGGCGGGGATTTGGGGAAGGAGTCCAATAGGGGAAGGAAGGGAGCAGAGACTTTGGGGAACAGGTTGGAATGGGGGCAGGGCAGGGCAGGGGCAGAATCGGGGCAGGGCTGGGGGGGAGGAATCTAGTACCCACCGCGCGGGGAAAAGTTGGTGCGGAGGCAGCGCTTGAGGAGGGGGTAACATGTGGAGCCCCCTGGCTGCTCCTACGTGTAGGAGCTAGAGGGGGAACATGCCCCTGCTTCCAGGAGCCACATGGAGTAGGGCAAGCCCTCAACCCCGCTCCCCGGCTGGAGCACCGGAACAAGGCAAGCCCCAGTTCCTGCTCCCTGCTGGGAGCTCGAGGACAAAATTAAAACATCTGAAGGGCCGCATGCGACTCCCAGGCTGTAGTTTGCCCACCCCTGGTCTAAGGGGACTGTCTATGACTCCATGGTAAGACTGCGATAATGATCCAGAGGTTCACATGTTACTGGCTTGGTGACATCCAATCACAGAACACACCGCCAGTTTGGGGCGTTTGCCCTATTTTCTGACAGTCAGCCCTGAGGTAGCCACTCACAGCTGTGAGCCACTCCAGACAGCGTGAGAGGTGGCTCCATGCAACAGAGGTTAGCGCACTGACTTGGATACATCAATGCCCATAAGGATGAGAGGGACCAGCCCCTGATGGATATGTAAAGCACACAGCAACTGAGTCAGGACTACTCTCCCTACCCCTCACCTTCTCCATTCAAAACATATTCCAGAGTTAGTCAAGAAATTCTTTGGCGTCACTGTCTGCGTGGCTCTAAAGGGATAGTCAGTGAAGACCATACCTGGTATCGGAAATGCAGGTAGGATTGTGATTGTATTTATCGACCCCTCAAACTGCTGCGGAAATGTTTCACCCACCTCTAGGACAAAAAAACTTTATCACATATGGTTTAGTTAGGGGACTGAGCATGTGGTTTGGAGGCAGGATACCCTGGTACCATTCCTGACTTGGATATTCTCCTGCAGTGCGGCATCCTTTAGGCACGCTACTTAATATCACACTTGAAAGATGGATAATTATTCCACTTTGTTACAGTGCTTTTGGACTGAAACCCCATACCTTATAGTGCAGTGGGCACCCCAGCTGTACACACTTCTTTGCATGGTCAACTTTAAAATCCATTGCTTAGATATTAAAATACTAGAGGTGCTTTCTGTGGCAGATGGTCCCTTTAAAGAGATCAATATCACAAGGCAACTGTTAATTGGGAGTCACATCTGGCTTGTCTTATTGCATGGGAGACTATCTCAGTGGGTGAAAGAAACAATAACTGCACAAACATTCCAGTGTAATATCAGCCGTATCAGAGGCCCCATCGCTGAACAGGCTGCAAACCAATCCAATTTTTGACCCCATTAAAGCCACCATAAAACACAATGCTACAGTATAGTCCAAAATACATCTTACAGGAGTGTGACATGGGTATCTGGGGTAGTTTGCCAAATGTTGCTCTTTGTTCCGACATAAGGTCAAGTCTGAAAGCTCAAAGTTATACACATCATGTTGTGCTGATCACTTCCAGAACACGACAGGCTGGGGATTGGAAGCAGAAAAACAAGAAGCCACAGAACTGTAAGCCCCAGAAGGAGCAGTCTTATTTGCAAAGCTGCTACAAGCAAAGCAGCAGAGTGTGTGCTTACACCTACTCAGACAGCTAGTTATAGCCTCAGCTCTGCCACAGACCTCTTGTGACCTTGGGCAAGTCACTTAATCACCGATTTAGTTTGCCCCTTCATAAACTACATAGAATTCTGACTACCTCATAAGGAAGTTAGTGTCTTTGAAAGATTTCAGATGCTCTGAGATATTGCTATGAAAGTCATTAAGTATGAAGTAGCATAATTAGCATCATGTTGAAACAGACACACACCCTCACCTACAAATTTCACTAACCTATTTTTAAACAGCCACTGCCAAGTTCAGTCAAAAAAATTGCAGTCAGAAGATGTAATCCCATTAGATCCCACAAGCTAAGAAGGATCAAACTGGTCCAGTACTTGCTATAGTGAGGTCTTCCATCCAACTAGTATCAATTCAGTCCTGAGTTCAAATCCACAGCAAGACACTAGAGGTGGTGCTGTATGGGAAATTTTTACAGAAAGTCTAAGTCTCAACATTTTGTTTTCGCATTTTATTTGGACTTTACAAAAAGTTGCTCGCTCTCAAATTACCTTCATTTGAGCAAAAAGATTAATTTTCAAACTATTAAATTCTGTTTTGAGAAGTCAGGAGGAAATCTGAAAGCTTTATAGCACACACACATTTGCTGGGACCTTCAGGAAGATAGGGTAGACCAATTCTTACTGCCAAAGTTTTGCACAAAGAAGTCAAGACATTTCCAGGCATAAAATTGCAAATATGTTCCCCAGCGTTTCATGGGGAAAAAACATATCCCAACTGTATCATGTATCAGTTCGTTACAAGCTATTTAGAGAAAGAACAAAATCACCAAGAAAGGAGCGAAATTTAGAACAGTCCCAGGGTGTAACCAGAAGTAATGGAATGAAGAAAAGGGAAGGAATTTCAGCTGAATATCGAGAAACTATTAGGTTCCTGATTGGGAGATCATCAAGCCATGGAACGTGACCCCAAGGGAAAGAGTGGAAGCCCATTGTTTGAGAAATTTAAAAGCTAGACTGGACAAAGCCCTAGAAAATTATCCGTAAGGAACCATCCTGTACTGGCCAAGGGAAATGCACTAGATCAGTGTTTCTCAACGACCAGTCTGTGGACCGGCAAGGATTCCTGAGATCTCCCTGACACAGTTTAGGAAGGCAGCGAGCCAATCCCTAGTATCAGAAAGGTTGAGCAACATTACATTAGATGACTAGGCACAGTAGAGAAAAAAATATTAGTTTGGTGAAGGATCAGGTCCAGCATTTAGGATTCGTGTGAGATCTATAGAAGTCAGGTATATTTCACCACCACAGGACCAGTCTGACAGAACAGCAGCTATCTCAACACACAGGGCAGCCTACACCAAAAGGAAGCAAACTGACCAATGCCTCCTTTCTACTGATAGGATGTTTGCAAAGATTTTTTTTTTTTAAAAAAAGCCACAGTTACGGAAAGCCCCTGTGGAAAGAGAACTTGCAAGGGGACTACACCCTTTCCAGGCTGGCAGCAAAGAAGTTGATGTAGCGTCAACAAGATTTAAAGAAGTGCTGGCCCCAGGGCAGACAGCCCTCCTGTTATCAAAGCACAACGCTCTGGCTGTGCAACAAAAATACCTTCACTAATTAAACTTAGTGGAGGGAGGTGCCAGGAGATCTGGGGTCTATTCCCAGCTTTGCCACTGCTCTGACGCATGACCCCGAGCAAGTCACTTTACCTCTGTGACTCAGTTTCCTAGGTTTACCACCCTCTCGTGCACCTCCAGATCTGCAGCTGCAATGCGCTGTGTTAGAGGCGGGGTGAGGATGGTGAGAGTTTAGAGGTAATCTGAAGGTTTTCTTCAATTGTGATTTTTCAGTGCACAGAAGTTGGTGCTGGGGATTATGTTATGCAAAGTCTTCAGTTCGGATAGCACTTGACACATGGGCACACACTAGTTCAAGGAACCCTCCCAACAGCCCAGGGAGGGAGCAGTGTTCTTGTGGCCATTTTAGGCATAGGGGCAGATCACAGTTTCCCCAGGCCCATGCAGCAGGGCCAGGATTATGGAATCTCAGGAATTCCTGGCTTCCAGTCCCAGGACTCTCTTTGGGAGGTGGAGCACTCTCACTAAGTGCAAGATCACCCAGTGCAAGCCACACAGCCAGCGCAGGACTTAATTCCCCATCTATTCTCCAGCAACTCCTCTGGTCTAATTTTAAAGTGACAACCAACAAGGCTCCCAGCATTTTCTGTGGGAGGCTGTTCCGCAGCTCTATACACTTCACTATGTCCACAGATCTTTAGTTGTCATTTAGCGGAGAGCTCTTAATGTCTCCTAATTCAGGGCCTCTGACTCATCACCCAGTGACACAACGGGAAAAGCTCTCAGTGAGTTCCGCAGGAACAAGGCTGGGGCTTCAGTCAACCGACTGGATCGCCGTAATCATTTCCATTGCTCTTCCTCTGCACTCTTGATTCAATGCCCCTCCTTTGTGGATACATGCACTCCCTGCCCATCCATTGCTGCGAGCAGGCTACACAAGTGCCCTGTCTCTCCAGAGTTCCAGTCTTGGAACAGATTTGGATCAAATTCCTGCAGGTTAGAATCCCTCCCACACAGTGCTTGTGCTGGCAAATAACGGAGCAGGGGTGAGAATGTATTAGAGAAATAACCACACCCTGCATGGAGCTTGCAGATGTACACAGAGCCCTAAAACTGCTCAGTTTGATGCCAACAAGCTATTAAGAAACCAGTGACAGGTGACTCAGGCAGATTCTTTCCATTAAGAGGGTGGTGGAAACACTGTTTGGAATAAACTGCAGCCAAAGCAAATAATTTTTATTAGCCTGTAGCTCAGTTGAGAGCAGGAACTGGAATAAGTGCAGACAAATGGAAAGGATGCAGCAAACAAAGGCAGAGGAATGGTGGATTGATTAGTTTTACAACGTCAGGAAAAGAATTAACAAGTAATTTTTAAATATTACCTCATATAAAGAGATTAGATGTGTCAGCTTGAGGGGAAACAGACTATAAGAAAGAACCTAATATCCTGTTAAAATATGACTCATTGCTAACTGGATAGTAACAAGTTATCTTCTCCCATTGTGTCTCTTATATTATGGTCCTCTAAAATTAATCTGAGATCAGATGAAGGTATTTTTGAAACTCAAACAAGAGGCATGTTTTTACAAAATATCAATATAGCCCTAGCAAAACAACTGCTCTAGCTATCAAAGAAGGGCACTTGTCATTAATGAGACTTATACACATTTAATAATCTACTATTTACCCGTAAACAGTAGATTATGAAATAAACTGACAATTTCAGAGGTAAAACCTGGCTTGCATCCCAACGACTAGCAGACATATTTAAAAAAGGCAGCGTTAAGTCAAATACGGCTCAAACTTCAGCCTTAAGGTTTTTTTAAAAGCTTCCATTAATACCTAAGATGAATGGAAATGCCTTCGTTTAGTTTAGAAAGATTTTGGAAGAGGGAACGTCTCCCTATACACTTCCTCTCCCACTGGTAAGGATTAATCCTGCAAGAAGGAACTGGTGCATCTGAGCATTGTGTATAAGTGCTCTGTAAACGGCTGGCACCCTGCGAATGACAAGTGTTAAACATTTCCATGCCTTTTTACAAAATTCCAGTGGAAACAGTTCTTGAGCAAACACTTCTGTAGAGCGTTTGCAACCAGGACGCTACAGAATCCTGCTAGAGAATCTAAAGGAGACACTAACTCGAGGGGTGTGAACCTGGCAGGTCTCTGTTTCTGGGATCAGTACAGATTTCCTGGCCTACAGCAGCAAAGATAAAAGCAGGGGTACTGCACAACTGTCTCATTTTCACAAGAGCCTTTTCATTACTACTTTGTCCTCTCGCTCACCCCTCCTCCCACCTCTTTTGTCCATTTCTTCTCCCTTTGGCATCTTTTCAATTGGAGATTGTGAGCTCTCTAGGGTAGGGCCGGTGGGTGTGTTTGTGCAGCGCCTAGCACAGTGGAGCCCTAATCCCCAACTGGGGCATCTAAGAGCCACTGCAATGTAAAAATAAAGCGGATGTTTTTCAAGACCATCCACCCCTCCCTCCTGCCAGAAACCGGAATCCACACACAGAGCTCTGAATTCGGGTTGATTTGAAATGCTGCAGTGGAAGGATCTTCTAAGGCCAGCGTAGGTTCTGCGAGTCAGCGCTTGACTGAGATTTGCATGGCCCAACAAACAGCTCAGGTGGTGCAAGCTACGTGGTTCATTCATCTTTTCAGGACATTTATCAGCACGTCCAGCAGCATTCCCCGCAACACGCGCCCACCCCTTTAATAGTTTGCTTCACACAAAATCTAATCTCGTCCCTCACTTCCCTTCACACTCACTCGCGCCCAACTCATGTGCCACCCTCCCCAGCACCACCACCTATGTCACCTCCCACGCATCTCTCCACGGCTCTTATTCCTCTACCCCGCTACGCCTAGAGCAACTTCCTCACCCACCACAACAAGCAACCCCACAAGTTCCCTCATCACCACCACTCATCCCTGCCCTGTGCCTTGACCTAGCCCTCGATGCTGTCATCACCTTGGAAAGCACAGAAGCCACCCAGACAGGACCCAATTCACACCAAGTTGGTGTGCCAGCCTCTCTCTACCCTTGTCTGCATTTGGTCCTAGTTTAGATTAAAAGTTCCCTGCCCCTCTTTTTGCAGAGCACCATCCCCACGTGGCATCACAGAAACGAATAAAGACACCTCCAAGGGACCTGCAGACACAAGGTGTTGATAAGACACGGAGCCTCCAGGATGAAGTCAATGATTCCTGGGTAAGGCTGGGACATCGTGACACCAGGAGCTGTTCAGAGGCCAACAGTCTCTCCTGTTCAAGTTGTTACATGCTGTCCCACACCTTCATGTCCCAGTGCTCTAACCCTGGTGCAAGTGTTAGGGGACAGATGCCAGGATCACAAGCGGGCTTCCTGCTTGACAGTGAGAGACTGAACAGGTTGCAGACCCCGAACTCGCCTCTCTTCCGCAGGCCTGGCCCAGCCAGTGCAGGGCTCCATAGGACAAGCTGCGAGCGCCGTACCTGCTTGACAGGTAGAGGTCTTAAGCATCTGATAACCAAGCTGCTCTCCTCATCTCTCTCCAGTGGTCTCATTGCACGTTGTGAGAGGTCCATTCTCTACCACAAATGAGGTCTGCCATGAATTAACATCAGGAGTGGGACACATTGAATCTGATCAGTGCTGGGTTTATGCAGGATGTGATTTGGGCTTCTACTCAAGCCACATGCCTCACCCTAAGGAGTTCAGCCAGGAAGCAGGCTTCCCCCACCCCTACAGATCAGTCTCCCACATCTCCACAGTGGAAGGCTCCAAACCTTGCACTCTTGAGAATGAGGATGCTTTTAATTTTCAGTGACAAGCCATTTCCAGCAGGAATCAACTGCTCCCATGACCTACAGGTGTCCTCTCCTCCCTGCTGCAAACAGGGCACTGCCTATGAAGTTGCTACAGCTTCTTGAGGTGACAGCCGCCACCATTTGCTCCTGGCCCTGTCCTCTCCACCCACCCCACGCCTCCCCCCAGTGTGTGGTGCCCAGATGAGTGTCCTGAAAGTTTACTCTGCAAGGGATCCCCCCCACCACTTGGAAAGGGCGCGTGAAGTCTTGCCAGGTGAGTGGCCAGTTTCCCTTCCATGCTGCAGACCATTGAGATGGACACAGCGGAAACCGAGCCAATCAATGTTCAAAACCCCCATGTGCCCAGATTAGCCATCCCAGGATGGGGTTCGGGAGTTACCAGCTTCCCCCCAAAAAGTCTCCCCACATGGCAGGGAGAGCTCAGGAGCGAGCAGGGAGAAAACCTGGGTCCAAAACAAGTTTGTGGAGGCAAGTTTATATATCCCACCGTGTACCCTCATTTGCTGGGCATACAGACTAAACCAGACGCACTCTGGGATGAAGTCCCACTGCTACAGGCAGTGTTACCAACACAACACAGCTCTGTCAGTTAGCCGGCCACACTAGTTAGCTGGCAGTTAGCTGGCCATGCTTCGTCCACCTTCTGGGACCATTAGTTGCCTCCCCGTCAGCACCTTCCCTAATGTCTTGGGGAGAGTGGAGCACAGGCAGTCGTTAAAAACCAAAGCCAGACAGTCTCTGAAGTTCCTGTCGGAGCCTGGGAAACAGCATGTTTGCCATCAGCCAGACAGCAGAGCTACCCACACCTGCGCTGCACTCCTTCTGCTCGCCTCCCAGGAATCCAATCCCTGCAACTTTTGAAAACCAGTCCTGGCTTGAACCTTTCCCAGGGCAAACAGCTGCCAAGTGAGACCAGCAACTGAACCCTTAGGGACTAAGCTTATGTCCAAATTCCCCTTGGTTCCATCCATGCGCACTGGGCCCATGCTAATCCCCTTCTTCACTGGGACGTGCAGTCTGGGAAAGTCATTCTTTGTTCACAGCCCTCTGCCCCCTTTGCTGGCTTGAAGCTCTGTATAACCACAAAGCTGGCCCAGTGGGTGACCCTCCCCCAAAATACCCCACAGGGCAGCCTTCTGCAGCGCAACACAGGAGCTTAATTAAAGCCAGTGTGAGGACCTGTCAAAGCTCGTTTCCCTCACACGGGAAACGGCTGGTTCCACCAGGCTGAACAAAGAGCCAGCAAAAGAATATGCGAGGCCCAGGAATGAGGGGGAATGCAGCTGTTGGGAAGTTTCCCTGACCCAGAGCAAGGCCAGGCTGGAGGGTTCTCAGCTGACTGCTTTGACCCACGCAGATCCCTTATCGGAAGGGCTCCAAGGGTGCCCATGATGCCTCCTAAGTGTGCTCACTGCCATGTACTTTGGCCAAACCGGACAGTCTCTACGCAAAAGAATAAACGGATACAAATCTGACATCAGGAATCATAACATCAAAACCCAGGAGAACACTTCAACCTCTCTGGTCACTCAATAACAGACCTAAAAGTGGCAATTCTTCAACAAAAAACCTTCAAAAACCAGACTCCAGTGTGAAACTGCAGAACTGGAATTAATTTGCAAACTGGACACCATCAGATTAGGCCTGAATAAAGACTGGGAATGGTTGGGTCATTACAAAACCTAAACTTCATTCCCCATTAGTAATTTCTCCCTACTGTTACTCACACCTTCTTGTCAACTGTCTGTAATGGGCCACTCTCTTACCACTTCAGAAGTTATTTTTCCTCCCTTGGTATCCTGCTGTTAATTGATTTATCTCATTAGACTGACCTCACACTTGGTGGGGGTTGCCTTTACCCTTTCATGTATTTATACAATGAAAGGGCAGCAGGTCTTCCATTTTTCAGAGGAGAGAGACTTCTGCTGCCGCCTACCCTCCACCTCTCCCTCGGAAGCAGATGGCAATCTTGCTCCCTGGCTAGGAAGCTGGAGACTTGCTAGAAACAGACTCTCGTGGTTCCCCCCAGGATAAAATGATGCGAGCTCTCTGCCCCGGCCAACCCACTTCAGAGCCCGCACAGCTAAGAGAGAGGAGGGAAAAGAGAGAGAGAAGAATGCAAGCTGAAGGTGACAGGAGGCCTGTTCAATCACCCAGTTTGTCTCCCAAGGGAGTGGCTTTCCAACGACCAATCTATTGCTCTGCTTTGTAAGCGGCCCACACTCCATCTCACCCAGTCAACAGCCATTATTAGCACTGATCCAGAGTGCCACCCACTCCATTTGCAACCCCCTTCGAGCCCCACAGGATCACTGTCATCTAAACGAACAGGTGCAGCAATCCCACAACATACACCCAGCAGCTACAATGAAAGCCCATTTCCTGTCCAACCACTTCCGTTTTCCCAGCGATACACCTTGGCTGAACGTCAGTGGGAACAGCAGACTGCAGAACAGTGGGTAAAAGGCGGGTTTGGAGGGGAAATAAAAACAGAGCAGCCTCTATTCTGCACTTACTGCAGCTGGGATCTGCCAGAATAAGCTGTGATGTGCTGGGAAGAGATTTTCAGGGAAGGAAAACACACAGGCCCACTCTGACTGCATCAGATACAGAAAATCACAGCTCACGCGCACAGTCTGCTTCGGCGACTGCGACCTAAGCAAGCCCTGGTCAACACGACGACGTCACTCAGGGGCATGAATAACCCACACCCCTGAGCAATGTAGTTACACTGACCTAAGCGCTGGCATAGAGTGCGCTATGTTGGCAGGAGACCTTCGCTGTCTGGACATACCCTAGTCAGGGTCAGTTATGAGAACATAGGTGCTGACTCCGTGAGTGCTCTGGGGCTGGAGCACCCACGGGGAAAAATTGGTGGGTGCTCTGCACCCACTGGCAGCTCCCCAAGTCGCCCCAGCTCACCTCTGCCTCCACTTCACCTCCGCCCCTTAGTGCGCCACCGCATCCTGCTTCTACCCCCTCCCTCCCAGCACTTGTGGCGTGAAACAGCTGTTTCACGCAGCAAGAGCTGAGAGGGAGGGGGACGAGGAGGAAGAACGCAGCACACTCAGGGAAGAGGCGGGGCTGGGATTTGGGGAGGGATCCAATATGGGTAGGGAGGGGGCGGAGTTGGGGCAGGGACGAGCATCCACTGGTGCCAAGGAAAGTTGGCGCCTGTGACTCAGCATTCCCGTAGTGCCCGGACACTCCAGCCATGATCATGGCCCCATCGTGCTGGGGGCTGTACAAACGTACAGCAAGACAGGCCCTGCCCCGAAGAGCTCCCAGGCTAAGATGCAATGGGTGAAACAACAGCAGGATAGTCTGCGTAACCACATGTTCGGTAGGAGCACAAGCAGATGGGTCCAGGTCGGTTAATAAATTGCTCGTTTGAACCCTTGCCTAACCCCTGTTTCTCTTCATACTAGCCTAACAGCTGCCTATTCACTAACTTTTTATTTTATGTATTTTAATCCTTGGGCCTTTATTCTTCCCCCAACCTTCTGCCTTTTATTTTGTTTTCTTTCCTAAGTTTGTCCGGCCAGAGAGGGAGGAGGGTTGTCAGTAGCAACAGTGGTGGGATGGAGCGGTCAAGAGGGGAAACTGAGGCACCGAAGGCAGAGACACAGAGGAGAAGAGAGGCTAGGGATGGGCGGAGGCGAGCCGAAGGGAAGAGAAGCTGAATGACAGAGTAAGCAGCTCACGGTGGTGTCTATAAGACAGCCCAGTCCATTCGCTGCAGCAGGGGGATTCTGGAGACCAAAGAGTCGCTGTGACAGAGAGACAGGCAGGATGGTGAGAAAGCCCATCTCCTCATGTTGCAGTTCTGGATTCCAAAGCTCTTCCCCTGAAGGCCTTGGGCTACCTGCAAGGACCCGGCACTGCACAGCGGAGCTCCCGTTTGGTGGGCCATTTTAAGGACAAAGTACTAGAGGAGGGGGCTGCAGAAGGGAACTAGAGACCAACAGAACCGCCAGTCGGGGGCACTCGGAGATCTGCCAAGCAAGGCAAGTCAGCGGTACCACAATGGCAAACCTCCCACCTCTCCAGGGCATGACACATCCTATGTGCTGGCAAGCTGCTTCCATGGTGCCCCTCCGTGCACCTGCTACCGTAACAGGCCCATGTACTGCAATAACGAGCTACTCATTGACACCGCACCTTTCATCCCAGAAGGCTTTACAAACCCCATGTGGGGATCAGTTTAGCCACCGGCGAGATGCTGTCACTGCTGGGACGGGACGGGACGGGACTTGAGAGAGGGTCAGTTTGGCCATGGAGAACAGCCCAAACACCACCTGCCATCAGATGTGCCATAACATCTCATGTCTGGGCCCCCCCAGCAGGACACCCGCATGCCGTCTCTGTTGAAAAACACTCTCCTTGCATTGCTATGGACGCCAGTGAATGGGTAGCCAGAGTGCAATTCATTCAGCTGAAAGCTCGGGAACCTCCAGGGCATGCAGCAGCTCAGACTACCAACCCCCACCGAACCATCTCTGCCTTTCCTCCCTGATCATCTCCCTTTCCCTGCCACTCTGCAATCAGCTTCCACTCTTCCCACCCGACCCGACCCAGAGCGGACCATGCAAGGGACAGAAGGGATATGAAGGTACAGGGTCAAAGCCCACCTTTCATTATGCCCCGAGGACCCCACCGAAGTCAAAGGAGCTCCTTGGCATACATCAAGGGCAGGATGGTCCCACAAGAAGCTATTTTCAAGCATAAAGTTTGTTTTAAAGCAGCCCAGTTGTGTGTGGAGAGGGGAGATGGACAAGAAAGTATGAAATTCAGTGCTGTGCGCTGGCAACTCTGAACATTTCAAGCCTTATTCATTCCCAGAGAAGCAGCAGGCCTTGCTTTCCTCACGCTGCACTGGCGCTGTGGTCTCTGACAAAGCAAAGTGTTCAAAGCCTAACGCAGAACAAACAGCTGGCAAAAGAAGAGGGGCACCAAGACATTGATTAATAAGGGGATCTAAGCCAGGGAGGGTGCTGAGAGCACAGGTTTCCCCAATGGTCAGCGTCTGGATCGCTGCCATGTTTCTGCTTTACATAAGTGACCTAGATAAAGGAGGCAAACGGAAGCAGAGAGGCTTGTTGAATTGGGAGTGTGACAGACACGGATCAATGCTTTCCCCTTATTGCGAAGTACCCCGACAGCAGGGCCGGCTTTAGGCCGATTCCAGGGCCGGCTTTAGGCACATTTTTAATTTATTTTTATTTATTTATTTTACTTACCCCAGTCCCCGGCTGCGGTCTGCTCTGGGGTCTTCCATGGTCCCGCTCTCCCAACTAGAGCTCCAGCTGGGGCGGCGGGGCTTTGCCGCTCTCCGGCCGGGAGAGCGGGGGCGCGGGGCTTTGCCGCTCTCCGGACGGGAGAGCGGGGGCGGCGGGGCTTTGCCGCTCTCGGGTCACCGCCACTCCCACGGGGGTGTGCACAGGTGGTCCCAAGCGATCCCGCACCCCTCCATTGAAGCATGGTGTCAGGTTACCTGCTCGGAAACTGCAGGACAAGCTGGACATGGGGCTGGCTGGAGCAGGGCAGGGGTTGACTGAGAGGTAGGTGGCTGCAGGCAGGAAAGGGTGTGGGCTAGTTAAGACCGGGAGTGTGAAGCGGGCTGGCTCGGCAGGCCACAGGGGGTGCAGGCAGGGTTTGCAGGCTGGAGACAGAGGATGCGGGACTGGCTGCTTCAGGCAGTGGGGTGCAAAGCAGGAGGTTAGAAACTGG